>NW_013952505.1:1328532-1330155 GCF_001266775.1 Austrofundulus limnaeus | reverse complement strand
GTGTGTGTGTGTGTGTGTGTGTGTGTGTGTGTGTGTGTGTGTGTGTGTGTGTGATTAGGATACAAATAAAGTTCCATCATTGTTTAAATCTAAATGGAGTCTACCTGATTTGCTGAAACAAAACAAATCTTCCTCCCATTTACTTTTGTAGTTGTGTTGCTGAGCAGTGCATTCAAGGCAATCAGTCTTTCAGCTCTGAATACAGCCACTGAGTGTATATAGTGAGAAGTCTCAGCCAAGTACGTCCTGGTTGATTTCCCCAGATAAAAAGTCAAATGAAGGGACTGAAAATGAAAGTTCTTGTTTGAAGATAAACAGCTCTTTAATGCAGATKCTTCCTTTCACTGTGCAGAAACATGAAAGGAGGAAACTATAGGTTCTTACAGCTCAAGAGTTTATTGTGAGTGCAGTTGTGGGCCTGTCTGATCAAATTCTTGTTTTCTGTCTATTGATTTGAGTGAAGCCAGGTGGATCTGAAAAACATACAGTATCATATACTGCAGTTTTGTTGGTTCTAAATATTTCATTGGTTATTGGTTTCATTCTAGTTACATTCCTTCTTAGTATACATATCCTTGTCCATTCTGTCTGATTTCCTAAATTAACACTGCTTTCAGAAACTGGCATGTTGCCCCCTTTTTCTTGCTTCCATTCTTGTCCATCACTCCTGGAAATTAAGGTGTTTCTTCACAACTCGTGTTCTGATCACAGCTGGTTCCGATTCTGTGCTGATAATCATAGTGATTATTTTCTGAAAATATTACTCACKCCATTGTTTTTGGTGCTTAATTCACAGAAAATATGGCAATGTTAAATTAACACAGTTTAGAGTCAAATCAATGCCAACAGTGTTAATTTAACACTGCCCTATTAGCTGTGTACTGTCAAACTGTGACAGTATAGATCACGTGTCAAATCCAAGGCCCGCAGGCCAAATCTGGGTTTTCAAACATTTTACCCTGCCCCAAAGACAATACTTATATTGCAAAATAACTTTCCTTTTTTTTTGTCACTGTATTTCTCTTGACAGCTTGCCAACATTCAAGCTGAGGAAACCACATTTGAATTTTTCATTAATCTTTGATTTTGGTGTGGAAAGAGCAACAGAAAAKCAACATTARTTRATTTTTTCTGTAATCTTTACTTATTTTAAAGTCAAATGACTGGATTTTTAGTGAGGGTTTCCTTTTATATTGTGATTCACTGGATTGTGATAAACTATCTCTAAAACATAATAAATGAAAAAAGTTGTTGATAGAGAGTAAGGCATAAGAAATGAATGATGTGTCATTCAAAATTTAATCTTTTTTCTTATTTGTTAGAAAATGTATGAAATGCTACATAATGTGTCATTTAAAAAAAATAGTATTTCTATTTCAGTTGTATAACATTTCTTCAACAAGCACTGACAGAGATTGGCCCACGGCTTGGACCAAGTTGGTAATTTTGTCAACAATGTGTAACTGAATTTGACCCCAGTGGTATATTGTCCACCTAATTTTCTGCACACATTATATAAATTGAAGTTTCTCACAATTTTTTGGCTAATGTACCGGTCCCCTAAGTGTATTTAGATGTATGTAGCATGACATTGGGTTTGCTGCAATAGTAGCTGTCAATAAT
>NW_013952505.1:1318383-1328517 GCF_001266775.1 Austrofundulus limnaeus | reverse complement strand
AAAATGGACTAGTTAAAAGATACAGAATGGTTTGGTTTAGTTTAGTTTAGTTTAGTCATTTCATCTCATTTCATCTCATTTTTCATTTAAACAAACAAGTAATTGGAAAAATTTTTAGGAACCAAACACTTTTGCATTTCCTGCAAAATGTGAAGCATGACTGTTGTTCTTCAACATATTTCAGCAAATCTAARTGATTAAGACAGAAGCTAAAATGATCAAACTAAAAGCCAAAAGGTCAGATTAATTTTTAAAAATGGGGCTCCTTAGTGAGGAACTTTCTATGTGCAATAAGCTCCAAGACTATTTAAAAAATAACTGAACTGCTTAATAGATAATTATTATGTTAATGTGAGTAAAATTTCCAGCTCATACTGTGTTGAACATCTGAACAACAAAGCCATATTCTGSTATTCTGCAACAAGTAGAGCCAGAGGGATTTCTAAGGAAAGAGAACAGTTGGAGCTGGTACTAATAAGTTGGCATACCACTGTACCATCCACACTACCCCCAGGCTTYACTGGCAACCACCCCCACAGTATGCATCACATCTGCAGGGCAGTCAACCACTATCCATACGGTCAACACCTGGCAAGGAAACTGACTCACATGTGAGTGTAGACTGAACTCACGTTTCACTCATAAACACATGCCAAATGTTCACGCACACATGAATACATGAACACTGCCTGGATTATCTTTGTCCTTTACCAATGTTTTATTTATTTATTTATTTATTTTTTGTGAGACTGGCAGACAGCATGCTTGACTTTCAAGAAATTCCACAAGCGAGTGCTTTCCGGAACTAAACGGGTGCGGCAAATCCTTTTAAAATCCTTTTACACACCGTGGCAGTGAGAGGGGAAAAGAAGAAGTTTTCTCCCAGGCAAACATGTGCGGGTTTGTTGGGTTGATGTTTCGCTCTTGGGAAGGACACTCTTGCCAGTTTATTACTTCAAGGCTCAGGGAGAGCGTTAATGCAACACACATCCTACACGGGGCACGGCGTGCAGAGAGAAAGCTTCAAGGAAACGACTTTGGGGAGACGATACTTTGGATGTGAACAGCTTTATTTTTCACTTCAAGACCTCAGGAGAGACGTGGTTTACACATATCTCATGCTTTATAATAGGACAGAGGGGCAATTTAATGTGTTGCTTTTTGTTGTCAACATGCCCAACTTGGATATAAAGTTTATGTCTGTGTAAACAAAGGCATAATAAATGGGAAAATTCTCAATATATTTTGAAATGTGCCAATGCAGCTACTGCCAAAAACTACAACATCCACCAGCTTTAATCTCTAAAGTCCAGTAATAGTTTGGGACTAATTTGTAATAATCTAAGCAAAGCTGATATTTTTGCATAATTTTTTGAAAAAAGTGTAAAGAGAACCAAGGTCTAAAAAATCTACCAAGTTGCTGTTAATGACTCTTTAGGCCACATGTGTTCAATTCTAGGCCTGTAAGCCAAATRAGGCCTGCCACAGCATTTTATGTGGCCCWTGAGAGCTGGAAGATGTATTAATGTCTTAAAATAAGCTGCTTTAAAGACTGTTTCTCATAAACTACATCTCCCATAATGCATGTTGACAACATCCTACCACTAGGTGGAGGTGCACAGSRTTCAAAATTAGCTGGTRGCCAGCAAAATGGGCCTTGAGAAATCTACATTTCATTGTRTTTTTGCCGGATACTGTTGCTGTTACCCAGTTGCACTGGGRAGTGGGAATTTTTCACTCSCAAGTTGAACATTTAAACTGGAATTTCCCCTCCAGTGGGAATTCCATCGGAAAGTCTGAACGTTCAGAATTCAAGATTCGCCACAACTCAACAGTGAGTAAAACTCTCTTACTCTCACTTTTACTTTTAATAGTATTTCTGTATTATTTATTTCRCATTTAGTCAGTCATACACGTAGAACTTTTCAGTGTTTAAGAGAACACTTTAAAATGTTGTTTCTATGCAGGAAATACCACGTAGAGCTCAGTAATTGTTTGTTAGCATTGCTTAGCTGTAGCAATGAGACGAGGAATGTGATGTTTTATTCGATGTCAAACACAAAACGTTGAAGTCATGCTGTTGCTCTAAGTGTGAACGAGTTTGACATTTCTGATTTAGGGTCACCATGGGAACTGCATTGTCTCTTGCTTATTTTGTTATCCATTTGTTTGTTATACATTGTCCTCTTCATAAGATGGGCAGACATAAACACAACYAAGAAAGTACATACATGTCAACTYGTACGGGYTGTCCGTAAGTTAYAAGGATTTYACGTCATTTTGCAGGTATACGGACRTATAGAGCAATCTCAYGRATTTTTTCAWGTCTTACGGATTTTTTTAAAACCTCATTTTCAAATTTATCTAACGTGTCAGAGCCTATAGGATGATTTAAAAAAACAATAAATAACATCAAACAGCCATCTTCCAACCTGTTCTGCCGCTAGAAATAAGTTTTGAACTTTTTTTTCGCTCTCCTCTCCTCTCAGACGCTTTCATGTCCGCAGCCGACAGCATCCCCCCCCCACCTGCGGGTGCGAGTTGTACGGATCTTTTGCAAAATTTACGGATTTTTGAGACTTTTTATACAGGCAAACATCCAAGGAGGTTGACATTTATGAAAGTAAGCTTTAGGCAAAGTTGCAAAACCCAAAAGTCGTAACGCACTTTAACAAAACTGCAGACTGACTGCAAAGACCAGTCTCTTTTTAAGGTGCCCTTTCCTGTTCATATATTGCTTCATATGTTTTTGTGGACCACTGATGATGTCATCTTTTCCAGAATATTCCACCAGATGTTTACGTGACCCTTATTCTGACCTTTTGTCCTAAACGTTACTGCTAGAAGCCTCAACACTTATAAAACCAGGCTGTGTCACAGACATKAGCTTTAGCGGAACTAAAAGAGACATGGAGCATTTTGTTCTTCAGCCACAAAGACAGCTGATCTTCTCACAAGTTGATTACTACAGATCTGATACTACCTTGCTTGGTGGCTCAAAGGCACATCAGCAATGTGTTGACTTCAACCCTCCATGCCACCTTGATCCATTCAGAAATCACACTTTAAAAACACTTCAAGCTGGGACTGAGATGCCTTCACCCTGTCTCAGTCCAGCTTTAAATGAATTGTGAAAGTGGCAGTATTGAAAAGTTCTTGAACCACAAGTGGCAGAAGTGTTGGATGGTTAACTTGTGATTTTTTTTTTTTGGTCTACAATGTTTTATGGCAAGTTAAAATAAGCCCTTCTCTTCCAGGTTTGAAAGGAAAAGTCTGAGCTCAGAAACAATGGAAGGCGATGATAGTGTGGTGTGCGTACTCTGCATTCTGAGGGGATTTATGAGAAAAACATTGGTTCTTTAGCAGTGAGCAAAGAATGGGTAAAAAATCCACAATCACCTAAATTTTGATGAGTAAAACCAATGAAAAGTATAACMTTTGTGGTATTAAGAAGAGCTTGTTTGCAAAAACATGGGAAAGTCCAACATTTTGTGATAAAATCTACAAAATGACTCTTTACGACCTGTTTAAATTTTGAATGATTTTTCCACTACAAAGAGCCTTGGATGTTCACCCTCTATTTATTTGATAAACAGAGTTAAATTCAATTTTGAAAACTTTAATTGATTTGAAGTGAACTATGAATAAGAGATAGTTTGGTTGGACTATCAGTTCGAGCCAGTCCAACCACTGTATTTTAGGCTCTCCTATTTGTCCCCAAGTGAAAATAAATAAATAAATAAATAAAAATGCTTCCTCACTCTGATTGCCATTTAAATATTTGGGTAAATGAGCTTGGGATTGGTCTCAGTGGTTTGTTTGTCGATTTGCTCTTTGCTTTTCGATTTCCTTTGGGCAACAGTTTGAATTAATGTTTGTAGACACTGTGATGTCACACATGAGAAAACAGGAGATCTTGCAAAATTACAGAACCTTTGCAATTACATCTCTGCAAACACATAGGACTGTGGTATAAAAAAAGAACAAAACAACATTTGGGTTGCTGCAGAAAGTTCTGGTGTCAGATAGTAATTAGCTTCATTTACATGCTTTTCTATTTAAACAGACCAACAAACATACATTGTTTACCAAGATCCAGGCTTTGCAGAGCCTACATGATGCACGCTAATCTGTGACATACATTTTCATTAAGATTGTGTTTCTGACAACAGATAAATCTCTGTTTGCCTACTCCTCTTCATCTTGCTGCTACAATTTCCCCTTTTATCCCCTTTTCTGGCTTAATTACTTGTTGGAATGTATTTGGATTTTTGCTTCATGCCTGCTGCTTTGGTCATTACAGGCCTCTGTAGGGAGTGAAGTGGATGCCAAGAAAGCTTAACAGAAGACAGGTGCGAGAGATGGGTCTCCACTCACCTGGGGTAAATGAGGGCAACTCTTCCTGCTGGTTTTGAGGCCAGTCCTCCCCTCAGGGGCTGTCCTGATGTTGAAGAGGGTCTGAAGCACACACTGGGCTGCGTGGGTCTTGGCAAGCTTCTTGCTGCGACCGCAGCCCTCGAATATACGACCGTCCACGCGCACCGCCATCACGAAGCTGCGCAGCCGCCTTCCTTCTGCTCGCTCCGAGAGACAGGCGTAGCGCAGGCCGGGCCGGAGCTCGTTGAGCAGCGCCACTGGACTTTTCGGGGCCTCGGGCTCGGGAACGATCCCGCCAAGCCTCTGCTGAGCCTGCACCATGAGGTCCAGTGTGTGTCGAAGCAACCGTCCACGTCTGAGCAACTCGCTCGACAGCAGCTCGCGCTCGCTCGCTGAGCTGCAGAGCGAGAGGCCGTCGGAGCACGGCGAAGGCTCAAATTCTTTGAAAAGCGTGTTGGGGAAGTCAGCCTGGTCGGATGTGAAGTCGGCTGAGGGGTTGGAGATGTTTCCCATTGCCAGGTGGGCCTGAGGAGTGTTGGGGAACTGAACAAAGGACTTGAGAGCCAGCTCTGCAGCCCTCATCTTAGCTTTTTTCTTTGTCGGGCCTGTKCCTTCAAAGGTCAGTCCGTTAACCTCCACAGCGATGGAGAAAACAGGGGCATGGACTGGGCCCGTCTGGGACACCATGCGGTACTGCAGGCCCGGACGAAGCTCGTTCAGCTGCATGAGCGCATTCTTTGGCGCCTCAGACCAGGACAGTTTCTTATAAATCAAACGGAGTTGACATAGGTGTCCATTTTTGTCTTCCTCCAGTGGCCGTTTTCTCTTCAGACCAGAACTTCCACTTCTGGTTGACTCAGAGCAGAAATGTGACTCCCCAGAATCTTCTAAATTCCCAATGTTACGGTTTTCCTTAACCTCTGCACTGCTGGTGCCTGCAATGATAAAAAAGAGCAAAAACAGTGACAATTTAATGAAAATGATAATAAAAAAACACAAAAATTGAAGAGAAAGCAGTCATTATTGTGCAGTAGTCTTGCTTATCCAGGCTGAACAAAATGAATCAAGGAAAATCTCTTGAGGCAGATTGAGCCACTTGATACACAATGAAATAGTAATGAACACATCTACAATCAACTCCCGGAGCTGAGCCCACTTCATACCACAGGGCTCTATTATATGTGAGTATTTTAAAACCCAAATACAAATCCTCTAAAATGGTGATGCTATCTGCCAAATCATTCTGTAATCTGACTCCAAATTGGTTCTGAAGCTGAGTTGTGAGTGGGAAACATTGGCCCCCATGGCTACAGCAGAACATCAATCCTATTTGTAATGGGGGTGGGGCAGGCGGGGATTGCTTCGGGTGGTAGACTTCCCAAGAAAGGATGAGGAAAAAGGACTGCAGCTTGCTTTATTTCACACTCCGATCCTCAGTAAAAGCTAAGCYTGAGCAGCTGTGAAACGCTCTTCAGACCTCGTTACGGGGAAGTGGTGGCGTGTCGCATTTCTGATGGGGAAATGAATAAAAATAGGAAGATCGGATTTTGCTAAAAGAATGTTAATGGTGCGATGGAAGCCATTTACTACTGTAGCTCAAAATAACAGTGAATGCATTTGATTTAATTACTTATTCATCAGGAGCATTTAAATTTAGCACTTCTTAGCTCTTTTTTTAAAGAGTGCAGCTTTTAACCCACAAAGATGATGGTTGTTTGTAATCAAAGATGTCAGTTCTAAAATAATGAATTATGCAGGTGATRGGGTTTTCAGTTTTACGCTGGGCCCGCACATCTGAGAGCGTTAACGCAGACCGGAAGAGAAAGAGGCAGCAGCTTACTTAAACTGTCCTCGTCCTCAGTGCTGGTCCCAGGGCTCATGTACTTGAAGGGAGCGATCAATGCCGACAGCATACTGACTTTCTCTGGAGGAGAGACAAGAGACACACAGAGTCAACAAGAGGGCAGCGCTGCTGATGTTTTGATGTTTTTATCGATTAAAGCCTGGGATCATTGTCGGAACAACACAAGGACTCAGATGATGCATACAGGAGCAAGAGTGAACACACAAGGCTTGTTCTTCATCACCTGTGAATTACCCACAGCTTTACAGGTCCAAACAACAAATATATGGCAATTTTACAGGCCTATAAGAGAACAAAGATTAGGGATGCACAGATTAATCAACTGGACGATAAATCGGCCCCGATTACTCAAATTTGCGTAATCAAGGATTGGCCAATACTGTCATGAGAAGCCAATGTTATCCACCAATCTTATCTACCTCCACAAAGGTCTGAAAATCAGCCAATGTCTCATTTTGCTCTGCTGTGAGAGAGGGCTGTGGTCCAGGTTAAAAAAATCTGTATTGTTTCAAGTCTATTTTTAAATGTTTATTATAAAATAAGGTTGGAACATTAAAGGTGTATTGTGACCTTATAACACCTGACAGTGTCAGGTATATAAAAAAATGGTATAGGACAAAATTGGAATTGGCAGGTCAGGCTTTTTGAAGATCACTGATCAGCCAGAAAATTGCAGTTGGTGCACCGCTATCAAAGATCATCAAAACACAAATGATAAGCTTGTGCTGTTATTTTTTGCTGCCAAAGGTGAAAGGGCAATAATAGATTTGAATGTGACTCAGGAGGTAATCACGAGTATGTCAAGAACTGTTTAACTTTTGGAGTGAAATTCAGCAGCTACTGTAGCAACCTGAGCAATCAAAACAAATGGCTATAGCTGAGTCATTTTTACAGATATTGAGTTAAAACCTAGTGGCCGAGAATCGTTCTCAACACATAGGAGCAGATTTAACAAAATTCCAGATAACCAGTACTAATTTAATTTATAGGCCATTATAGAMTAATTACAAAATAGACCGTACTAAAAGTGGATGTGTTTGCATGTGATTTACTAAGACAGCTTGCAGTAATAATAACAGGTGTAAAGGTGGTGTGGACCACCCTRTTAAAATGAGGATTGCAATTCAATGTGGTACATTAACATTGAATTTAAAAAGTTTTAACAATCTGTGAACTAAACCATGCATCAGACCATATGTTGTACAGAATGCACATACATTATATGGATTTTCTCTCAGTTTGCATGTATGCATTGGTGTTGGGCAATTGGATTTTTCAAAGTCTTTCCTTCAAATGACTTTAGGTCTCAGAGCTGGCAGGCTGTAAGGAAATAAGTTTGCCTCCTCCTCATCCTCCTTTCCTTGATCCTCTGTGCTGCAGACTCTATCTGTGCCCTCACATCTCCATGGTTCACAGTTGTCTTGCAGCTGCTGTTTTGCTCATCGGAGAGACGCAGTTCTTGCTGCGCACAGTAACCAAATTTAGCTTCACGTGCACTGTCATTTGAATTCTTTGTCTTTTTACGCACACTAATCGTTGACAAATCTGCACCATAGTCTAAACTAACTCAGACAATATCTGTTTTTAAAACTTTATCATTAAATATTTGAGTCAACTGTCTGTTCACAAAATATCTCATGAATCACTTTGAGGATTTTAATTAAACTTTTAGAAAGTAAGCATTTGCCAATTATGCTATTTGTTTGGAACTACAATTCCAGATGGCCACTACAGGTAATCAACCTTAGCTGGCAGAAACAGACTATGACTCAGTAAATTTTACTGATATTTGCTAAATTTGATGTGGTAATATGTGAAAATCATTTTCAACACATGACTCCATTTATCTTCGTCATACAATGATTTTAAATCAAAAGGTGATATGGATTCCTTTTAAAGGGTTTAAAGTCTTAAGATTTAAGGTTTCAAATGACCAAACTTCTAACAACACAAAAAGGCATGGCAGAGAAGCTCGGTCCTGAAATCTGACAGCAGCATAAAAAAAAAACCATCCCCAAAACTGTCATGTAAGGCAGCATTTTACTTTTAAAATCAGAGAATTCAGCACAAATTTTGAAGCAGTGCTSCTGGAGCTCACAGATTTACTAGAGCTGAAACATGTGAATATAAAGTTTGTTGACCTTTTATAAAAAAGCTAACCAGTTTCTGACTTACAAGCTGACTGATAAAACTATTCTTGGTCAGTAGCCTTTGCTATACCTTTCATCATTTTAGTTTTACCAAGTGATAAGTTGGACATCGCTGCACTTTGTTTTAAGTTGAAGGTTTGTGTGTGTGTGTGTGTGTGTGTGTGTGTGTGTGTGTGTGTGNTGTGTGTGTCTGTCTTTTTCATTTTAAGATCTAAGAAGGGTTGCTGTGGGGTTTTGAGCCGGGAGCTTACAGTGTTATTTCTTTTCAGCTGGATTTTATTTCAACAAACACTYCTGTGCAAGGAAAATAATAACTCTGTAAACTGCTGAAATTTGGGAGACATTACAAACGTTATTTATAGTCCATCCGTCCATCCATTCTCTGGACCCACTTTGAGCTGTTCAAGACTATGGTTGCTTTGTGTGAGACGCAGGGGACAGCCTGGGCCAGTCAATAGTTCATTAAGAGACCAAATCAGAGACCAACAAAACARATAATCATACATGTAGAGTCACACYAACAGGTATTCAGAATAACAAATTAACCTTATATACATGCTCTTGAATTATGGGAGGCAACATTTGCAACCAGAGAAAACCTACTCMTCTTTACCTCTACTCCACTTTGCAGCCTGTTATTCATACCTGTTTTTAAATTATATTAAAAAATACATTTACATGTCTATGCTGTAAACTGCAGTTTTAAAAAGGAAAACTGGCTGCTCAAAACTTATACATTTCTCAAAAGAAATCATAACACCTACGCAAATGTTTTTAGGAAAGATGTTAAACTGTTAKAGCTCAGAGTACATGTTAGCAATGATGGTCAGCTACTACCACACCATTAGCTCAATATTTGTAAAACTGACTGTATAATAACAAATTTGCATTTGCTAAAGTTGATTAGCTTRGGCATGTGTCTTAAGGAAGACAAATCATGCTTTAAATCCTCCTTTTTAACATTTAAACCATTCAGAGTACATATAAAGTGGAACTGCAATGCTTTGGCCTTAATCCCTCCTTATTGTAACTCCACTTTCGCCCCTTTCACTGAGGTGTGTCTCAGATCAACTCGTTTTGAAGCTGTCTCTTTAAATTCAAATGAGGTGCTTCACAGGGAAGACTTGTCCATCCAGCCTTGCATGTTGGAGCCAGAGTCTGACTCAGAGCCAGAGGAGAATGAAGACCACCAGACTGTAACTGGTAAGTCCAGACCTTAGAAGTTCCGTAGCAAAAACTGTGATGTAACAGAAAATAGAGAAAACTGAACGGGTTGAAAATATGATCAAAATAGAATATAAACATACCTACACAGCACAGGGAGAGACTATTCAACATTTTGCACTCCTAGAGATGCCAAGTACACAAAAAATGGATTTAAAGGCACAGTGTGTAGGATTTTGTCAATTCTTTTAGACGAAGTTGAGATAATCATTAATGACAGTAACAAAAAAAACATGGCTAATCATTGCAGACAAAAACCTTGTTTTATTATTTTTACTTGTAAAAATCTGTTTATATCTCCATGGTCGCGGGCCGCCACTACAGGCAGCCGCCATCTTGCACCATCATCTTGTCTACGAAGGCCCATGAAGGACAAACTGCGGTGGCTGTGTCAAAAATGGTTTTAGTTGTAGTACTATAAATGTAATATTTGTTGTCTGTCATTGTAGCTGGGATAATTTTACTTATTAAAGCTCATAATCTTACCACGTGAAACATCACTAGCCCTGAAGCTGCTGG
>NW_013952505.1:1303850-1318373 GCF_001266775.1 Austrofundulus limnaeus | reverse complement strand
CTGTTAGAGCTCAGAGTACATGTTAGCAATGATGGTCAGCTACTACCACACCAACTATTAGCTCAATATTTGTAAAACTGACTGTATAATAACAAATTTGCATTTGCTAAAGTTGATTAGCTTGGGCATGTGTCTTAAGGAAGACAAATCATGCTTTAAATCCTCCTTTTTAACATTTAAACCATTCAGTTAGAGTACATATAAAGTGGAACTGCAATGCTTTGGCCTTGGTCGCAGGTCGCCACTACAGGCAGCCGCCATCTTGCACCGCCATCTTGCCTACGAAGGCTTATGAAGGACAAACTGCGGTGGCGTCGTCAAAAACAGTTTTAGTTGTAATACTATAAATGTAATATTTGTTGTCTGTCGTTGTAGCTGGGATAATTTTACTTATTAAAGCTCATAATCTTACCACTTGAAACATCACTAGCCCTGAAGCTGCTGGTAGACATCGCGGTTGGAATTATCAAAGGTTTTTGACACCTGAGAGACACCGTAGCAACTCCTTTTGCATTTGGAAGCGGGAGGTGGGGGTGGGGGGAGGACCAGGGAGGATGATTCAACCACTCAACCACTAGATGTCACTGAAAACAACAAATCCTGCACACTGTGCCTTTAAGGGCAGACAGACAGACTGACAAAWCGACAAACATACAGGCAAAAGCATGACTGCCCACCATCTTGGGCAGTTACTAGAAAAGAACTAGATGAAATGATTACACTTGGTGGCATGGTGGAACTGTGGTTAGAGCTGTCGCCTCCTGGCTCAATTAAACAACTCATCTGGTCATTTGTTTTACCAGATTAAAGCAGCAGAAACCTAAGATCACAGTCCCGAGTTGTGGATGAGAGAATAAACTAAACTTCTTCTCTTTATCAGAGCTAACTCGTCAACTACAGCTTCTCTCTCTCTCTCTCTCTCTCTCTCTCTCTCTCTCTCTCTCTCTCTCTCTCTCTCGTTTCTCCCTGAGGCTCGCTGCTGTCCAGGTGTGCGTGTTGTTTACAGTGTGAAGCCCTATTAGGGCCATCGCTTGGTCTGCTGCTCTCCACGCAGCACTGAGTAAAATTGACAGACCAGTCTGGCTCCGTAATTAAACCTCCTCTGTCTTCCCAACACCACCTAATGATCAATAAAAGAGAAAGGTAAGGGCCAGCAAAGTGGGGTGGGGAAACAGTGATCGAGCTGAAGTACAGCGAGTTGATAAAGTAGGAAAAAGCTAAAGTTGAAAACGAGTTTACCGAGTTAGAAGTAGATGTCAGCTCTCCATGGCCTCCTCCTCAGATTTCAGACTCTTCAGCTGAGACAAACGGGCCACCACATTATATCGCAATAAATATGTTTTGATAAGAGGTTGTGAATGAGACCTTCTCTCCTCAGAGCGACAGCACTAGTGGGGCTCTGTGAGTCTCTTTCTGACACACGTGGTCATGATGCCCCGAGCTGTGCTGGTCCGCGTGGGCCCACACAAACACTCGCGTTCTGACCTAATTACGAACTGAAGCCCAACACAAGCAGCAATTTGGCCCTAAATGACTCCCTCGGCATCATACGGGCCATTTTAAAATCAGCCTGTATTGTTTTTAAAGCCCCCAGAGGCCCATTTTCAGGAGAGAAAGTATTTTAAAAGAGAAAAATAAAAATGGAGTGAGCTGATGTGCTCATAACTGAGGAAAAATTAGAGGGGCTGGGTCAGAGTAAGAGGAGTGTAAAGGAATAATTTGGCTACCCTGAGGCATGTTCTCTGTTAGCATTTTGAGCAATTAACATCATACCTGTTGTAGATAATTCTTTGAACAACCTATATTTGGTAAAAGTATTACTTACTCATCATACTGATAATATGTACTAAAACAGCAGACAAAGTCTTTACAGTTGTTTCCAGATGTCCTATTGGAAGCATTGTGGCAGTTAGCTATAGCACTTTTATTGCAGCTTAAGTCTGAGTCACAYTACAAGATTTTAAAACAGTCGGCCGATTTTCAAAGACTGAGAGACTCCACACATGAGGATAAAAAATCATGGATCTACCAGGTTTGGTCCTACAGTGTGTGGTGTACAGTCACACGGCAAGAGACAACACACCACACACAAAAAGGTATTTCATTCATGAACTGTCAGATATTAAATCACGGGAGACTTCCTGAAATCTTGTGAGAATGCAGAGGAAAAATCTCACGTGACCTCTAGAGATGTGAGTTCAGAGTAAATAAACATTTGCAACAAGGAAGAAACAATGTTGATCGTTTGTGGAGTATTTTTGCCAGAAGAAAAACAATTCCATTTGACTTTTAACATCTAGCGGACTTTCTGGTGAGTTATGACAGCTTTTTCGTCTTCTGTATTTTGGAATCCCCTCCGTGTTGACGTCACCTCGCTTTCTGATTGGCTACACGTCTCATTCAACAGACTGAGAGCTCAGGTGAACACTACACACACTGTGATATCGGGCCAAAAAACCAAACATGTTGAACATCCCTGATTTGAGGTTGGAGCGGTCCCGATGTCCTTCTGAGCTGACTAGATCACTCTTAACTCACCACCCACGGCAGGAATATCTGCTATGATTATCTTTAGAGCATCACGATAATCTGGACTTCCTTAAGATTGTTGGAAGGGTAAAAATTGGCATGATTTTCTTGTAGTGTGACGCCGGCCTTAGTGTTGATTCTGGTGAGATATTTCATATTTTTTTCTAAATCAGTCATGCAATGTGAAATCCAAAGTTCTGTTAAAACTTAAATAATAGAATTTACATAAACAGCTACACAAATGAGAAAATTTGAGTTYTCCAAAACAGCAAAATTTACAATGAAAGTGCACCTGATCAGACTTCAGTAAAGTCCAAGCTTGATCCCAGCCCTATTGTTTAATATCTCACTGCTGCCTTTATATGTGCTTGCAAAGAACAGCATAACCTTTTTGTACACAACCCCGTACTGAGCAACTGTCAGCAWTGGTAAAGTTTATAAACTTGCACACACCACTATAAAATGTATACRGCTTCAGCATATTTAACAAAAGCAACAATCTACTAAGATAAGGAATCAKACAAGTCATTAGCTTGTGTGTGGCATAAATTTTGTGTTTATTAGTTGAGGTTGTTCTAAGAGGGATCTACAGGTGGTTAGACATTAATTGTTTATAACTTTTACATGCAGCAGCACTTGAAAATTGCTGATAAACCTTTGCTAGATGATACAAAATTTAGATCTGCTGGCTTCTTTAGATTGATTGTTTTTTGTGTGTGCAGTGCCCCAAGATGACAGTTGTTGTGACTTAGCGTTTAATAATTAAACAAAATTGAATTGAATTGAATTGAATTGAATTGAATTGAATTGAGCTGAACTGAACTGAACTGAACCGAACTGAATTGTACTAGATTAATTTTTGAACTGCACACAATATCAAAACTTTTACTATGGCCTCAAACCACAAACACTCCCCACATGTAGCAAAACATTTCTGGGCCAGTACTGGCTCACACAAAGCATTAACCCTAGGTCAAAATACCACAAAGAATGACGGCCCTTTGGTGGTCCAGATGTAGTTTGCCAGAGGTGGTACATGCATGGACCAGCACCACAATAACCAAACCACAACTGGGCCAGTTGTGTCATGCCATCTTAAAACACAGTGACATCATTGCCATCATTGCCTGACCCACATTGACARATCACATGCAATGCCAACAGTACCAGCTGGACACCAGATCTGGCCCACACCTGTCTGCTATGTGGGTACATCAATTTTACTAAAGAGAAGCAGCCTGTTTCAGTCCACAGTCCAAATGTGTGCCTTGCAGATGGTATGGAAGTGCATTAGTGCCAATGRTATGGGCTGGTTACACATCTGGAATAACACCATCAATTATTATAGATAAATTGTAAGGGTTCAACAATACAGAAAATTCATGATTCGGTTCGATACTTAAGTGTCACGGTTCAATATTTTTTCGATACAAAAAAGAGAAATTTCCATGGCCTTCTTAACTTGCAATTTATTTAAATTAATTATGAACATTTAACTTCAAAACACAGCTTTTAAATTAAAAGTTGCGGAAACACCAAGTTTCACAGTGGACCTGCACTCGACAATGCAGCCTATGAAGCGTAGTTGAACACAGATACACAAAGCCTTTAACGCAGTGCATCTTCAGAAGACAAGTTGATAAAATATATTTTAAAAACCTGTATTGTTCAATACATAGTGCATATTAGTTCAATACCACTGTATTGAATGGTTTGACACATATATGTATATTGTTGCACCCCTAATAAATTATTTGTCTGTTTATTTATGTACTGTTTCAAAGCTGTCATATGAATGGATAACATGGTTAAAAGAATGAAGTTAGTGAAAGATTATTATATTTTGGAGTTCACCTATTAAMTCAATGCTACATCATTATTTCCATCTAAAACAATAGAAGCTACTTTCAGGCCCCAGTGGGCTGACGGTTAAACTGCTACCATTAAAATGTCTGATACAAAGAGGAATCAGAGTCGGTGCACATCCTCACTGCTGGATGATATTCTGGACACACCACWGAGCTGTATGAAAGCCTGAACAGACTCTTTTAATTCTCTATTCAAAAGATTTTTTTTTATTTGAACAAGCCCCACATTTAGTTAGAATAAAGGTTTTGTCTCCTCCCTTCAGGTCTGCATAATTTCATGCAACCCTACGAGACAATTCTCCTTTTTTCGCTTTCAATGGAACACAATTTGCTTGAAATGTCCCAGGAAGTGGCTACTGAATGGAAAATACCACAGTGTTTTCAAAATCCAGGATGATGTGCAGCTGCGTAAATGAGAGGTCATGCTTGAAATATCACCTCTGTGTTTTGGGAGGTTTATGAAGCGTCACCACAGACACACGTCAATCTGARAGAGGTCTGTGCTGCATCAAAGACACTTCCTGTCACTCATTCACTGTGGAGTTTGTAGTGGAACTGACTTTGGATTAAATGAAGAAACCAAAATGTTAAACTGTGATTAGTGTTGGGCACAAATGTGTWGAAACGAGTGTGTTTGTGAGTATAGTTAACATTTTTTTAGATTACCAAGTCTGTAAATTGACTGTTTTGTTTATTAGTATCCGTATCTGTGTCTCATTGATTGTTTTTGGTAGCTCATTTGTTTTAAAATTTTTCTCCATCTCATTCATTGGTCCCRGTTTTCTATTTCTTACCACTCATCAGTGAGAATGCTTCACAACATGTCAGGTTTTYCTTGTGCCTAATGTAAGTTTTGCTGCCACTCCAGTTTTTTTTTTCAAGTTAAAGCTATTTTTTTCAAGTTTCTTAAATTTACAGACTGCAGAGTGAGTCAAAAGTCACAGRACACCCTTTTGTTTCAGAAGTGAAAGGGAATTATGTGCTGTTGAATGCAATGTCCCTGGTGCTGAACTCAGACAAAATGTGTTCAGCACCAGGGACAGCACCCTGAACACAACAAACAACAGGCAATGTTTCCAGTTACTRTTGTTGTTGSAATTTTCTGTGTTGATAACTTTTAAACCACAGGGGAAATTGCAAATCTGATTGTGGCAATCAAAATCTGAGACAAATCAGTTCTTATCTGATACTTTATGAGCACCTTACCATTGAAAAAAAAAACATGACTTTTATCCACTCTAGTGACTTTCAAGATGTTGGCCATGTTCTGGACACAACCTAAATCAGTGGTTCATAACTCTGGTCCACAAGGATCTCTATTCTTCATGTTTTACTTGTTTCCCTGCTATTCAGCAGGTCTTCAGAAGATTGTTAATCACTCATTCGTTCAAACCAGGTGTGTCAAAKCAGGGAAACATCTAAACAAGCAGGACAGGAGTCCTTGAGGACCAGGGTTGGGAACCGCTGCTTTGATACATGTTATCTGATTTATTATTAACTAACAAATGGTTAAACACTAAAAATCCTAAAACTAAGTCAATATTATGTTTTGAAAATGTCTCATCAACCTCAGAGAAGCTCTTGAGGTGTTTGTCAATATTTAAAGCAGTGATTTCAAACCCTGCTCTTCAAGAACTTCTGTCCTGCATGTTTCAGATGTTTCCCTGCTTTGACACACCTGTTTTGAATGAATGAGTGATTAACAATCTTCTGACGTATCTGAAGAGTGGCTGAATAGCAGGGAAACAAATAAAACATGAAGAATAGGGATCCTTGAGGACCAGGGTTGTGAACTACTGACCTGAATGATAGGCCCCCTCTCCCAATACTTGTTGGGGTATACAGGTGTCCTGATACTTTTGACTCATCCTGTACAGAAACCATTTCTCTCTATCACAAGATAGGAAAAGAATGAAGCCAAAGCTTATGAAAAAAATTGAAGCATTTTGCCACTTATGCAGTTTTTGAAAATGGACCAATGCGTACATATAGGTGATGATGGATAATGACCCGCCACATTTGTCTTTCATACTCTTGAATTACACTTTGTTTTCAGCTAACATCCTTACAAAAATAAAAGTGGAGCTGCAACTACATATTGCTTTAAAAGTGAAGTTTCATTTTTTAGTCACAATTCCAGATTTGTTTTACTTTGTGAAAATAACAATAGAAGAAAATGGGACCGTTTTCCCCCTCAAACTGAAGCCATTTATAGAGCTTTAACAGGTCAAATATAAACTCATAAMCCTTCTACAAAACCCCACTTTAAAATATCTGAACTGTCACTAAAAGCTGTGGATTGAAGTCAGCTTTCTGATTACAAATTTACAGYTTTTTTATGGGTGTAGGTCAGCGGTGTCAAATTCAGTTACAAAAAGGGGACCAAAATCCAAAACTTGGACCAAATCAAGGCCCAATTCCTGTCAATACTTATTGATTATTACATCAGCAGTGGCTGATGTTATAGCACTTTATAAATAAAGGTTGGTGATGATGATGATAAAGTTGACTCTGTTGCTTTTTCCACTCCAAAATCAAAGATTACTGAAAAAAAGTTATTTTCTTGAATGTTAGCCAGCTGTCATGAGAAGAATGCACTAAATACAGTGACAAAAAAGGGTAACCATAAAATCATTAAGTTTAAATTATTACCTTCAGGGCCAGATAAAATGTTAATGAGGGCCAGATTTGGYCCGTAGGCCCCAGGTTTGACACATGGGGTGTAGGTGAACAAGGTGCATTTGAAGTCACTCAGTGAAAGCCCAACTTAAAGCCAAGGTGAGAAAAAAAGTCTTTCTACCACAAGTTCATCAAACATCCCACCAATTACGATGTGACCACTGTTACTCGACGTGCCCTTCACGGTGTCTGTCAGCCATTCCTCCTCATTCAGCTGCGGCTCTGAATGATGGAGTCAATCAGTGCCAATAGCTTCAGCTCACATCATCTGCCCCCCCCACCCACTGCACTGCACTGGGACACCATCAGATGAAACTCTACTATTTTTTTTTCCATGGCACAAAGGCTGAGGCAGAGGAAAGCCGGGTTAGAGAGGGAGAGCCTTGGCAGATGGCCAGGCAGCTCCTGATAGTGACACGACCGGTGATGGCGCCCATTCGCAATGAGCTGCTGAGGAGGCTTCTTCACTCCTTGCACCTTCTGCTTCGGTTCTGAGCAGAGGGTAATGAGCCCAATCAGATTTCCCCGTGGCTCAGCATAACGAATGGGTCAGATGAGCGACAGGAGACACTATTGAAACAGGCGCCGTGGGAAATCACCGACTCCCTCGATCTGTTCCTGTTTAACACCTGCCTGTCTCTCTGTCCTGTCCAACTCTTCCTGTCCACATCTTCCTGAGAATAAAAGCCTGCGAGCCAACAAACAGAAGGCAGCCCCCCTTTGAAAACAGCATTTAAAATCTGGTTCCTGAAAATTCTTTCATATGATAAAAAACTGTGAATCAATACATATCAAGCTAAGAGTCCTCTCCACCTGTTTGAATACAAATACATCTAAAGCTGATTTCAAACGTTCAGCATGGAGTAATTTAATCTCATTACTCACGTACTGATCATTGAAGCTACAAAACAACCAACCAAAACACTTTTTCAAGATGGCAAAAAAAAAAAAACAAAACATGCCAGGAGTCTGGTTTTGAACAATTTACTGTCATATATTTGCTGGCAATTGGGCCCAAATTTTTTATTTAAGAATCTGAACGTCTGCTTTCTTTTGCCATCCAGTTTGTTTGTAACTGTTTCTTAAGGCAATGAAAAATTTATTCAGCTCTTCAGTATTTATGTAAAAAAAGTTGCACATACTGGGTTATGGGACCAAAGTTACTTGCAATTTTTGACCAAGTTCAACATTCTGACATCAGTAAAGCTTCTGATGTTCTTTTTATATTAGAGCTGTTGTACACCTATTGACAAATGGAAATGAATGGCCTGAATCCATTCAGAACATCCCATCAGATGTGAGATCCACTCAAGTGGAGCAGCAGGTGTCTGTGGAAGCCAGGGTGTCATGGTCTGTGTCTACTGGTGTATTTTCTATTAGTAATATGTTTATCCCCCTTGTGTTTTCACTGAGTATCTTAGTGTTTTTCCATTTTGCCCTCCTCTCTGCCTCTGCTCCAGCCCCGCACACACTCACCTGTTCATTACCGTGCTCTGGCCCCGCACACACTCACCTGTTCCTCATGTGTCTCCTCCAGGTGTTTCTTGTTTGCCCCAGTCGTGGGGTTGTCTCCTGTGTTTTATGTGGTCTTCAGCATTCTCTCTGAGTGAGTTATTTGCTGCACCRTCAGCATTTTTGTTTAATTAAAGTCTTGTTTTTTTTTACTCTTTGAGTTTTGCTGCTCTGGGTTATCCTGAGCTAAAATGGTTTGA
Organism: Austrofundulus limnaeus; assembly: GCF_001266775.1. Lineage (NCBI taxonomy): Eukaryota > Metazoa > Chordata > Actinopteri > Cyprinodontiformes > Rivulidae > Austrofundulus > Austrofundulus limnaeus. Next base: position 1,309,585 of record NW_013952505.1, on the reverse strand, counting down.
TCCCTGGTTCAGATCTGGGGTCTTTCTGTGCGGACGCACACACACACACACACACTCAGCTAAGACTGATCACTCATCATTATAAAACACTCGTCATCAGTCATTGCCTCCAGGTTAATCCACAAAGTCAAATGTCTCTGCTCAGGTGTTAATAGCAGCCAACTCATTGGACTGTGAGTTCATTGCTGATGCTGTCCAGACATGAGATAACAGAATCCAACACCTGAATCTATCTGACAGGCAGAAATTCCATGATGTTTTGAAACATTTGGCACAAAATAGAACAATCGTGTCTTTGGGTAATCTGTCTTGGTTCACCGGTACCTTAATTTGTGAGTGCTTTCATTTGTTCCAACATTAGACCACAGTGACATCTGTATGGCCCACATTCTGGGGAATTACACAATACAACCACCCAGCCTCGTGCAAACCCACGTGACCCCTATCAAACTCCATCAAATGCTGGCAAAAGCTGTCTAATGTGCCTACAAGGTATCCTCTGTGTCTGCTGACCTTCACTCTCTGATTCGGCTGACTGTCGGACGCTCTGAAAACTGCCTTTGTCTAAAGTGCAGCTTCTGAACCTGACCRAAGTCAGATTCTTTTGTTCATGCCTAGTAAATTTGTGACTCAGTTCAAGCAGCCTCACTCCTGAGTCAATGCTTTCAAACATTTGTGATAAATAAATATGGACTGAAAGAAAGCTGCACAAAAAAGGCAGATTTAGGTCAATCATTGTAGCCTGGAACATTAAACACTTAATAAAACATGTCTTAATAAAAGAAGGTTATTTAAACACAGTACATTTTTAAAAACATATTACTTTATGTGGGTTGTAATACTATTAAGCATTTTATATTTTAAAACTAACAAACAGAAAACTGCTGCATGCATGACTTTCATGTTTTTAGTTTTTTAATGGACAAAAAGTGGCCTTTAACCACAGACTAAGAAAAATAAACTGTTATGTTATATTGTGGTTGTTTATTTGTGCAGKTTTATCAAGTTGTTTGAGCTCCACAGATTTCCTGTTGAGTAAAAACAAACTCTCAGCCAGGAGAACCTGCACACACACTGACATCTCCATGCAACCCCCTGATGATTCTCTCTAACAGGATACAGACTTTCTCTCCAGGCTCAACTTTAACTCTTCTGTCAAAAGCARTGTTGAAGTCCCTGCACAGAAGGAAACATTTTATTTGCTTTTAGGCTGATGTTTATAACTGTTGGGAAATGTCARTAACAGGAAAACCACAGCCAATGACAGTAAAAGAAAAAAAATTAAATAATATGGCGAGTGCTCTCACAGTAATTGATGAATATCTGTATTTATTTCAGTAATTTAGGAAGAAGGATAAAAAATGATTTTGTCCTCTGGACTGAATCTCCTCTGTTGACACGTTTTAAAAAAATGAAAACACGTCCTAAGGACATACTCTATTTTCTTAGGGTGTATTCACACCAGGAAAGTCCTTTGGTCCGCCTGTTTAGTCCGAACCAAAAGCAGACTTTATTTTTTTTATTGGTGTGGTTTGCATTCACATAGCTCTTTTTTGCAAGCCGACTATAATTTATAATCAAAGTCATGTGGGTGACGATCATTGCTCCTATCGGACAGAAATGACGGTAGCGGGACAGAGCACTGACCAGGAAAGAACGATGGTGCTGTAAATACAGTTGCATTACAATTAATAATTTCAAGAGCAGCCCATTTAACAGYGGTTTCAGGATTATATACTTCTAATTTTGGGACAGCATCGGCAATGCGTGCCGCAACCCAAAGAGGCCTTCCCTGACCCACAATGGCTCATTGTTTGTAGCACATCGTTAGCGTTAGCAACACTGAAGGGCTAATTGTTACCATGTTGCTTAGCTAAGTGCATGTTTTCTGTACACCAGAATTGAACTGCACCAGAATTTGTTTGGAAGCAAACTGAGACCACCTCAAAAATGGGTCTCGGTCCAGTTGTTTGCAGGGTTTGCATGAAAGGTCTGGACCAAMTGGGAAAACATAACCTTGTCCCTTTAAAGTGGAACAATGTGTCAGGTGGGAATGCACATTTAGATTATTGATGAATAATTTAGCACCTGATTGGAACCAAGACATTTTGTCATGATTATTTAGTTACCTGTTTATGAATAATAATGGTGAGTGTCCTTAGGAGAGACATTAACTCTGGTTTGCTGTAAATAAAAGACTACAAAAATGTACCAATAACAACTAGATACAATTTACATGGAATAATTAATTTAAAAATAGGAACATTTTTTAAAGAAAAAAATGAAAACAACATTTTTTATAGAAAAGTTCACCCAATTTAAATGTCTRACGCAGGAGTGAAACAATCATGATTTTAATTCTTCGCTTAAAACTTTTCATTTAAAACATCTAATTTCTGTAAAATCAAATATAGAAATAAATGTTTCTACTTAAATGGAAAAAAGGATGAAAATAGAACTAGTTGATGTAAGGATCATGAATACAATAAACCTAAAAACATCTATGATGACTGTTTCTTCATGGCTTTTATCATTCCAGATAACTGTTATTAAAGGGATCYATGACGAGTAGTAACATTAGACTTTATTTGATAACCATTTATTTTGACTGTAAAATAAAGACAGTAAAAATACTGTAGGATGTTCAGTTTTTATCATTTTTAAACTAAAAGTTTAACACGGACGGGGCCATTTTATTTACACGCAAAGCATTCTGGGTAAATGTGATGTGGATAGGTCCTCGGTGCGAGGCTGCTAGCGAGCTATATCCACCCTGAAGGTTAATCTTGGACAATATCTGATGATCGACTCAAATGAAACCAGAGAGCGTTGACAGAGAGGAGAAGGTAGAAATGACTCAGYCTGTAACTGAAAATATGGATGGAGGACAACAGAGCTGCTTCATGGAAGAAGAACCTCAGCTTAGCCTGTTAGCTTTAGTGTTAGCCCTGACGCTATCACCATATACAGTATATGTATTAGCTCAGCGCTACACATTCTCCTCTCGTCACTGAGGTCCTCCATCCACATGACAGAGAGAGGAACACAAAAATGACTCAGCCTGCAACTGAAAATGGATGGAGGACCTCAGTTTAGCTTGTTTGTCGTGCTAGCATCGAGCTAATACATATAAGGCAATTTAGCGTTGGCGCTAGCGCAAATGCTAACAAGCTAAGCTGAGGTTCTTCTTCCATAAAGCAGCTCTGTTGTCCTCCATCTATATTTTCAGTTCCAGGCTGAGTCTTTTCTACCTTCTCCTCTCTGTCAACGCTCTCTGGTTTCATTTAAAAGTGTCTATAGTCAGATATTGTCCAAGATTAACCTTCAGGGTGGATATAGCTCACTCACACTGAGGACCTATCCATGTCATCATTTACCCAGAATGCTTTGTGTGTAAATAAAATGGCTCCGTCTGTGTTAAAATGTTTTTTTAAATTTTACAAAACTAAATAGCTACAGTATTTTTAAAGTCTTTATTTTACAGTTAAAATATATGCTTATCAAATAAAGTCTAATGTTAAAACTAATCATGAATCCCTTTAACAATGCTGAATGCTCTGCTAAGTTGTATGGATTTATGTGTCAAATGCAGTTTTGGTTTATTTTTTTGTAAACAACACAAAGGCACATTACATAAAGCAAAACTGAAACACACTGTATGTTGCTGCGCAATCCAAAAAATACACAGTAAATCTGAAATGTACACTTTTTACCACCACACGCCAGTCCTGCTGTTCAAGATGCCTTCTAAAAGAAGAGATAAGATTCAGCCAAGTATTTCTAAATTCATGGACAGTGCTGGCAGCATGAAGTACTCCTCTCAGTGKCACTGCAGTGTCCACAGACCACAATGCTGTATTCCACTGGGGGAGCGGACGCAGAAGAAGAACTCCAGCAGACAGTGAATTGCTTAATCATATTGAAGCACGAGAGAAAATGTGAAGCCATTTTCTTTCTCAGCTTATTTTCTTTATCTGYATTTTTGCTTTTTTTCTCCCCAGTTTGACAGAAACTCGGAGCTGACTTGTGCACTCCATGGTTGAGTGTCATCGCAGGAGCCCTGCTCAGGGTGCGTGACGGCTGTGTATTGCTATGAAGGCCCAGCAGCCAATGTGACGGGGTGCGGGGCTCTGCCTCCACACCTCCACCTAACACTCACACTTTACGTCCACAGCAGGGGGAAAAAAAGCCTGAGAGCATCATCACAATAAAATGATTTTTATGCCATATTTCATGCCTGAGCAGTATTAAATAATGTTTTTTTTATGAAAGTAAGAAAAAAAAATCTTTTCACAGTGCATCATGCACCTCGACACAAAAGTGTGCTGCCTTTGGACGCCATTGAGCTCGACTGCAAAAGCTTTTAGCGGCAGAAGAGCAATAGCTGCACAATAGTACCTTAGAGTGGTGAAAAAAGCCTTTTACACACAAGCATTATATTCAAAAAGCAAACTTAGCCCCATTTGACATGTCAGTGCAGCTGAGGAGGAGCAGAAATAGRCAAAGTGAATCCCCACATGATGTTTCGCTCTGTCTGCTGAATACCTTTTGGCAATTAAAAGCAAACAGGCATGACTCTCCCGCCCAAAAAAAAGGAAAAAAATAAAATAAAAACTTCTGTACAGATCATGATCACAGCCTGATAAGTGGTGGATTTAACGCACACCCGTTCCCCCTGCTTAAGGGAATATTAATGCAAGTTGTCATCCATGAGAATGACTCATTTATAAGCATGCAGGGGGAGCTGGRAAACTCGAACCTGGATGAGGTTTTGTCGCGCTGCTCGTTTGATAACAAGCACTCGAGTGTATTTACAAGCGAGCGAGATAAGTCTGCGGTGTAATGACACTAAGCAGGTCAGGAGCGTCTTTGACGCTCGGCGTGTCGCTGCTCGTCTCCCTCCTATGGTTATCCTTCTTTCTGTYAGTGAGCTCGTGAAGGCTGGCGCCGCTCGGCTCTGTCATCCGCGGCCGATGKAAGCGCGTGCATTTCAAATGCTGCCGCGCTCCAGTTCGACTTGTGAAGACCCCTTTTCCTCTCAACTTTCATCAAGTTTGTGAGCTAACAGCAGAAAGCAGGGTCTACTTGGTACAGGGAGGGAGAACTGTTTGTTTCCTGCTTCAGCAATAAGCACGCTGACATGGCACTCAGATGGTGATGTGACTGTGTGTGGTCTCCAACCTCAGAGTGAGTGGGAGTCTATCTGTAAGTGTGAGGTTAGATATAAATTGGTGTTTGTGTGAGAGCCTGTGATGTGTACCATATTCTGTTTGGTCTTTGATAAAGTACTTTATTTGCCATCAACACATATTTCCATACCATGATGAGATTTGTGTTTTGACCCATGACATGTGAGAAACACCCAAGTGGAGCAGTGGGCAGCTATTCAAGCACACAAAGAGCAATTGTATTTTGAGTGCCTTGCCCAAGGACACCGCGACATGTGGGCATGGTGGGGAGTTTAACCAGAGACTTTCTGGCTTTAAGTCGGCTGCTGCTACTCCACAGTCGCTCCCTGACATTTTCTCCTCTGTGGCGTGTTCATGTTGGAGTCCTGGGGTCTCATTTATAAAGGATTGCGTGGAAACCACACTAAAAGTGAACGTACGGCCAAAAGGCGGAAATGGCGTACGGCAAAAAAAAAATTCAGATTTATAAAACCATGCGTACGCACGTTTCTGCGCATCTTTCCTTTATAAATCACAGCCGCACGTCAGAGTTTGCGCACGAGGTCC
>NW_013952505.1:1299190-1302929 GCF_001266775.1 Austrofundulus limnaeus | reverse complement strand
GTGGAGCAGTGGGCAGCTATTCAAGCACACAAAGAGCAATCGTATTTTGAGTGTCTTGCCCAAGGACACCGCGACATGGGGGCATGGTGGGGAGTTGAACCAGTGACTTTCTGGCTTTAAGTCGGCTGCTGCTACTCCACAGTCGCCCCCTGACATTTTCTCCTCTACGGCATGTTCATGTTGGAGTCCTGGCCTTTCTCCTCATTTCGAGCCATGATTCAAGATGTGATTGGGGGTCTCAATAACAGCTTATCATTGGTAACTGGTAGCCTGAAGAATAGAATAATCTGTAAGCACGACTTTCCAAACACAAGAGATACAAGAGCAGTTCTGTTTGATGGGAACAATGTTGTGATGGTTTGTTAGAATATCAAAAGGTGGGTTCATGTGTAAAAGAGAGTCTGTTGGRGAAATATTCCCATGTGGGACACCTTAAAAGCAAAAACCCAAGTATGGCTTTTCTTTCCTCTTTAGGATGATATCTTTGGCAGACGCAGTAATTCTTATGGAGACAAAAAGCCTGGTTCTAATTCAGTGAAACATAATTATCAGGTCAAGAGTTGGGTTCAGAATTAAATTTGAATTGAGTTGAGTTTATGTAGAATTTAATTGGGCTGCAGTTGTGGGAAACTCTGCAACTCCAGCAATTGTTTTGCACCAAATGCCCTTCATGATGCAACCTGGAGTACAGCCTCAAGGTTACAAGACTGTAACTGGCCATCGATCCACAACCTTGATTGAATGGGAGTTCATACAATACTATAATAAGGATGGAAATGGGTGTCCAGTCAAGAAAAAAATATTTTGAGGGTGTTTACAAAGAATTATGTGCATCTGAGCCAGCCCTTTGCTGAGCCAGCTGTGGCAGGGTRGTTAGGGGAGTCGTCCAGTCACTGGTGGGTTGCCGGCTCATTCCCCTGTTCCARCTRTCTCAGTCMTTATATCCTTGGGCAAGACCTGATGGTGGTCCAAGAGCCCAATGGTGCAGTATGGCAACCTCACCTCTGTGACTACATTGTAGCATGAATGTTTGAAGTGTAAAGCGCTTTGGAGTCCCGACAGGATTTGATAAAGCACTATATAAGTTCAAGGCATTAACCATCAACTGAAGTAAGTTTTGTGCCCCTATTGATCAGCATTTTGGTCAGGAAYACCATAAAAACACTGTACAACAGTCGAAACACTCCAAGTTTATGAAAACTATCCCAAACTATTCAAAATACATCTTCGCGTATGGTGTATGTGATGACAACATCATGTCACTTGGGTGAAATCGTGTTTTGTCAAGTTGAAACCCCTCCCCTTTCCTCCTGAGATGCTGTACTCCACCCCTCCACCTGTTTTCCACGAAAAGCAAAGCAGTAGTGATTGTCTTTAAGGAAGAAAAATTAAAGATATTATGAGGAATAATAAAATAAACCACAAATGGCTTTTTACTGCACACGACTCAGTTTCTATCGTTCATCGTACGGAGCCGTTCAGAAGATTTGGATCATTCCTGAACGTCACATCGCTAAAGAGACAGCTTCAAAGCAAGTCAGATTTGACAGAAACACAACAAGAAGGTTAAATAAATGTGTTTTWCTTTTTCATCTCATCACATCTCTCAYCTGCTTGATCTCCCCGAACAGAGCTTTACACCTCACATTCTAACGCATATGATCACGCTGACTGTTTGCTCTACTTTGCTCAGCACAAACTGCTGCACTGATGGTCGCTGCGAGGCACAGATGGGACGTGGACAGTTTTTCATTGGCTGTTCCGTACCACAGAGCCCGGCACATCTGGTATGCAGAGAGAGGCATCTTTGCACTAATTTGTTTGTCACTATATGTTGAAGGGACTATCTGTCTTCCTGCCATGCTTTGGTAGCGGCATGATGTTTGAAGAACATGGCTAGTCAGAAGTTTCAGGCTGCCCGGCCGCTCAGGACTCACACACACACACACACACACACACACACACACACACACACACACACACACACACACACACACACACACACACACACACACATACAAGCAAGCCGACTCTGGCTGATGAGAGAAGGGAGTTAGAAAGTGTCCAGGGAGTSTGTAAATTTATTTCGAAGCAGATCCTCGATCCGAAAAGGACATGAAAAGATAATTCATTCTCACTTCAACATCCTCCTAAAGGTTGCACACGCATGTCGAAAACTGAATTAACAAATAGGAGTGTTTAAAAGGCTCAATTAGAAGTTAAACTGTGACCGTTTGCTTAGTTAGGTTTGTCAAACTCGCCATTCTCACACGTCACAAATACAATKTACAGTGCTAATGAGGCAGATTTAGAGCCACAAGCTAAGAATAAATCCTGAAACAAAAGTAGTMTTTTATTTCTACAGCTCAAAGTACAGATGAAGCTTTATCTTCTGTTTTCTAATACCCAGGTGTGTCGGTTAATTATTCCGTATAAACAAGGTTATTTGAGGCAACAGTAATCACACTTGCCTTTACATAACTGTCTTCACTCTCCTGAAAGCTAAACCTGTGCTGCCCAAACTTTTTTCTGCCCCCCTTTGAGTTACAAGTTGCTTGTTGATGCAAATGTGTACTCAATCATCCAATCACACGGCAGCAGCTCAGTTTATTTAGACTTGTCAACATGGTGAAGAAGACTCTCTGAAGTTCAAACAGGGAACCAATATGGGGAAGAAGACATGGTTGTTGATAGCAGACGGGGCCGTTGTGTGTATTTTAGAAATTGCTCATTCAGTGGGATTTTCACACACAGCCATCTGTAAAGAGAATGGTCCAGAAAAAAAGAGAAAATATCCAGTGAGTGACAGATGTGTGAATGAATATAATGTGTTGACCTGAGAGGTCAGAAGAGAATGGACAGATTGGATGGAGAAGATAGAAAGGCAACGGTAGCAGCATTCATTACAAACAAGGTTTCATTTCTGAACACACAAGCAGAGGGACTACAGCAGCWGATATCAATCTCATCACTTTTTGCCATTATACCAACAAGTAATAATTATTCAACAGAAATTATCAGATAAAACATTTATAAGAAGAAGTGTGCATTTCCCTAAACATATTTTAATACCAGAAACAGATAAAATGGAAACAGGACTAAAAAAAAGTGATTTTTTTTTTAATGGAAAGAAAAATGGCTCTTTGCTTGGCCATAAGTTTGTTTTCAGGAAAGAAAAAAAAAACACTTTTATCTGATGACAGGCACTTTCCTCAGCTACTTAAGAATGACACRAATGTTGCAGGAGAGGGGTTCACTGTGAAAATACTGCCTGCAAAGAGATGTGAAAATAAAATTGCATGGATGCTCAGTTTCTGAGAAACATCAGTTTTACATGAACTTAACATAAAAAAGGAAAGCATCTGCTTTTTGCATATAGACTTGTATATTCTTTGTCCTTTCGATGTTTAAATCACTCGGTGGGGAAAAATCCACTTTGCCAAATGTGTTTGGAAATAGCTACGAATAACTAGAGCAGGAAAATGTGCTGATTTTGAATTCAAAGAAGTGATGTCAGAAACCCATGTTTTTAAAAGTTTGCAGAAGCAGGATTTTTTTTTCTACATTGATCATCTATGGAATGATCAGAAATGTGAGCTGCACACTTTCTCCAATTGTATGCTGAATTCACACACACATCACTAAACTGCTGGTTTAATGTACACACACACACACACACACACACACACACACACACACACACACACACACACACACACACACACACACACACACACAC
>NW_013952505.1:1297180-1299180 GCF_001266775.1 Austrofundulus limnaeus | reverse complement strand
CACACACACACACACACACACACACACACACACACACACACACACACACACACACACATCTAGGCCCTGACTTGAAATGAATGCACAGTCAAGCGGACCTAAAGAGAACAAGCACAAATATATTTAGTTCTCAAACTGTCACTAGCGTGCTAAATAATGGAGCTGCACAATGCGGGCACGCAGATGGGTTAAAAGGCTTTTGGTGTCTTTCTTTGATTTGGGGCCAGCAGGATGATGGTATGTTATATGTCATCATAAAACATAATCTGGAGTGCTCTCCTCCTCCATGTAGTCAGGATGTATCATCACAGTCACAAAGATTTTCAAATTTTAATTCTCTCAAAGAATAGTGATGATACCCTTCTGACCTGAGATCAGCCTGTAGCACATCTCAGGGTCACTTCCTCCAGTGGAGAAGACAGAAAWGTGAAACATGTTGCAAATAATGCTGAACTGGCTGGTGAGTTAGCTTTGTTTGTTTGATTAGCTCAGTGTGAATGGTATCCAAAAAATCTGCAGCTAGACACCAAAAYGGAAGTTTACAAGTTGCTTAGTTTTTCGATTATCCCCCTCACAAGAAGATAGATGTAGATGGCAGCCATCTTGRATTTTGGAAGCCCAAATTTTGACCGAGCTCTTTCTTGTGTCTGAATACAGCCACAAAACAAAATGGAAGAAGCTTATTTTTAAGTTATCCCACTAAAAAGATTCTCACACATAAATGGTGGCAATCAGCATGGACTATGGCAACCCAGCTTTCGACAGAGAGTTGGTACCTCACTTGTTTTTCAAGTTRTCCAGCTCAACAGATGGACAGACATAGGTTAGTTCCAATTCCTTTCTCTTCTCTTTTCTGCTGTTATTGCCTTTTCAAGTCAACTTGACAAATGCTGGGCTTACATTTGAAGTGGAAGCAGCTGACGGTCATCCTCAGCTCAGCCTCCAAGCACTTCATACCATAAGAATTAAGAACCCAATTGAAGTTGGCCATCACAACTGAATGACCTTAGCAAAAACAAAAATGGTAATATTCAGTCRATTTTACAGATATTGAACTAAGTACTGGGATGGCAGTAGTTGAATGTCATCTCTATCACATACTCAGAACACCAACAGAATACACAAACTACATTATGTGAAGACCACAGAATATTACTTTAACATTCATGTGCCAGCAGCCGGAGGCGTTTCATGAAACATATCTTCTAAAGAACACATCTGAAAAATAAAATGTTTAGCTTTGACTTTAAATATGTCTATATGTCTATGATCTGCATCAAACTGAAGTCCTRCAGAAAGGCAGTGAATGGCAATCACTTCATATTTAAGATTTAAACAAAAGAGGAGTTCAAACACAGTGAGACACATGCTGCATTAAAACATAAGTGACTGTTATTGTGAGGGTGCTTCAGAATCCAAACTACTCCAAATCAGTTTAGTTTCATTTACACAATCCTCCTGCCTCTCCATCACCGACCCGCSTGCCTCAAATCCACAAGGCAGTCGTGGAACCACCCCACCTCAGCCGTGGCTTCATGAATGATGAGTAATGGCGTAGGAGAGTGAGGTCATTATCGAGACGTGAATGTTGGAATCGGCGCACCGGAGGCTTCATTTGTTCTGCACACACGACGGCTTTTGACTTTGAAGTGCGCGGCACACCTGACTCGTGGCTGGGAGACCAGTGTTTCTGCTCATTTCCACTTCCATCTTTTTGAAACTAACACAAGCTGATCTTTTTCAAGAATGGCCTTCACAATACTCCCCTAAATGCTGGAAAGAAGCAACGTGGGAAGCAGCAGTGAAATGTTAATGTTTGTGAGTGTAGGTGGTTTTTATTTTTTGCCCACAGAGTTTTTAAATTTAGCAGAAAAGAAAATTTTAGTGTACATTTAGAAGTAAACAGAATTTATAARTGGAAAAAAGGTTTAGTCTTCCTTAAAGAAATAGATATTTCCCACCACTTTTACCAGAGTTTGATTCCACATTGGTCGCCACAC
>NW_013952505.1:1293619-1295806 GCF_001266775.1 Austrofundulus limnaeus | reverse complement strand
GATGGATGGATGGATGGATGGAATAAATGGAATGAAAAGTTTTTTTTACAGTTTGCCACTGAGTAAACCTGTTGAACTTCCCTAATTCCTTTTATTTACTTTTCAGCAGTCTCACAGAAAAAAAACCCTCAGTAATATTTTTTGCATCAGCTATTTATTCCTGCATTTGTTACTGATTACTTGCCTACAGAAGAACCTCCAGTGGACCTTCATGATATCAATCAGTTACTAAGAGACCAGTGACGCACATCCAAATATATCACAATATCATCATTGTTCCTGGTGGGTGTTGTTTGTGTGCAAGAAGTCGTCAAACTCGCAGCTCTGTGWGTGCATGTCTCCTACTCATTCCTCCCTGATGTGTCAACTCTGAATCACTCCATGGTTTCATTTGCTTTGATGCCCRGTGGATAGCTGACACACCACGTTTRGTCACTCAGTTTCTACTTGTTTGTGACTAGAAGATTCCCACTATCCCTTCTTGTGTTACCTCGACAATAGAAAGGTTAAAAAAAAGATCCCCTAAAAAACAATGAAAGTGAACAGAAAACAATTGCAGTTTATTTTTTTAGGATAGAATTTTTTATATGATGCACCAAACATGCTCCATAATTACTCACTTCTCCCCTTAACACAGAGTGTCTGATCTCTAATCACTGAATTTATTGAAATATCTGTTGTATGTTTGTTGTATAAATTACTTTGATATAGTTCAGTGTCAGTCTCAAACAGTTGTTCCCTGAACTTTTCAGCTTTCATTCCTCAAAATAAGCGTGGYAGAGAAAATGACCCAGGAAAAGCATGTAAACATCACCAATCTGCCAAACAAGCAAGGCTATAATGACAAAGCAAATAAACCCACAAAACATTTCACATTTTTTTATTTATTAATTACTGCTGTTATGGACAATTTACGCTGTTAGAAACTGCTTTAAATTCTGGTCGTTCACGCTAATTTGGACCTAATATCTGCAAACAAATGGTTTTTTTGTTAAAACAAACTTATTTTTGGCATCTCCATGTTGACTTAAAATATGGAAATTTTCAAAAATTATGACAGTGGCCTAAGTCAGAGATGTCCAACATCACTTTGTGTCCTAGAAACAAACTACACTAGCGCCAGTTTTACTGTTTTTTTTCTGTGCTTTCTCATTTTATTCTGACTCTGTCCCAATTAAACGTGGTTAACCTGTTAGAATATCCTACAAACCATGAAAGTGGAAAAATAAGTTACAAGTGAATATTTAGGCTAAAAATGTTCTTTTTTTATGGTGACCAAATGTGTCCAATTTCTGGGGACAGTCCCCGTTTTGGAGCTGTACACTGGTTTGAGTCCTAACTGGGCACAATCTGCTCAACCACCACAAAATGGTGATGGGACTCCATGACAATGGTCTGTGTGATGCCTGTGGCATTGAATTAGAGACCTCTTTGCACTACTTAGGCCTCTGCCTGGCTCTGAGCAGTTAAAGGAATTTAATTCTTGGGAACCACTTTATGAATCTCGAGAAGCTCAGAACATTGAATGTTTCTAACTTTTTGTCCTTCAWCTAAGGAACACAAACATTTGAATAAAGCTCAGGGTCTTTTGGGGAGCACAATGGGCCCACTTACAAGGCCTCCACTCATATGGGTTCTTGATCCATTCCCACTCACCAAACCAAAACAAACCAAACCAAACCAAACCAAACCAAACCAAACCAAACCAAACCAAAGCTGTCCCAGGAAATGCCTCCAATTTTATGGTTTTATAAATAAAAAAAAAACATTGCATGTTATCATGGTTGCTGGGTAGAAAGTGTGAGTAAGAACATTACGTTGCACAGCTGTTAATGTTACAGAGTAGAAGAAGAGCTGAACACGCCACCCTTAAAGAAGGCTTTGCAGCTGCAAGGGATGCWGGGTAACTTGATGGAAGTCATATGTGCATGTTTATGACCGTTAAAGATGTTCATGAATGTAAAACTTTATTGTTCTGGTTAGTTGTCCTATTCAGGTTGGTTAGTTATTCATGTTCAAGTCTGTTATTGGCTGTAATTTGACATCATGAATGAGAGGTACATCCTAGATGTGTAAGGATGAAGCATTTTCTATTAGAGAGAGATGTAAAAATAAAGTATGGTTGGTATGCTTGTTTGTCTTTGTGTCTATGGTGTATAATGATGTGATTGTGATGCTGTATTTCTG
>NW_013952505.1:1291585-1292978 GCF_001266775.1 Austrofundulus limnaeus | reverse complement strand
ATTTAACATCATTCAGAACAGTGTAGATGAGGTAACCTGACTAAGTTCGCACTGCATGTGCAYATTCAATTCAGATATCTTTTGCTCAAATCCAATTTTTTGCGTGATCGTTCACATTAAGTTTTAAATACAACCTCCTGTTCTTACTGGAGTCTGATTCTCCAGTAAGAACAGTCCATGGCCCTGAAGTAACCCACAGAAGAAGATGTGATGTGACAAGCAGCATGTTGTATTGACAGAAGTATAAATGAACGCTAAATGTGGATTGATTCTGAAGTTGTGCGATAAAAATGAASCAAAATATTATCTGATATGCTTCTTTTCATTTGGTTTTTAGACTGATCCTTGATGTTTCCATCTCCAGCACAGAATTGCACTTCTGGAACAGGAGAAATATGGTAAAGTAGAGGGGAGAAAAWAATTCCAGTATTGATCCAATCATGCTAGTATTGATACAATACACAATCTTAGTGTTATGTGTTGGTGTAAATTCACAATTGTCCAGGTCATGACAAATCTAGAAAATTTAGAAAAGCCAAAGAAACCGGACTTCTATTCAGTTGCATGAAGTCTGTATCAATATATCGATATCTGGATCAAACACAACGACGTAAAAGTTCGAGGAAACATGACCGTTCAGACTGCAGCTGTTTTCAAAAACATTAGGTATATACCCAGTTTAGTACCGCATTTTAAAAAGTGCTGGTTTGGAATGAAAAACTCACATTTGTCACGTTCAGAATACGTTCAGACCGTCACGAAAAAAAATCAAATATTGGTCAAAAATGAGACAAAAAATGGATTCGGGTCACTTTTGCCTGCAGTGCAAACATAGTTTTAGATAAATGTTATGAAATATCTATAAAGACATRTCAAGAAGTAAATTTCATTCATATGGATAATTAACTCTGAATGAGGTCTTGCGACGTGTGACTGGTGTCCTTGGACTGCTTCCAGTGCCTTTGCCTCCACCCTTTGTTCCTGTTCCTGTGAGCCTCTCCACCTGGCTGCCAGTCACCCAGCCTTTCAGAGCGAATATCTACCTATCAATCTGAGAGTGTGTCTGCCTGTGTGTGCCGATAAGGAGCCACGGGTGTCTGTAGTCCTGACACCAGCTGATTTATGMTGCCCTCTCTCCCTTCAGGGGGCCGATTTGAGAGAAAATCCCCCGCGACTCCCGCTGACTCCGTGTGTGTACAGGTGTGTATCTGTTTGTCTGGTTGTTTGCATGCATGTGCTGCACCTGGATCATCTGTCAAAACCGGGATGATGGGAAGCTGTAACTCTCACTACTGGTTTTCACAACTGGGTTAAAGTCATTTGTCCTTTAAATAAAAAAGTACACACACACACACACACACACACACACACACACACACACACACACACACAC
>NW_013952505.1:1289446-1291575 GCF_001266775.1 Austrofundulus limnaeus | reverse complement strand
CATATATATAAATACTTTCTTTTTCGATATGTATTAAAGAAACATTTTATGTTTGTTTAAAGCAAAAAATGAGTTGAATAAATACCGTATAAACTAAAAAGCCTTTCATTAATGTCAGAGTTTTAGACTGAGACAATCTTATTTTGGGAAATGACAAAGTTGTTGCTGATTTGATTAAACCTTGAAAATATGCAGGACTTAATGCAATATCACAAGATGTCACACTCAAATTATGTGTTATGATTGACTCACATCAACTTTTACCTCAGTGTTTATAAAAATAGCTGAATTATAGCCTTGTTTGTCTTAGCTAAAAGTAATTAGCCTTGGAGGCCATCTTGACCCTGCGGTCTTTACCTCTTTCTCTATTCAGGGGGCTGCATCCTTTGAATTCTGCATTTGTCGGCCGTTGCCCCACACCGAAGGTTTTCCCAATTTGCGGGCTCCTTCTCATGCAGCCCCAGTGACCGCTGCATCTGAGTATCCAGTTGAGGATATCCCAGGATTCATTGAACCATCAGTGAACTAAAAAAAACGAAGAAGGTTGACTGTGCCAAGTYGGCGTAGTTTGGAAATACAYCATGGACCAAATAATTYGTTTTTAAATGTTTGTTCAGCAAATTAGCTGACAAATATTTTAGCTGCAATGAGATGTTACTGTACTGTATATAAAAAGCAGTTACAAGTACAGATACTGGAGCTAAACCCAAATTATTTATGTTTTTTTATTGATTTATGTGTAATGTTTTTAATTGTGAAGTTATTCTCCAGTGGCAAGACGTGAATACATGTCTCGACACTGAGGGCATGTGACATATAAAACATATCACTATRGTACCAGCGTAGGGCGTCACGCAAACACACCCGAAGACTAGACTGTCTCACTCCACAGCCGTTTTATGAAGCCTACATGGACTGCGAAGGGTGTGGCCTCCATGGGCTGTGAATTGGAGCACATCTTAAAGGTCAGTTTTAAACCTGCAGCAGCTCGGTGGTCAGTGCTGCAGTGTTTGTAATCCTGAGGCTGCAGATTTGAGCCCAGGTTGCCTTAGAAAGGACTGACTCACTGTTGCAATCCCTGCATAAGGGAGCAACGGAAACAAATAATCTGTTAATCTGACCTAATTATCATCTGTTTTTACATTTTCTAAAATCAGTTGGCTATGGCAGCTGTCTAGACTTGGGTTCATTCCAAAAGTTAATCTATTGAAGAAGTACATGCTTTGAAATTTGACTAAAAATTTTAATATAATGCACGTGACTGTTTGACATAATTTGCTAACAAAGTTGACTCTAAATGYAACAATGTACTAATACAATTTGACAATGCTTGGAATATGTGTTGATGAGTCTCTGCTATGACCACACAAATTTTTAAGTCAATGTCTGAATAATCAATTACATTATGTCAGTTGTGTTTCWTAAGGTCAAATAGCTGTGGCAGCCATCTTGAATGAGGTTGACTCCAAAAYTGAATCAGCTGCAGACACAAATTCTTTGATTATTTTTGGCACGTTTCAGTAAAGTTGTTCATGAGGAATTTTGCCAACAGACACATGAACGCAACCCCCCACACGCACTCTTGTGCCCTTCAGTGACGGCTGATGAAGATAAACGAAGAAAACACAAGATTATTTGCTCCGTGCAAAGACAGAACAGTTTGATTTAGAGTAAAACATTTATGTGAGAAACAGCTTGAAATCTACWTCTCAGTGTGCGACGCTATTCTTTTCTCTCCTAATTCAATCACTTTGAATGCATTTCCCCTAGATTTTACTTATTTGCATCAAATAAAAACAACACTGAAAAATCAGATTAAATCAAAAGAAATCGAATTAAAGCTCGTAAAAAAATGCCCACGGCTCTAAATCTTCTCTATTCATCCTGACCAYGATCAATTTTGGCTCTAATAACTGCAACAACGATAAAGCAAACCTTAAAGTGTTTTTCTGTTTGCATTCACAAAGAAATGCCTGTTTCTTGTCACGTTTTTTTTTTTTTCCTTTTTTTTGAGGATTTGTCGCAGGGACGTTCAAGAAAGAAACCATTTTCAGGCATGACTCAGGCAGGGTCCTGAAAAACACACACACACACACACACACACACACACACACACACACACACACACA
>NW_013952505.1:1282762-1289197 GCF_001266775.1 Austrofundulus limnaeus | reverse complement strand
GCATACTGCAGTAAAAATAAATAAATAAATAGCCTAAATAAAAATGCACAATACATATAAATCTACAACAATTAGACTTGTTCATCGTTCACAAAGTCTTACATTTAAATGTGTAAGTTTGAACTAATCTGATTCTGATCTGCAACAACAATTACTCTGCTTCTCTTTGGCTCATTTTTCAKTTTTCCTCCAATTTTCAAGAACTTTAACACAATTTTTTTTCTGCACTTTTTTTTGCCAACAAAGAGACAAACAAGAAAGTATATGCAATCATATTCTTACACCTCAGCTGGGGAAATTAAAAATGACTAGAAAAACACAGACCAAGGAAGCAAAACRAAACATGACACACATCAAGCTGCTTCCAGCACAAACCAGGAACGCTAACAAGAAAACCAACAAGTCTCTGTGAATTTATCAATGTTGAACAGTACAATAAAGGCAACACGGTGGATTAGTGGTTAGAGTTGGTGTCTCACAGTAAGAAGGTTCTGGGTTCAAGAACTGGAGCTGGTGTCTTTCTGTGTGGAGTTTRCATGTTTGCGTRGGTTTTCTCCGGGGTAYGGTTTCCTCCCACAAAACAAAAACCAACATCCTTAGGTTGCCTTCAGGCTCAGGCTTCACCTTGAGAATCGATCTGTGATCTCAATGGGATGTATTTTGTGGGCTTTAAAGAACAAAATGTTACCTTTTGACAGATACATAAACCTTGAAACATCTGTTTAGGGTTTAATCCTGACTGGTTGGATGAGCTAATGATTAGTCCAAAGCACAAAACAGATCATCATAAAACAAATAAATAACTAAATAAWTTCAAGCAGTTTACTGGTTTTGATTTGATCATTTTATTTCTAACTTTAATAGAGTAGGCTAGAAAGAGACTCCACTGATCCTTAAGACATGGGCATCCAATCCTGGTCCTTGAGGACCACTATCCTRCATGCTTTGAATGTTYCTATGATTTGAGTGAATGTGAGTGATTAACAGGCTTCTGCAGAACTTGAAGAGGTAATYTGATCACTGAATCAGGTGTGTTGGAGAAGGGAAACAAATAAGGACATGCAGGAKAGCGAGCCTAGAGGAGCAGGATTGGACACTCACTTTAAGTGAGCAATACTATTTAAAGGGGTCATAATGTGGAAAAGAAAATGTATGTGGAGCATGTACAYTCACATACTGTAATTCAACAATAACTTACACAAACAAAAGTAATATTTTAATAATATTAATCCAGTGACTGGAAAGGAGGTTAAAATATTTACAGCACTTTAACCTCTGTGTTTTACTGCGAACACGGTTATTTGTATAAACATATTGATAAAATATAGTGCTGGGCACATTAATATGTTATTTATGCATTAACACAATGATTATTTGTGTTTTTTTTGTGATGGACTTGCGACCTGTCCAGGGTGTACCCCGCCCCTCGCACTGTGACTGCTGGATATGGGCACCAGTGACCCACGTGACCCTAAAAGGAAAGAAGCGTGTACAGAAAATGGATGGACAATGATTATTTGAATGTGCATTTATGCGTCATGAGATCTTGATCACTATTGGATTTAGATCTGCATCATCGCAGGTCACAGTTGTCAATAATGAAAAAAACGAAACAAAAACAAACAAACAAACAAACACAAAACAGAAGAGCTAAACAATGAAAAGATAAAAAGAAAACACAACAAAAGAAAGAAAAGTACATCATGTTGCACAAGTTGTGTAATGCAACATACAAACATACACATCCAGTCATTGCAGAACAACATATATACTGTATATATTGTGAATTAAATGAAAAAACTTATTGAGATTAATTAAACATTTTAATCTATGCCCAGCAAAGTAAAAAAAAATACACTCACATTTAATCCACATGTTGTATRCCCACATGTACACACAAAAAACTGCTTAAAGCCTCCAAGGGTGGCATTTCAAGTGATTGTAACAGTTTTCTGCTGTTTGAATGTTCAGGGCTGAGGAGGCCAGTCTCAGCTGTCCTGATGCAGACTTTGTTCTGTTTCTGTCATTTATCACATGCTGACTCTGTCTGCGCTCTCCTACCACTCGTCTCCAAATCAGCACCTGCTCAGGCTTCAGGACTGACTCAGACGGAGAGYGTGTTAACAGAAACGAACAGATCCGTGGAGCRGCGTTCAGAGTCTGTCTCCGTGCTGCAACCAGTGCCATCATCTGTTTTTTTTTTTTTTTGCCTTCAAAAGTTTAGTGTTTTGTGTCTGCGGCCGGAGGATGAGGCAGAGGAGACAGAAGGAAATGACGAGTCTCTGCGCCGCTTTTGGCTCCCGCACAGCTCTGCTGATAGAACGTACATCCAACACACCCAGAGCCTGTTTGCTGAGATAATTAAATTCTCAAAAGATGYAAGGAGACGCAACACGTAAATTAATTTGAGCTGCAGCAGTAGACAGGATTTATGCCGCTTTGGTGGGAGCATTCAGTTTCCGAACAAATAAATGGAATGTTTTTGAAATTAATTACTGTTCCACCGGGCCATTAAAGAGTATCAGTTACCAGATGACTTTGAAATACACAGTTGGCTCTTTTGATGTGTTAATGATGACAAAGTAAACCATCCCCCYTGCCATGGAGAAGTTAACAAGAGAAAGCAAAAAATAAGTAAAAAGGCCATTTTAGAAGAAATAGTTTTGAGGTTCCCAGTGCAGCTGCTGCCTGAAACTCCAACACACATCGACTTTCTTCTCWAAAGCCCAACAGTAATTTGGGAYCTAATTTTCATAATAATACAGGTTGACATGATGCAGACATTTAGATGTATAAAACTGAAAATTCACAAGGAAGGCTATGCTGTAATGCATTCTATAAAACATGTCATGAGCTGTAATGTCTTTTCTCCCTTTTTCATTTGGCTGCTGCCTTTAAATTGACAAATATTTGGCCATATATTTTTGGATAATTCCAGCTGCAGTAGCTCAGTGGTTAGAGCAGCTGTCTTGTTATCCTGTGGCTGCAGGTTTGAGTAACGGCATTGACAGGAAGGCCATCTGACRTAAAGCAAGTCTTTTCAGTTCACTCGCTGTGGTGACCCCGACGGGAGGGAGCAGCTCCAAATGTTTCTCAACCACAAATATTTTTTTATCTACTTTTTTTTAACTTTTATGTGAAACAGTACTGCAGCTAAAAAAGAACAACAGTCCAACAAAACCATAGAAGAAGAGCTTGTATGGAAACTCGGATGTCAAATCAGGGAGTAAGCAAGGCAGTAGTGTTACAAACTTAGTGGATTTGTTGCTAGAATTAACACRTTTTCAGACCCCTCTAACAACCTTTTTTTCCCAAAAAGCAACAAGTGACACATCTAGCAACTTTTTACTGTGTTATCGTAGACATTTTACTTGTGTTTTTATCTCTTTAAAATTGATATACAACCTGCATATCAAATGTCTAAATATGCAACTTTTCTTACTGAGTAGTTGGCAACAGTGAGGTTAAATTTGTAGATTCTAGGACATGGTAAATATTCAGAATTCAGAATAAAAGTCCAGTTGTTTTGTTTTTCAACCTTCTTTTTGAATATAACAGTGTATTGTTTCTGGTGCAGTGAAGCTTGAATATAGTGTGTTGAGAGACGCCTCGGCATGGGCAGTGCTCAGTGGTCAGCTGCTGGTGGGGTGGGGATCAGAAGTGAAAACAACAGGGGTGTAATTTTTTTGACACGTCATACAAAACCTGTTTGTTTTGCCTTTTGAGGAGTGCAAAGAAAACCATGCTCAAAAGAAATGTTAAAGCTGCTGCCTGTGCCCCATTCTGCTCACCATGGTAACCACGCACCTGAGTCTGTCGCACCTGGACAGCACTCTTCATGAACAGATTGCCAGATATGCAAAGTATGAAATAGACTTCCTGGGTCTTTAGTGGCAGAAATACCTGGTTGTTGCACGTGTCAATGTTGATGTCTTTTCAGTCTGCTATGTAGGAGATATAATAACTTAAAAATAATCAATTTAAAGCTCAGATATGAGAGTTTCGATGAGAGAAAACAAAGTTTGATAACAGTGAGAGATAAGACAAAAATGGCTACAATTTTGTGTATAAGTTTTACAGGATGCTAATGTTGGTCGGACAGCTCAACAATTAGAGGGTGTGATTTAATCACTCTAACTATTATTTAAACACAGGATCAGAGCATCTTTTTTTAACTCACCTTTCCTACTGTGTGTATTCCAAGCTGCAAAAGGTAGCGCACCGTCGTGCAAAATACCTTGGATATTTATTCCGCCATGTTTGTTATTTGTGTGTTTCTCTGGACGGWTGTTCTAAACTGCAGTTTCGTTCTGCACTGCATCTTTGATGTTCTGTGTGAATGACAATGAATGATTCTGATTCTGAAACTGAACATTCTATAGTAAAACATTGTGATTCTGATATTAAACACATTAACATTTAATTTCAGACATGTGAAAATCAAGTGTCTATGACTCATTTGGGCTTTAAATAATAGTTTTTTATTGTGAAGCACAACTGAATTATAAAGCTCTCAATAAGTCAAGCTTTACAAATTTTACAAGAATTGTGGACATTTCTTGCACTAGTTTTGCAAGCTTTGTMTACACCATACATTTTACCAATATCAACATTTCTAGCACACTTTTTCCAGTTAAARCTCATGTATTAAAGCAATATTTTCTCAGGATTTTCCAAGAATGTAGGAGTAGCAAATAAAACCTTGTGACAAGACTAGAGTGCAGAGTTTTAAAGGTAACAGTGCCTATGCAGTGACAAGCCTTAAAAAAGATGTAAAAATGAAAAAAAAAAAATCACAAATGTTTCACGTAAAATGRACGAATAATGTCAGCGTTATATCAAACTTGCTCATATGAAGGTTATGGCCTGCATGGTTCAGACATTACAGCATTTCCTGTCCTGTTTTTATTCCCCATTCACCAACCATGAGTGACTTTAAAGTGGAGGTTCAGCTCCTGCCTGGGGCTCGTTCACTCTACGTTTCAAAAATACAAGCTTCGTTCACTTCAAATGATGCAGCGTGCCTCTGAATGTCGAGCAGAATTACAGCAGATATAACTGATTGTGTTGTAATGTGTGGCTGGATTTAATAGCCTGGCTCTTAATCCATGTAAAGGAAGGCAGAAAAGGCCCATTTGACATGGGCTAACTTGCCTCTCTGTAATTAGAAAACCTCATTAAGTTCATTAAGTCATTCCTTGTGTTGGGGGATTTGTTTTACATGTGCCGCCAACAGACTGAGGCGAGTGTGAGCTGAAGGGTTGGAGGCAGCAGGCAGTGAGTGAAATATGGAGTTTGGGGAGCAAACGGGACATGGGGAGAATTATGACAAAAAAGACTTGTTAATGTTAGAAGAAGAGCTGAAAATCTATTAACATTTTTATATTAAAAGCCTGGGATTCCTTSAAGGAATTCATATTGTCTGTTRCCTTTCATTCCAGAGTTTTAGCACCATATTTTGATCARAAGGGATGGTCAAACGTTGAAAATAAAGATGTTTAACGTTTTTCAAGATCTCATCAAAATCTGCATTGAGAATCACTTTCAGCTGCCATATCAAACTGTAGCTAAATATTTTTAAAATTGGCAGATTTTTAGCCTTTTTTGAGTTCTCTAAGCTTGACTAGCCATGGCGGCTATCTTAAATTTAGTTGACACAGACTCACCTTCAGCGGTGGGCGATCAAGTAGAAATAGAAAGGAGACATRTTGTATTGGTCTGTTTTGAATAAAAGGGATGTTGGCAGGACATGTTTCTGAGAGGCTTTTTGTCTTTTCTATTCATTTGGAGAGCTTGAGCAGATGAGATGGTGGAAGTTAGTGTGTGTGTGTGTGTGTGTGTGTGTGTGTGTGTGTAGGGGGTACCTTAGGGGCAACACAGTAACTGATGACCAGATGCCACTGCCAGAGGCCCTCATTTTTTGTTTGTTGTTTTTGTTTCCCCTTAAGTTTTGGCTTGTGG
Source organism: Austrofundulus limnaeus (assembly GCF_001266775.1). Taxonomy (NCBI): domain Eukaryota; kingdom Metazoa; phylum Chordata; class Actinopteri; order Cyprinodontiformes; family Rivulidae; genus Austrofundulus; species Austrofundulus limnaeus. The sequence continues at coordinate 1,283,236 of NW_013952505.1, read as the reverse complement.
ACCAAATGATTCTTGTGCGGGTGTCACTGCGAGCTGCAATTCATCACCAGCTGAATTACTTAGTGGGCTGAGAGCAGAGGGTTATTCATCTCTGCATCTGAACCGCCCCGGCCAGAGAGACACCGCGCTGCTGCTGCTGCACGTCCTGGAGACCAACTCGTTCTTACACGAATCCGCAAAGTCAGAGGAGAGGTGAAAGCTCTAATATTGGTCTACATATTCTTCTGGCCTTAACAGACCAAGCCATTTTAATATTACTTGAAAATTTTCTCTGAATCTTGCAGAAAACAGTAAACGATTTGTCATGAACTATATAAATGTTGCTTTGAAAAGCCTAAAAATACCATTTTTTATTTTGTTTTTTGTGTGATTTTTAAAAATGTAAATCCAGTTCGTCATTCATTCATTCATTCATTCATTCATTCATTCATTCATTCATTCATTCATTCATTCATTCATTCATTCATTCATTCA
>NW_013952505.1:1281317-1282682 GCF_001266775.1 Austrofundulus limnaeus | reverse complement strand
ACAAACAAACAAACAAACAAACAACAGGTCCTTCTCAAAATAACAATTCATGTCAACACACAAATATTACACTGTATATCTGTGGTTCCCAAAGTTGGGTTCGGGACCCACAGTGGGGTCCTGAAAAGATTTTCTGACTTGATTATATTTAGAAATGACAACATTGTTTTACCTTTGCTGTTACAAAAGAGTAAGGTTAGTGTATTTAAAATGAACAAAAATACCATAATGAATATTGTTACAATGCTCTTGTTTATTTGACGTGAAAGCAATGTTCACAAACCAACAACAGCTGGGGGCACAGGTATTTTGTGGGTCAAATACTGAAAAGTTTGGGATACTGCTTTATATTAGAATTTTTTTCAACAAAATTACTCTCTTAAATTTACACATTTTCCCGGCAGTTTTAACATCAATCTCAAGATTAATTCAAGGAATACAACTGTAGCTTTTCTTTCCTTTGAACAGGTAAACGAATTTGCAGCATGCAAAGCATGGAGTCCATAAAAAAAGTTCACCTCACATGTACTTTTACTAATTTAACAAAAACCAGAAAGTGTTTCAAAACCAACTCAATGCTTTGATCCCGACACAAACGTAAATTAAAATAGCAGTTTATCCGCTRGTGTTTTCTACTCACTTGATCCTGTGCAGGGTCGTGGGGAGCTGGTATCTCCAGCAATTGTTGGACGAGAGGCAGGGTACACCCTGAACAGGTCCATCACAGGGCCATAAAGCAACAAACACCCATTCACACATACAACTAGAACAGTTTTGAATAAACCTCACATACATATTTTTAGACTTTAGTGGCCAGAGTGGTGCAAAAATAAAACATGCAAACTCCACACAGAAAAGCCCAACTGGGAGTCAAACCCATCATCTTCTTGCTAGCAACAGTGGTAATCAAATGCACTGCTGTGCAGAACTTGTGTAAATATGCAATACTTTATATTTTTTTACTGATAAGCACTTCCCTTAAATTTTAAGTTTGCAAAATTCATTCTACTTAAACTAAATGAACTTTACCCAGTAGCATCTGTTCAATTAAATCAAGGCTATGCTAGCTCCCCCTCTCTCCAGTTTTCATGCTAAAACCACTCTTCTGTCACTACACTGATAAAACTGACATTGAGGCATCAGTCTCTAAAAATGTRTATAGACACATTTAGTAAACTACAGAACATTTCGATTTAGATGAAGGAGCACTAGCTCATGAATGACAAATTAAAGCAACACAAATGTTAAGCTCAAATTCTTGTGTGCAGTGCAAAAACACAAAGACACCAATACACACACTTAAACACACGCACGCACGCACGCACGCACACACACACACACACACACACACACACACACACACAC
>NW_013952505.1:1273799-1281266 GCF_001266775.1 Austrofundulus limnaeus | reverse complement strand
CACACACACACACACACACACACACACACACACACACACACACACACACACTTGCAAATGCTCATAAACAACCCCTGCTGCCAAGCCTAAACACCACCATGTGCTGATAAGACAGAGCAACCACTCGCTACCCTGCAGGTGAGGAACAAGGAAACATTTGTACAATGAGCCTCACACAGCGCGATGCATTTACAACACACCTCCGTGGCATCAACATAAATCTGCCGTGCGCTCTCGTCCAGGACGCGCATGATTTAAAGCCTGGGAGTGAACGTAACAGCCTGCGTTCATTTCAAGGGGCAACAAAAGAGTGAAACACGGATGCGCTGAGGGAATAAAAGGGTTAGTTCAAAGTGGGAAATGGAGCACCTTGAGGTAAAATAGAACATTTCTCAGTCACGTTGTGGCACACTTTTTCTATGTTCAGATGTTAGATAACAAAGGAAGAGAACAAAAGGCAAAAGGATGTATTTTTTGCAGATGGTTTCACGACGCATATTTTTCTTGTTTTGCCCCTTTTATTTCGTCTTTGTCACCGTGCATACAAAATTGCACAAAAGTGTCTATTTTGACTTTAATTAGCTGCACGTCCACCACCAGCTTACACCTGGACAACCAAACTCCCCAGATTTCATCTGTGCTCCGCTCAGCATGAGCAAATTCCCTCACAAATACGGCCACTGAGCCTGCACTGTGAACCGTGTTTTTCTGCATCACGACTTAGCAAAAAAGAACTTCAGAGTCACGGGCAACCGTCTAAATTGCCACAACTAAATTATCGGCGGCAACAGCGGCGAGAGAAACAGAGAGCTCGAGATGGATAAAAGAGAGATTCCATCTAGAGTCCGCTTATTTTTGTGAATCGCATCAAAAGGAAAAGTAATTAAGTCGTCTGAGGATGTTATTGGAAACGAGAATTCTGTCAGTGAGGCTGTGGGCTTGTGATGCCTGCAGCTTATTCGGCRTTTGTGTGTGAGTGTGGGTGTGTGTGCTTGTGTGACTGACACACCGCTGAGCAGAGGAAGATGAGACCTCTGTTGTGCGTTTGTAACAGGCACAGCCAGCCGCTCCTCATTAACCTTTTGGGAGATAAGCCTGTTTTAAGTCCATGTTTGAACAGCCCGTGTGAAGTATCTCCCACTGATACGTGGCTAGCCAACCGCCCAAACCGTCCATCCCTCCCCACCTTTCCCGTTCAGCTCTTTGCTTTCCTCTCCTCTTACAGATTACCAGAATTAAATTTCAATTTTAATCACGGGCCTGAAAATCTCCATAAATCTAGCACCTGAGCCCCTTTTAATTACGGAACAAGCATTCTGGGGTAGCGTGCTGCCGTGGCCCGCTAACAAGGTTAAAAGGTGCAAAGTGTGTGTAATGGGGAAGCAGAGGAACTCACTGAGCAATTGTTAACACCATGTTAGCTTCTCAACTTCTTTGTCTCTTGCCATGTTCACTTTCTGTTTTCCCAGGCGCTAAAATACTCAGAGCACCTTGTTAGAGGCGCCAGGCTAGAAGTAATGTAATTTAGCTAAGTGGTGAATGTGGAGGTGCCAGATGCGTGCGTTGCAGAGGATGGCGTCGGCGCTGGCGATGGAACAGGCATAGAGAAGCGAAGCTGTTACATTATCTGCTTCTCGCTGGAGTGCTGCAGACAGGATTGAATAATTGGCAACGAGGTGAAGTTTGTTCTCCGGAGGGACTTTTATGTCAACATCCAAAACTGCTCAAAAGTAACTTGGAAAACGGAGAAACGGTGATGAAGATAAACTTTCTGTAAGGCGGCTAAAGCTTATGTAGAACTGTGCAAATCATTAAGTGAATTACAGGGGATCAGCAGCACAAATAAAGGTCGTCTTTATTTTAGGATAATGAGGCATGAAGAATATCATCTCAAAAATCACAATCCAGACCATTTTTTATGAACTACAGCTCCTGTTTTTATATATAAATGAGGTACAGATGTTCATATACAGCAGGCAATAGCCAAAAGCAGTAGTTAAAGCAGTGTCCATTCCTCATCCTCCAGGGTCACCATCCTGTATGTTTTAGATGCATTTCTTCATCTGCAGAACTTGGGTATGCTAGAGCCAATGAATCCGGTGTTTTTGAGCAGTGAAACATCTCAAATACACAGGATAATGGCTGATGAAGATTGGGATTGGACACCACCRGCCTAAAGTACATCTGGATTTAGCTACACAATATAAATACTAAATCTCTCTGAAATGAATTGAATAATCATATAAAACATATTGGTACACGTTTTGTCAATTAAGGTGATTGGTAGGTATTATGATGGATGAATAAATCAAAAATAAAATGACAAAAATGATAAACCACTGAACAAATTAGGGAAGGATTTTTGTCAAGCTTTGAGCAAGAGTAGAGCAAAGTTCTCAACAGGCRTTCCAACTCTCTCCTATGGTCATGATCTATGGGTTAAGGAGGAAAAGAAACACTGCACAGCAAGCTGAAAGGAGAATTTTAGTTTTAGACATGCCCCAGTGAGAAGGGACCCCAGAGCAGACCCAGTGCACACTGGGGAAAACTGAAAGCTGGCCTGGGAACAAATGTGGAGTAGGTAGGGAGACTCTGCAACTTGGTCCTATAATGGATGGATGGATGGATGGATGGATGSATTTCTCGATAGGTTCTGCAGAACTGCATACAAATCAACATAATCCAAAGATAATTAGCCCCATCAGGTTGTAGACACAGTCATATTTGCTAATAATTAGCCTATTGGTAGTCTGTGTACTTCTATGTCTGTCATTTAAAAGACACCTGTGACAATCTTTCTGATAACCGATGCCTCTAGGATGAACAGGATGTTGAACCTAGAACCTTTGTTTATGGAGCTAGAGATATGTGTTGGAAACCTTACCCCCTTCCAAACCTAACCTAAAACCTGCTTCAGTGTGAAGGTTGTAATGACACTGTGTTCTGGTACTTATCAAACAGAATATTTATGTTATTTTCCACATTCTGATGCCTTTCTGTGCCCACTGTAGACATGACATGAATCTCTTAGACCACTTCAGGATGCAGCTACATGTTAGAAGATTACGCCATACTAGCATGAACCCACCAGCACGACCTTTGTGTTTTACTAAAATCTTTTCATGACTTTGTCATAACCACGGTTGTAGCCTTGGAATGTGGCCGGTCCTACCTCTGATATTTGACAACCAAGCCAAGCGACCAAGTCCCCCATGCCATGAATACGCTGCCACTACACTTCAATTAGGAACTCGCAATGCTAAACCCCTACGGCCTGAATAAAGTAGCTTTGGGCATGTTCAAAACCATTGTTGATTTTTCATGCTAGATCACAAATGGTAGAAAGCCCACTGAGTTYTTAATGCACATCTATGCAGACACAAAAAAGTCACGATTGTAAACACCTTGAAAAACCTTAGACCACATGAACATCCACACCTTTGAACAGTTTAAGCCTTTTTGTCATGATTTTAGCATATTCTCTGCCAAGTCAAGCCACAGTCAAGCTCTCACTCATTGTTTCAGCCCTCCCGTCACAGAAACATCTAATCAGCATCATGTCACTCACCTGTTCACTGCAGTATTTAAGCTCCACTCTCCTTCTTCACCAGTGCCAGATTTATGAACGGTTTTTCCAAGTAGTTATCCAGCATCCATGTCACGTCTTGCCTTCCTCGTTACGACCTTGTTTTTGCTCTCTGGATTCACGCCTCTCGCCTCATCCCTTAACGGTACTGTATCGGATTCTGATCTCCTGGTTTTGACCCACGCCTGTGTACATCGACCACGAGTAAAGTCCAGCCTTCAGTACCTGTCTCGGATCTCTGACCACATGTGTATGACCCAAGCCTGCCTCATGGAAAAACCCCGAGTTCGTAAACTCACTCAAGCCCYGCAACACGGAAGTGCTTCCACCAGACTTCATCCAAGACTCTCAAAGTCTTTCAAGAGTACTGTTGGGACTTCCTGTACTCTAAAAAGGTTAGTGGCTAAATCTTCTTCTAAATCTGTTCTTGTGAACATTCTAGCCACTAACCTAATTCTCTCCTGTGTAGAACTCCTGCTTCCAGTGACGTTTGTTTCCCGATCCAGCTGTTTATATTTTAATAAAAACATTAAAACTATTCTGGTGTCTGGCAAGTCAGTGAAACTCGTACACTCAGTCATTACACTTTTAGAGAAATCACACTTCTGATCACATTTTTTATAATTAGTTTTGAATATAATGTTGAAGTAAACTATAAATTATGTATTTAGGATGGCTACTCTGCATCACTGGAAAACAACCCTAGAGCATCTCTGAGAAGAAGACATCATACAGTATATCATCAAATATGTTGAATGGAAATATAGTGATCGTGTTCATCATGTTTTTGTGTACATTTATCAAATATCAGGTATGGGATATGCTCCAATGTTTGCGTATTGCCAAATGCATTAATCCTCTGAAAAGGCTAACAAGAACATGTTACTTTTTACTACTTTTTTTAACCCAATCAACAAAATTTTTAACTGTCACAAAGTGATAATGAAAAACCAGAGAATCCCACCTCCAGCTGAATCTTTGTTTCACAAYGTGTAAGTGAAGGGCTGAGATTCAAGCTGGGAAGGCATTGCACAGTTCCCTAATACAAGTGCGCACGAAAGGACCGAGGTTTGTGTGACAGGATTTCATAAGTGCGAAAAGCAACTTTAATTAAGCAGCAGTGCATAATAAACGTCTTTGAGCCCTCCAATGTGTGAAACTGTATGCCAATTAGATAATCATCTGTGAAAACATTTTACATAAAAGACGATTTCATGATAACAGCATGATTGCACACAAACGTAACATCACAGCAATTATACACGCCATTCATTTTGGGCAAAGCCCAGGAGATTTTTTTTCCCCCTGTGGCATTATTTTTTTCGCAAAAAAAGTCTGTTCCCTCTCCAAAACAGACATTAAAAATATCTTCCTGTTCAGTGTATTGTGTTCTGAATAAATAAATTAACAAATTCTGCTAGAAAGAGAATAATTTACACAAGTCTCCTCCTGACAGCTGGCCAGCTAACACTGCATAGACGCCTTGTTTGTTTACACAGTAGCTTGATTTTGATCACTGGTCTGCTCAGCTCTCCAGATGTCTCGCCCACATGTGCTGCTGCTATTTTCACTTTTGCATGTTCACCCAATATTTATTGGATACCTTCAAAACTCAAGTTTACAATAAATACACACAACCGTGGGGGAAACTTTGTAGTAATTCAGAACAYTTAATTTTGGCATTGACTCGTGTGGACAAGTGGGACTAAATGTTTCTCGCGTGAGGCGAGCAATGTGTGCCTTTTTGTTTTGTGTGCGGTTTGTCAGGCAGCGGTGGGGGGAGGGAGCAGCTGTTCTCTTCTCCCTTCCCATGTCACTGATTTAACATATGGCTAACCTTTTGGAGATAGCGCTGCTGTTTGCTTTCCCTGCACCACACTGATAACATCCCAAATCATTCCCCCAAAACCAGCGGCGCGCTAATCTGTCGAAGCACAAATGGAACAGGAATTTGTGACATGCTCGGGCAAAAGCATAATCAAAATAAAATAAAATTGTGTCCAATTTTAGACACTTTTCTTTGATCATTGAAGAAAATTAGGCACCTGCAACATGTGGGAGCTGACAGTAATATCCCTAATGGTTAACCAGTTTGTGTTTGCTGGTGGGTGAGGGAGTGAGGATCTCAGATATATGCATTAAAATGAGTGTTGGACATGATTTTAGCTCAAATACCACATGACTTTAGATGTACACTTTGTTACATACAAATCCACCAGTTCAAACAAATCCTAATTTTACTAGTCATCATGGCAACCTGCATGTGCATATGAAAGCTTCACAGACCAACTTTAAAGTAGGAGGCATGCACAAATTGGGCTGCCGATTGATTGTTTGAGATGCTTTCAATGTAGCGGTTTTAATATTAGTAAAGTGTGTATTCATTGTCAATATTAATAGTAGTAGTAGTAGTAGTAGTAGTAGTAGTAGTAGTAGTAGCAGTGGTAGTGGTAGTTGATGGGAAAATCGTGAAATAGTGGTATTTTTTGTGGTACACCTTTCCTGTCCTAATGCTTTTTCTAAATGTTACTAAGTGAGTCATTACTAAAATCTGTTTTTTATGAGCTGTATTTCCAAAAAGAGTTTATTTCTTAAGACGATCCATCTCCCCCACCCCTGTATTTTTCAGTCAGATTCTGTAAAACACTGGGTTTTACTCTCAAATAAATCCAGTTTTYACTAACACTGCTTTGGTGCAGAGGTCTTGTTTATACAGAGTCTTCCCAGGTTTCAAGGCAACCCCTGCAAACACGCTAACATTGATAACACCAGCTAAACATCCTTCCTGCCAGGGTAAGTTCTGTTCAGGGAGTCTTTTGTTCCCATCATTGTTCTTTTAAGAAATGTTGCAACGTTGTGTTTTAGAAAAAAAGCAATGCTAAAATAAAAACCTTTTTCAGTTTACAAACTTTATATGCTTGGGTTGTTGWATTTCTTTGTTTTATGGTGGTTTAGTTTGTTGGTTTTTCTCAAAAAAATAAGTTTGACAAAGAATTTGCTCAATTCTTTCTTTTCCAGTTATACCATGGTACTGGGATAGACTCAGGGTGTCATGCCTCTSATGCAGCAACACAGAAGGAAGGGATTGAATATCTCCACAAATGAAGCAGTACATTAGGGCTGGGCGGACCTCAAATTCATACCACAATGTAAATTGAATCCCTTCGCAGTAATGGTATACATCTTGGTAGAAAATTATCATAAAAAGCAAAGACAATGTAATTTTTAGAGCATTTATTTTGCAGAAAACTGTAATCATAATCAAACCCAGCATTTTTGTTGTAGTGCAAATGAACATAACAGATGTATAAAATAATGTTTTTATATAGTGCAAAACAGTTTCAACAACAAAAACATTTCTGAAATTTTCAACAGTATCAAAATAAATTGGATGTTATAACCAGAACTTCAAGTAAAATTAGTCGTTTAGACATAAAAAATTCTAAGTTAGCATAAGTTGTCTACAATGTTATTGTGTAACAGGGTCTTAAGGGACTTAAGCTGCACATAGTCCCAGTATAATTTTAAGTAACTGGAATGTAAGTGTGGTGAAGTCAAATAAATGTAACATCTGCTGCCATAGCATGAGCTTCTGCCTGTTGACCTGACCCACTGCTGCTCTGCTGTGCTCTCATCTTCATCATCTTCGTCATCAGAACAGAAGCCGACTTTACATTAGCAAGATGGATTTATGACTGAACGAAGGTCCACATCTTTTTTTTAATCATCTCTGTGGGCAATAAGACATAAAAAACAAGTTTTTTTTGTCCGACGGTTGTTAAAGCTTCACTCTGCGCGATGTGCAGCTGGAGGGATTGATCCCGCGTCCCGTAACTTTTCTACAGCGGGAGGGGAAATTTTGAGGGTTTATTCTCTCTATA
>NW_013952505.1:1269421-1272804 GCF_001266775.1 Austrofundulus limnaeus | reverse complement strand
CACACACACACACACACACACACACACACACACACACACAAGGACACTCACAAGCTGGTGCACAAACAGGCACAGACACCTTGAAATCAACACCTTCCCTCTGTTCCACAGTCAAATGAGGGCAACAAAACAAGCGACTCCCCAGACAATATTATCTCGTGTGCACAGACAAATTACTTCTTTGTTTAAGGGACACGAGTATTTCTCAAAAAGAAAAATAAAACATCCTCACATTATGAAAAATCCCTGCGTAAATTGGAGAAAAAAAAAAGCAGGCTCTCAAAGGGAAGCTAAAGTGCCACTTCTGGATACTGTTAGCGTTTTGCTCAGGCAAAAGAGATTCTCTCATTAAGTGGGTCTCTCTTTCTCGTTCCCGCCGGCTCGCAGCGAAACAGATCAAATGAAGGTTACGCCATCCTCTCTCATGGCCTACATCCTGATGCCAGAGCTAATTGCATAATTTGTTTCAGAATTAACAGCTAATAGCAGTCTCTTCTCGGCTCCCCTCCTTTCACACACTCACATCCAGTTTTTTTTTTTAAACCAACCTCTCATCCCATTATTTCTGTATTAGCACAAGATTTAAACAATAATAGCACAAAATCACACTGGTTTAAATTACATTTATTCCCACAAAGACAGTGTGGTGATGTATTATGAGCTGGTTTTTTATGGGCTCTTATTGAATCTAATAGCTTTGTTTAAACCCACAGCTGATTTTCTGTGCTGACGCTGTCAAAGCAACAAGTTAAACGAGAATAAAAAGGGAGTTATATGATGGAAATCTTGTTCAGTTTCAAATAATCACTTAATTTTGTCCAAATGATTCCTTTCTCCCCCAAATGAATCCTTTCCTGCTTTAAAACTGAGACCTCATGAAGGGCAGCAGGAGGGTTAAGTTTTGTGCAATAGAGGAAAATAAAAAATATGAGAAGAAACCAGATAACATGAGCAAAGGTTAAAATTTAAATTAAGAACATGATCGATAAAGTTTTAAAAGTAGGAGCACTCTGAGAGACCACACCTCTGCCAAGACCCTAAGTTATTCAAATGAAAGTGTGCAGCTGATGAACTGTGATTGGTGGAACAAAGTTGTGCTGGATGCTGATTGGTTGTCACAGTATGACAGAATCCCTACTGGGTCATGTTTCAGTTTCTGTTTGTGCCTGATCAGGGCGAGCTGCAGCTCTGGCTGATGTTCCCAGATCACCACCAAAAATGAACTGTTTGTTCATTGTGACAACACAAACATGCCCTTGTAGTGAATCACACACCTACACTTCTTATAACGAACTGTTATAAGGGAATTCACAGGTTGTTCTGTAGATGAAAACAAACAACCTCTGTGTAAATATGAGACCACAYAAATAAGACAGGCTTTAGTCAGTGAATTCAAGTTGATCTAAAATAAACRAGATCGTTTATTTACAGAATCAAAGTAAGTCACTAATATACAATTTATTGTGGACAATCAAATTTTCTTAAGAGTTTTAACATYAACAACAATCAGTACGAGTCCGCACTAATTAAYTGTCAATAYGACARCTTTAACAGAAACAGCAGAACTTCAGGTTTTAGGTCTTAATAAACCAGATGTTTGCAGGTACATTAAACTTAGACGGCAATGCAAAWGTCAARAMATAGAAGGAAAGGAGGATGTTAGCCCTAACGTTTTATCTTATCAAAATGTGAGAAAGTCAGAACAAACGCGTCTCTCAGACGTGTCAGCCGGACGCCGGTACACTCATCAAAACATTCAGCTTGTCTTCACACCACTACACCCTGAAAACTTTAATGAAAATTTGTTCACAACATTTTCAATAAGTATGTGTGCTGACAGATGACAGACACCACCCCCCCCAAAAAAAAAAAAAAAATTAATAAAAGGCTATACCAAAAACATAACGTCCTTGTTGGTGGTAATTAAACCAAGAAGATGCAGCAACCTGAATCGTCATGTACAATGTGGAGTAAGAAGTTTGCATTTTATTTTTTTAATAAGTGTTTAATGCTCACAGCAGATAAGAGTGTGGTGTGGAGATGAGACAAATGGCTGTTTGAGAGGATCCGGATCTTTATAATCTGTTTGTTCATTAGAGCCGTTCAATTTTTAACAAGTTACTTCACCACATGGGGAGATACATGTAATGATTTCATCACGCCACGGGGGCGGAACCATGTGTTTTGTTAAGTGGAACCTCCCTCCCACTTTCCCCCTGAGCTACACCCCCTGAGTTGTATGCCACCATTCTGCTGTTTGCTGAGAAAAAARCAAAGGAGAAGTGATTGTCAATTTGAAAAATGAGGAAAAAAAAGAGTAAGGAGTGAATATATATAATAAAACTTGGAGCAGCTATTTAATGTCTGCAACTCAGTTCTTATCATTTGTTGTGAAGAATCGTTCAAACAATTTGGATTGTTCCTGAAGGTCACATCTATAGTYTCATGTTTGTCGAAGTCCTTGTACAAGTCTGCATTATTGGGTTCAATATAYTTAAAACTGAGAGAGGTCAACTGGTGAACAAGGACTCAGGAAGTTTGGAAAGATGGATGGGCTCCTCCAAAACCTGTTACTAGGGTAATAAACTACAATACCCTTTGGTTTTAAAATTCAGGTTAGTTTATAAATAATCACTGAAGAGAGGGGGATGGAAGGTGGGAATTCAATCAAAACCRTGATCCAGCTGTCAATCAGCAGCTGGATAAACCTGAGCTTTGAGGGCTTGAATATTTTATCTTATTGTCTACCCAAGAAACAACACCAACCACAGCCTCCAGAACACCTGCCTTACAGCCGGGAAGGCAAAGGTTGTTGACGTCAGTCGAGCTCCAATAACGACAGGAGCAAATATTTCACCAAGTTCAATCAATAAATATGTGCGCAGTGGTATTTTTCTGCTTTCTCTGTGTGCACCTTTTCTTATTAAAAAAAAGTGAACACTTTCAGTTGACTGAAAGGCTACAATGCAACCACTTCACATTTTTCAAATTAAAGGTCACTTTAACCTGAAAACGTGTGATGCGTTGGCAGGTCGTGAATTAGTTTCTATACCTCCGTTTGTATCGGGGAAAAAAATCATACTGCTAAGTCAACAGGGTCACCAAAGTAAAAACTGTTTCCAGCTAATCATGTGATTTGACCTGAGCAGCCAGTGATCTGTATCTGGCTCTCTTAYGTTCCCTGTGTGCAACAGCTTGCACACAAAGCCCCCGGCTCAAAGCGCTTAATKAAGGTCCTTCTCAACGCGTAACCTTCTGATGGTGTCAACAAATCCTAAGAAATAATGGAGAATGTTATTATTTTTGTCTTCACCAATTTAGAAAATAAGAAATCTTTATCTTAGTTTGTGTTTTTCTATTGTAAGGATTTATTTATTTCCAAC
>NW_013952505.1:1261671-1267241 GCF_001266775.1 Austrofundulus limnaeus | reverse complement strand
TAATAATAATAATAATAAGTGTGGGATATGTTTGAGCAGTTACACACAAAAACAACATGTTCCTAAATAACCTGACTCCACCTAATGTGGGCATGCAAAGCATGGAGAGGGCGCAGGAGGGAGCCTCAAGTTTGATTTGTTCTTAGAACTTAGTAATGTTGTTCATGTCTTCACACTCAAAATGCTKTTACAAATTTGCTGTGATCCAACAAAGTTTTTTTTAATTGTGTTGGAAAGTGTAGTGAGACCATCAACCTCTGTGAAGAGAGCCAAAAWGCCCAACAAGAAATAAACTATACTGGCTAATGAGTAGAAGCTCTCAGTAGATTGATCAAATATTAAAACATTTTTAACCATCCCTCCTGAAAAAAAATCTAAATATTCAATTCTAATAATTCCTTGAAGTCCGCCAGAGAAGCTGTTTATCCAGCCATTAAACTTGCTAACATCAACTCCTAATGTTACTTTACAAAGCAGAGAACAGAAAACATCTGTAAAATGATATTTTTTACTTATGTATTAGAATAACATTTCTCCTAATAATTCTATAATTTACCACTTATCAAAGTGGATTATCTGCTGCATTAAAACATGTTTCAATACTGCAACACCTTGAAATAGTGGTATTTTTGTTTATATTGTCAGAACCTCATTAGCCTAGGTGTAGGTTTGAGTTAAAAAACATAAATTGTCACAAGCTAAACAGTTAAATATTCACGAGTGGCACCTTTTATTGCTCTACACAAAACAACAKCACATCCTTGTATGACATTTGAGAATTTTGAACTGCTGGGATACTACAACTTTTTAAAGATGTGGAAAAACATTAATTTTACCTAATTATCCTGTTGAGAATAAACTAAAAAAATAATTGCAGATGGTACCTTCCATTTTACAGCTGAATCACAAGTGGTTTTATTCTTCCTGTTACAAATATCTTACATTGGCTCATTCAAAAAATCTTCAAGTCTTAAAATATCTGTTTCCATCAGCGTTTTATTACCTTAATGTTCAGTATGCATAACCTCAAAGACATTACACACAGTAAATTGATATTATGATAATCGTGCATGATAAAGCTATATGGTAGTAATGGCTTTTTATTAGCACCACTTAAACATTTCAAACAAACATTCATGGCCTGAGAACATTTTTCTTGGTTCTATGAAGGAGAAAGAAGGAGATGTTAGAGAAAAAAAATCACAACCACACTGATTGGCTTTACGGGGCGAGCAAAAGCGGGAGATTTCAATCAAGATTTCTGACASTCTATTAGGATTGGCATAGGTTATCATCACCTTGTGTGTTGCCATCCTAATGCATGTTTTCCTTATCAACGTTTAGCACATTGATAATGCCAGAGAGCAGCAAAACGTCATTTTGTGGAAAATGTAAGCCTGTATGTCTGAGCCGAACAACACTGCTATGTTTGAAATAATTAGGTTTATCTTACAGAGATGTAGTGCTAGAGCACCGAGGTCGTTTCAACACTTTGTCTGATGTAAACATTATTGTACCTGTCAAATGTCTGGCCTAAAGGTCACACTGAGAACCATTAGGCCAGTAGCTATTCATAAATCTTGGTTTTAYACAAGGAAAAAAAATGTGTTATATACATCATCACTTTTGAAGAAGAATAAAAAATGTAGAAAATGTAATTCTGCTATAAAAAAAAGGTTATTTATAGAGCTACAATAAGTTTGACTGAACGATATTGTTCTGGGGATAAAAGGTGGCAGTTTCTAACTTAGGTAAATGACCATGATAACTACTAATGCAAATTTGACCTCATCTTAAGAAAACCCCTCTTTAAGTTTTTGATTTAAATTAGCTGGATAAAGTTAAATACAACTAAATTAAGTTTTTTTTCTGAGTCTATCAGATATATTGTTGCTGGTGTACTGATTATTAGTCCCACTATGAAACAGGTATTAGGACCTAGGACTGGGCAATATGGCCTAACATAAATATCACGATATATTGACCAGTTCACCTCGATAACAATAAATGTACGATAACTCTTACCACCTCCCACCACACACAAATACACGGTATAGAATAGTCATAACACTATACACTGTGTCCATGKTTTTAATCAAAGTTCACAGTTTAGATTCTGTMGTTTATATTTGTCATTTTAGTGTTTTTAATACATTTAATAATAAAAAAACATTTTTGGCAAGACTTGAGTCAGATATAGTCMTAGTCACAGTCATAGTCAACTATTGACATAAATTTTCAGTGCAAACAAACACATTATGCATTATTTTATATTAAAAACACCAAATATGTCTGTTGTACTGCACAAAATAACTCAAATACATTTTTTATTTGTTAGACTGACTGATTTCTCTACTAAAATAACTATTTATTTCAAAAATATTATATAATTTAGAGAGCTCATGTAATCATTTAATACTGTTTATTCTTCATATTTGATCATTTATTGAATCACAGAGCCGTTCAGTCACAGTGTGGTTCTAAATATAAGCAAGCTATATTGTGAAGAATGAAATTTGTAGATATTTAAACTACGAAAAGAACATAGTGGGTTTTTTTCTTTGGTAACGCTGAGTGGAGACTCATCTTTTCTATAATATAATATGGGACAAACAAATATTCACCTGTTAAAGTTAACAGTGTTTCATTAGAAGAACTGAAATAGCAGCTCTCACAGAACATYTCAGCCTTTGTGGACCTCTCATAACAGCRCTGTCGAGGAGAGGAGTTTGGTCATKCGAACAAAGTTGGACATATCTGTTAGATAACGAAGCTCTGAACACACAAACTTATAGTGTGTTAGATTTTAGATACCAACATCTCAGGAAGCTTGGGAGCAAAGTGTGGAGGACAGGGTTTGTTCACTCAGGACAGGAGCTGCAGGCTGACCGGTGTTTATCCTTCAGACTGCTGCTCTGACATCAAAAAGACCCGCCCTGCTCTGCTCTGATTGGATAAAGCTGTGGGGTTTGTTTGATTTGTTGAAAGCAGCATCTGTTTAAACCTGTCTCAGACTGGGTGGCTTTAATGAGACCGCAACGGAAAACAAGCAGGTTTCTCTTTTCCTCATTTTTTAAAATACGGAAAATAMCGACATGAGCAAAATGACTTTGGTTTTTATCATAAATATTGGTATTGGTTATTTTTCGGTTTATCCCCCAGGCCTATTAGGACCTACGTCCTACCAGGAGAGAACTGATTTTAAGCAACATTTGTCCAATGGTCATTATGACCATGTCACTCAACCTTAACAACAATGATACCAACAACATCAACAACAGAAATGGACAACTCCGTTGGACTTTTGGGTCTTTTGTTTAGTTTTGGGTGGCTGTGGCAGAGTGGTTAGGGGAGTCGTTCTGGAACCGGAAGGTCACCGGTTCGGTAACCCGTCCAGTCGTTTTAGTCATTGTGTCCTTGAGAAAGACACTTCACTCACCTTGCCTACTGATGGTGGTCAGAGGGTCCGGTGGCGCCGGTGCATGGCAGCCTCRCCTCTGTCAGTGTGCCCCAGGGCACCTGTGGCTACAAAGTAGCTTACCATCATCAATGTGTGAATGTCTGTTAATGTAAAGCGCTTTGGTGTCCGGAGGGACTTGATAAAGTCCTATATAAGTTCAGAACATTTACCATTTAACAGTGTGAGTGTTGAAGAAGCATTCAACTTGCTCAGTAGGTCCAATGGCTCACTACAACAAACAATAAGAAACATTAAAGCAGTAAAGAGCTGTTTCAATCATTCCTCCATCACCTTTTCATGGAAAACAGGCAGAGGGCTGAAGTACAGTAGCTCAGGAGGAAAGGGGCAAGGGGTTTTGCCAAACAAAACTCATGATTCCTCCCACATGACGTAATTTCTATGTAATGGCGTCACTCATTCAAAATCAAACAGCTCTTTTGAACAGCTCTATGAAACCGTTCGTGGAGATCCTGATCCCTTTAAAGAGACATTTATCTCATCTCTACTGATCAGCTGATGAACATAGAGTATGTCTATAGATGAACCAAATACATCACCGTATAAAAATTGAGAGCAGGCCACCCCCTGTTCAAAAATCCTACCTAAAAGCCTGATTGAGTGTATTAAGCTAAAACAAGAATCAGCAAAAACAAGAAATGCACGTACAAAGACTACAAATCACCAGTTCAGGCAACATGGGAACAAAACAAAAGGCAAATTACCTCAGATGGTTTTTAAGACTGCACTTGTCACCTGCAGTTTGAAAGTACCTAAYTTAGCCTGCAATGTCACATGAATCGGACATAGTTATGTTTCTTTCCACCGTTTTTTTTCCACATTGCTGCCTTATTTGCAATAATTTTTATTTTTTGCTACCCCTAACCACAACAAAAATAAATAAATAAAGACGCTCTGCTAGCTATTCTAGCCTTTGGGTAACAAAGCTATGTAGCATAAAACCTTATCAAGTACTCAATTCAAGGAACACGAGGAAACACACACAACTAAATGACACGATTCTACAAGATGAGACTAAGAAAAACAGGAAAATATATAAATGTAATTTTCTGTTTGAAAGGGGAAGCCAGTGAARATATGTCCTAAAAATGGCTCAGRCATGCCTTTGAGGTTTAAAAAAAAYGTTAGTTCTTTCATGAGCCCTCTTCTCCCTTAAGGGGTCAACAAAGCAAATTATCCGCCTCCATCTCACATTACAGTATTTTCAGCATCTTCCTCTGCCACACGGACACACTCCATGCAGTTTTAGGGCTAGAACGGTTTTCWAAATTTGTGGTTTTGTTCTGTATTTGGACAGACGTTTTATGTGTGTTGTTTTTTATTTATTTATTTATTTCCACTTTTGTTTCTACTTTGCAATCACATTAGAAATACTGTCAGTCATAAGTAATCTCCAATTTACACTTTTTAAATACCAGTTACTTTCAAAGAAAATGTCACATAGTTGTGTAGAAACTGAATGAATGAAGCAGTTTGACATCAGCCACATCAATGTGACAATATTAACCTTTGACAGGTGAACTGAATGCTTCAGGTTGTTTTTATTTCACAAACTGTTCCAACCCACTGCATATCCTTGGTCAACATCCATAAACTGCTCTGTAGTCTCCATCTTTTCCTCCTCCCTGGCAGCTCCAATCTCAGCAACCTTTGTCCAACACAGCCACTATCCTGCCTCAGCACATGTCCAGTCTATCTCAGGCTTGTCCCGCTTRCAGACTCATTGCTATTCATTTTTGTCCCACCCAACGAAAATTTAACATTTGCATCTCCATCACCCAGCTCCACCTCCTGTGTTTTTSTTATTTATTTCACTATCTTGTACACTGCTTGTTGCATCGGATTGTTAACCTTGTTACAATTAACACAATTTAAAGTCCTCTATGTAGCACATTATACAGGCCAGCGAATGTTCAAGATGGGTTTTACTTCATCTAATAACTGCTCCCATTGTACAGGCAATGTGCCAGACAATTATATCCATGCACTCTGCTCTGGCTCTGTCCGCCTGTTTTTGGGTCCAGGTATGTGAAGATTTGTCGAAGTGTTTGAATATACTGGGTGGGTTTCAGGGAATGGGAGGGCTTACTGG
>NW_013952505.1:1254608-1258740 GCF_001266775.1 Austrofundulus limnaeus | reverse complement strand
ACACACATGTTCACAACTGCTCACAAACAGGTGCTCTGATCCGGGGGGTTCTGACTGGTCACTGAGTGTGTATATGCACTGCTCGGGAAGGTGGGGGGAGCACTGCTGCTCGGAGGAATGGAGGGAGCACTTGAACAACGCACGCTAAGTCCAAGTAAATCAAACTTTTGTGAAGCACATTCAACTCTGTACAGAACAAAATACTCAATGCAGATATTTCATTGATTAAGATCGGGAGTTGGCGTGCGTTGTTTGGGTGTTCCCTTTGTTTTTTTTTGAGCGGTGGTGTTCCCTTTATTTTTTTGAGCAGTGTATGTCTATGTGTATATACGGACAATATTTATGAATGTAGGCATTTATGTATATCTTTATACAGTATACAGTATGTATGGGTATGTGTATATTTTATATATGCCCTCCATGTATTTATCCATTTATTTTTCAGGTGAGCGGACAGATGTTGGGTGTGTGGTCCTGTGTTTTGTTGGTGTATATTTAATATATTTCTAAACGCTATTTCAGTCTCTCTATCTTTCTAATTACTTCTCTCTCTGTTTTTCTTTCTGTCTCTATTTTCTCTTCACTTATAAAAAAAATCATAATGGTGTGGAGAGGTTGGCCATAAGGGGAGAAGGGAGGCCATCAAAAAAAAAAAGGAATATAGAGGAGAAATAGAAGAGAATATCTGTGTTGACATTTAAAAAYTTATTTTTGCTGCAGCCTTGATGTAATGTTATAAAACCAATGTACATTTGATGCCATTGTCCTAAATTCTGCTGACATAATTGCCATTTTATTTTAGAGGTGAAGCTGGAACTCCTGGAATCATTATTGACAGTCAGCTATATAGACCATTGCAAGCCAGTTGTTGTTGAACAGAAGTGTATAACTCTCTTATGATTTAATTGGCAGGCCAAGTCATGGAGCGACACAGTGCTATAATTACCGACAACGAGGCCGTGTGCATAAAGCAAATGCAAGTTGACACAGAAATCTGCGCTAAGCGGAACAGCACCATTCATCTCAACAAAAGCAGCATCCTCTGAGTTGAGCTAACATCACTCAATCACGGAGATAAAGTATGTTTTTTTTTTCAGATACAAGCAAGCCCAGGGATAAAAAGCTTTTGTCAGTGCACCTTTTTCTTCTCTCACAGTTGCTTTTTCGTCTCCTCACCTACCACATGTTGCTTCGACAGACAATTGACTGCAGAGACGTTGGAGAAGAAAGCGACAGGAGTAAAGTCAAGGAAACCTGGAGAGGCTCTAAAAAACACTGGGACACTTGGGGGAAACCAGAAAAACCCAGACAGACAGACAGACAGACAGACAGACAGACAGACAGACAGACAGACAGACGAAAAAGAAAAAACGACACAGAAAGGAGCATAACTGAAGGAACTCAGAGTCTCAAACCAGTGGAGGACCTGCTGTGATGGAATTGATGAGATGCATTCAAACAAAAGCAGAACGCATGAAGGTGAAAAGTGTGACAGAGCCATGCTGGCAGCCATCCATCCACCACAGCGAGGCTGACACTAACACGCATGTCAAGCAATTAAGTCCAGGGTCTCAGTAGAAAAGCCATAAATCATCAGTAGACATACAGCATGAAACACTGCTCATTATACAATATTAATGTAGATTTACAAAATGAGTCTACAGAAGAGTGAAGGTTGAAAAAACATCACATTAATATTGTAAGCAAAACTTTTGAGGGAATAATTGTTTCTCCGAATGCCTACACAGTTTAAATTTACACGAAAAACCAACATTTGACTTAATCTGTTTTAATCTAAATGCTCTTGCAGCATAATGAGTAGTTTGATATTTCATGCTATAATTTGAGCTTTATGTTTCTGTGACATTAATTTAGGTCATTCAGCTTCTAAACATGACATGAGCGGAGTGCAGCAGCACTTAAGCTTACGGTATTTGTTGTGTGAAATCTTAACAATACCTTGCTCGTACTACTAATAGGAAAATAWTATGTTGCTGTTAAATAAATGTGGTGAATTAGAGAGGTCAATTGTTGTTTTTGCAGCAAAGAAAAATAAATACATTAGAGGTGTGRGGGGACTTGTAAAAATTGGCATTACTACTTGTGAGTGAATAAGTGAATACTTTTACTCATACCTGTTGATGTACACTTTTCAGATATAATGCCTAAATACATTAAGTTTGGGACGAAGCTTTAAAACATGTCAAATTAATTCAGATTGAATCATCAAGATAATGTTTAGGTGAAATGGAGTCAATTCKAAAGCAGATTCAAGCAACTTAAATCTTAGAAATTTTAGAGCAGTTATACCATCAGGAACTTTGAATCACGTGCTTATTCTGGCAGAGTTTAAGGTATTCTTGAAGSAAGTGCTCCTGCACCAACAGTGCTACATTGTACTGCTGCTGGAATTTGTGATCACTGTAATCATGGAACTTYATGTAAATAAAGTGTAAAAATGAGTAATGAAAAACAGGTGTAAAAGTTTATAAAATAGCATTCATGAGTCACTATGTACATTTGGGAATAGRAGCTATTTTAAGATAGCTGTAAGCTCATCAGTCTGGTTCTGACCTTCTCTTTCTCTAAACTGTGTTYAATCAAAATGCATTTTTTACACCAGGAAATTCATTCATGATAACTTTTACACAGAACACCTCTCAAAATGTCTAAACTATTTCTTAAACTTTATTTAAGCACTTAAGTTTCTGTATCTGCATTCTGATGCATTTCCTGTYCCTCAACCAKCCGGTCGAGGCAGATGGCCGCCTGCCCTGAGCCTGGTTCTGCTGGAGGTTTCTTCYTGATTAGCAGGGARTTTTTCCTCTTCACCGTTTGCTCAGGATGGGAGACTGTGATGAAGTGATTCAACGYAGYCTGCTGGTTTCTTCRTWAGATTATTCTTTTTATGTAYAGTGCCCTGAGACAACATRTGTTGTGACTTGACGCTATATAAATAAAATAAACTTGAACTTGWAACTTGATGCTCCTAACAGCTAAATGTGAGCCGAGATGGGAGGTGATTAAATTGGAATAAAAGCTTAGTGGGACAAGGTTTAATGTTTTAARCATTGAGCTTCAGAGATGTTTGACGAGCTTGTTTCTAACTCGTGTAGTCATTACATTAGGCTAAATGTGTCCTTTCTCTTCCCACATACCTTACCCACCCACACAGMAGATCTGAGTTACATTTGCCAAATGATTCATTAAAGAAAGACTGATTTAAAGTCACTAACRTCACATGTTGCCACACTGATCATGCAGTTGATTTATTTCAAGTAACTGCAGACTGTTTGCCAGCCATTTTTATTTATTTTGTTGACTCTGACCATCTTCTTAGGTCCTGTGAGTGGACTCAACACCAACTGTCACTGTTTCTATTTCAAGTATTTATCAGCTGATTAGTCATCCAACTCAAGATCAGAGGAAAATATGTTTACAGAGACCTCATCTCTCTAATTGCACAACCCCACTACAGCAGAGCCCCGGCGTTGTGATTATGTGTCTAGTGATCAGAACTGACCCATTTGTATGTCACTGAGGGTGCCACAGTAGGAGGAAGGGCCATTCTTCAGCCATCTGCTCYGCACAGAGCTGCAGTTGCCCACTGCCACCATTGATTTCAATTGGCTGGAGGGGGCAACTGCTGAGCCGGTCGAGACACAAGGAGGCCCATTCAGCCGCTGCCAAGCTTCGACTCTCAGCTCGGCCACACAAGCTCACTTGTTCAAATTAGATCACTGGGTAAATGATTGTGAAAACAAATGAAGCAATAATGAGCTGTTCAGAAATGCATGATAATTTGCTTTACATCTGTTTGTCATTTCGCTGAACTTTATGCAATCACATGAAAACAAAACCCAACTGACTAATTAGAAATAGGTTACATGGTTAAATGTAAATGTGTCATTATTTTTGCGAAGCCCARCACGTTTGGTAGAGAGGGCATGAGTTTCTGTGGTGGGGCCTCATTAAAACCTCGATTCGTTTGAGCACAATCAATGAACCTTGATGTGTTGATGCCATCTCATTAAAAAAACACATCAATGGGCAGATATATGGGTAGATAGGTGGGTGGGTAGGTAGGTAGGTAGGTAGGTAGGTAGGTAGGTAGGTAGGTAGGTAGGTAGGT
>NW_013952505.1:1234126-1254518 GCF_001266775.1 Austrofundulus limnaeus | reverse complement strand
ATAGATAGATAGATAGATAGATAGATAGATAGATAGATAGATAGATAGATAGATAGATAGATAGATAGATAGATAGATAGATAGATAGATAGATAAAAAGGTAGATGGTGGGTGGCTGGATAGATGGGTGGGTAGATAAATAGCTAGAGAGATGGGTAGATAAATGGTAGATGGATGGGTGGGTAGATGAGTAGATATACGGATGGGTGGGTGGGTATAAATAGGGAGATAGATGAGTAAATAGCTAGATGGTAGTTGGGTAGATAGTGGGATATATTGATGGGTAGATTGATGGGTAGATATATAGATGAGTAGATGGGTGGGTAGATAGATAATTTTGGAAATTTTAAATGAACTTTTGAGAGTTGTATGTATTAATTAACAGGACATACTGTAAGTATCACTTGGAAAATTTGTAAGAAAAAAAAAACAATATTATGTACTAATAAAAGGAATAAAACCAGGAAAGTTTGAGTGTTTATATGTTTTTACCCCAGAAGTAACTACTCTTACCAGAAATTCACAGCTGGATTAAGGTGTGCTCTTTGATTGAGTCGTTCCAGGACATTTAACTGGTTCTCCTTAAACCACTGGAGTGTTGCTTCTGCARTGTGTTTAGGGTCCTGTTGAAAGGTGAACCTGCACCCCAGTGTTAAACCTATAGAAGACTCAGGTCTTCAGCCAGGATGTTTCCATATTCTGAGCCACTCATTCTATTTTTTCCAGRTCTGACCAGTTTCCCAATCTTTGCTCAAGAAAAATACCCCCAAAGCAAGATGTTGCCACCACCATGCTTCACAGTGAGGATGGTCTCTCAGTATGCTGAAAGGTGTCAGATTTGTGCCAGCTTATAATCCTATGGGCAGATACTTCCATCCCTGWATAAAAAAGAACACATATTTTTGTAACCCAACCCTGATTTGTACTTTTCTATAACTTTGTCTGACCTGTGTGCAGCATTCATTAGTTGTCATTCTGTGTCCTGCTTTGTGGTGTCCTTCACTAATAGTATTGATTCTGTTGGATATTCGAGCAGGTGGATAGAGTACACATTCAGTTCATTTGAMACTTTTTCATCCACAGATGGATACAGTTTAAACATGTATGTGGAAATATTAAGAGAATGGTTAGAAGTTCAAAGCAAAAAGAATGCATACATATGAACACACAATTGTTTGGTTTTAGATTATAAAAATAAAATAAGTGATTTTCCTTTGGAGCATTTTGCATGCATCCAATATGCAGATTGAAATTCCATTAAAGGAGTAGAGCCTTAAAAGWTTGGAGTCGTCAGTCATCTGTTTCTGTTAAATAACCCTGAGATGAGCTCAAATGAAAACGCACAGACTTATAGACTCAGCCAGGCAGACAGCTGGCAGCTGACAGGAGTGTCAACCTGCTCAGTGTTGTCTCTTTATTGGACACTTCATGCACAACTGTCATGATGCTGCTAAGTTTGGAACTCCAACAGACAAACAACAGGAGAAAACGAAGCTGTTGCTGTCAGTGAGTCAGAGGTGGACAGAGCAAGACAGCCACTGCCTCCCCTCACAACATAGCAGCCAGATTTTTTGAGGGACTACAGCTAAAGTCAGACCCTGATTAGTGATGCCGATGTTGGGAATTAGGAACTTGTTTGGAACGCTTGGCTAAAGCGACTAAGTCATTTAACCGATGAACATAATAACAATCTATTTAAAAATATGACTGCATGAAATGTTCCTGCCAATGCCTGCCGGCACTCAAACAATGCTGGCACTGGTAGGCTTTCATTTTATATTTTTAGACCTTATGGGCATGATCTGCTTTAAGTTTAAACATGCAGCTAAGAGTAGGCGCATGGCTGTCATTCAGCTGTGACTCAAGATGCAACAACTAATTGGCTGACCGTGACTCAAATATTTTTCTAATATTGCCACTTGGAGTGATACCTTGAGCTAAATTGCTAGAGTTGAGCCTGAACCAATGATAAAAAGACTTTCCTACACTTTCCCCACATTCCCCGCCATTGTTAGGTTCCTTCCTGGCAGGATTTTTCTCTTCTAGTATGTTTCTATAGCCTCTCGCCTGGAKCTATAAAAAAATGTGTGTCTTTGTTACATCTTGTTGGCTACATCCAGCAGCTTTTTCATTTTTTTGTTCTATAAATCTGCGCTTATGTATGTGTATTAACCTGTCAGATGTTCTCGTTCAGCCACCCTCCCTGCTGTGGTTGCGTTTGCACATGCATGCTTGCCCAACA
This sequence comes from Austrofundulus limnaeus, assembly GCF_001266775.1. NCBI lineage: Eukaryota > Metazoa > Chordata > Actinopteri > Cyprinodontiformes > Rivulidae > Austrofundulus > Austrofundulus limnaeus. The sequence continues at coordinate 1,252,276 of NW_013952505.1, read as the reverse complement.
TGCTTCCATTGGCTCTGCCAGGTAATCCTGCTGCTAAGACACGAGCACATCAGCTCTAAAGCGGTGGAGGGATTCTCCTCACTGTCAGTGCTACTGATATGCACCTGGGAATTCACAGAGGAGCGTGTTGTTTAATGCCTTTTTTTTTACTGTTAACTAAGTCTCAGGGTGCGTGAAAGCGTGCACGTGTGTCTTTGATTGTATTTGTACGTGGAAGCATTTCCTGTGAGGGCCCTCTGGAAGACAACTAACACATCAAAGGATCCCTCCGTGATGCTGAGCATGATATCAGCCTGAAGACATGAGGTTTAAGCACTCATCCGCTGCTGTTTTCTTTATGATTAGCCAGGCGGCAGAGCAAAATGTCATTTAGTCTAACACTGTTCTGGTGGATTTGCTGCACTATTTGTCTTCTTAAATCTACAACAGAGGACCTGGCAAATGAACCCTAAGCCCTATGAATAAAACAACAGGGAAGGAGGGATGTGGCGTGAGAAAAGCCTCGCTCGGTTTGAGGATTTGAGAAACAGTGAGGCACAGACGGCGACGTGATAGGAGCTGACAGTAGCAGCCAACAGTCACCTGCGCAGAGGCAAAAAACCCCTTTTGACTTTTCACAGAAGGGCTTTTAGTGTTCAATCAGTGACTGAGTGTTTTGTCAGGTGTATTAACAAAAAAATAAATGCTGTTGCTGCTTTAACACAATACTATCAGCAAGAACAAGTAGTTGCCGTGTTGAATTTTGTTCTACCATGACCGCTTTTTACTGTAGTGACCCAGAACACACACTTGATCATTAAAGTTATTCATCACGGCTTCTGGCACTTCATAACCTGAACTTTTTGTAAAAGCTGCTGCTATGGCAAGTCATGCTCCAGTAAAATAACCAGACACAAGAAGAGTTAGAGAAGTCTTCAACTCAGTTAACTCAAAAATCACATGCTGTGTAAGATAGTAAGGTTGTAAAGACAGGCTGGGAAAACATTATGGTTGAAAGTTAATCTTTTTGAAGTTAAATGTACATATGGAAATAGAAGGATTTAAAAATAGAATAAAATATTAGCAATATGCTATTTTGCTGGGCCTTGTCTTTACATATACTGTAACTAGGCTAGTCATTAAGTTAGTAATGTTTTTTTTTTCCTGTCCCAGATTCCTATCTGAGCCTAAAGGCGATAAAAACCTATTTTCTTCACCACAGTGATGGGTTAGTCATCTAAAGCAGTGGTTCCCAAACTTTTTATCTTCTGACCCAGAAAATATCCATGGCAAAAACTTGTGACCCCAAATATTACTGGTCTGAGTACACAAACTTTGTTAAAAACCCTAAAAACACAGGCTTTTTGATAATATAAACAGCTTGTACACAAATATAAATACTTATCTTTACTTAGTTTGTGTTTTTGTAATAATTGTAGGGAAAATATTACATCAGCAATTATTTTATTGCACTTTAAATTGATTTCTGGAGATTACCCAAGGTGCTTCATGACTCATAATTGGGTCCCAAGTCCAACGTTGGGAACCAAAGTGCAGAGGTTCCCAAACTTTTCAGCTTTTGACCCACAAAATTAGCAGGAACTTGTGCCCCCAACTATTTTTGGATGAAAAACATTTGTATCAGGTCAACAAAACATGGGCATGGTAACAATACATCCATTTTAAGTATACTAACCTCACTCCTTTGTAACAACTACACTGTAAAAAATGAAATGTTGGATTTACTTAACCATGTTATGTTACCTGGTTCCACTTAACTGAGTTGAGTAAATTCAAAGCAATATACCAGTTTTTTAGCCAAAGAACATGAGCATGTTGCTTTGAATTTACTCCACTCAGTTAAGTGGAACCAGGTAATATAACATGGTTAAGTAAATCCAACATTTCATTTTTGCCCTATAGKGCAAAAATGTAATTAATTCTTAAAATCTTTTCAGGACCCCACCTTGATGTTTCGGGACCCCGCTTTGGGTCCCGACCCCAACTTTGGGAAACACTGATCTAAAGTGATAAATCTAATCACTTGTTAATATCAAAGAGCCACGAAAAATTGTGTCTTATCATTAGGGTTCACTTTAAAAGATATTGTTTAGTTGTGCTAGATTTATAAGTTAGCTAGGTCTAATCAGCCAAGTGTTTGGATTTTTGTTGCCTAAGTAAATTGTTGCTTTATTGCTTTAATGACACAAGAAATCCCCAAATTGCAAATGTTGTAAGTAGCTACTGAACCACTCTCATTTTGTATTTTAAAACACAACTTCAAAAAGTCGTGTTTTGCAAAACATAAATCCAGACAAAAAGCAATGATTTTCAAAATTTCTAAACGTACTTTATCCTCATTGGAACATAGAAAACTAAGAAACTAAGGAATTGCAGTTTCTTTTTGAAAAATAAAGATAATTTTAAATTTTATAATAGCAACACATCTAAATAAACAAAATACTGTAAATGTAAGTGGTAGAAATAAAGCAGCATATTGTAAGATTTTAAGTTAACAATAGATCAGTAAGAGGACAAGGTAATAACATTAATTTTAAAGTGGCTGAATCTCTTAGAAATAAGGACAGGCAGGGGTTCACTAATCTGTAAAAAATTAAACATATTGTAACYATTTCAGAATAATGTTTCTTAACAAGAAATTAGGAGGACAAAATATTATATATAGGTTTTAGAACAATTAAAAAGATCCAGGTCTTTTGAACAGCTAGAATCCTACACCAGACAAAATGGGAGAATATTCTCGTCAAAAAAATCCAGCAACTGCTCTCCTCAAAATTATGCCCCTGGCCCAACATTTTTTAGACGTGTTACTGCCATCAAACTCAAAATATTCTTATTCCTAAAACAATGAACTGCAAATAGAGATCTAGAAAGTGTGATCAGTTATTCTGATGATCAATGAAAAAAAAAATATGTGAATGAGGAATTGGATCCAATATTTGCAAATTAATTCAAAAAGCTAGTGAAAAAAATGACAATGAAAGATATAATAAAGTTGCCTTGTTTATTGTTGAAATGAACAGTTGTCATTACAGAGTCAGATTATAAGAATAGGATTCCAATGGATGGTGGCGACATATCTAATCTGCAAACATGCCCGAGAAACATTGTCTTCTTGCAAAATAAATAAAATCGAAACCGTCTTCCAAATGTTTTCTCATAATTTAACACACAAATCCTTCTACTTTTGCTGTTTCTATACAACACAAATGATAAATTGACACTGAAGCACACAATCTTTCTGTCTGAATCTGTGCGCTGACAGCCAAAATGGTCAGACGATGATTAGGCACCAATAATAATAAAAAAGTGCTCATTTGTTTGGAATAAAATCCACAGTCTTCAGAGATGGAAATCATCATTTTTGAATAACTTTTGGCTCAGTGACATTTTAGCCAGCCCCGTCAGTCATTCCCCACTAATGATTATGTTAGTGTCTGCTATAGCCTGTGTAATTTTTCCCTCTTTTTATCACAAGGATGCAGACTGACACAGCTGTGGCGAGCGTTCAACACAAGCACGCTCTGCCAACAAGGATGGAGTCTTGGGTGCCCAACCTCCCCCTTCTCTCTCTTAATATTCAGATATTCTGCCCACTGGAATGCTGTGAATTCCCTCGGTACGCAAGTCTCTGAGTTAGCCTGATGTCCTAACTCACAAGTATCGGTAACAACTTGATGACCTTCTGGACCCAGTGGTTCTAATCACTGTCATTATCAACCCACTGACCATTGCTTACCTCCTCCATAACCACTGGTGGCTGCAGCACTGATGGGCTCATTAAGTGCACGTTTCAGATGAAGTCTGTTTTGTGGTTAATGTAGGTTGGAGGATATTAATTAGTCCAAATATGGCCATATGCATTAATCTGTGGTGTAGGAGGTATATTTTGGCAAAAAAAAGCCATAACACACAATGTGATTACTTCACTTTCGCCTCCATATGAAGCAATTTTAGCCAATTATAAGATTCACATCCAAATGCCAGATAACTATACTATTAAGAAGAAATCTTTTCATTGCATTTTTTTAAAACATCGTGTGCCAGTTAGTCAGATAATAAAGGCAACGATTGAAATTAGGTGGGAGTTGGCAAAGAACAACATCTAAGYGTTAATGGATCATTAGAGGCAAATGTTGGCTGATAAAAATATCTTGGATGACATCTTGATGTAAAAGCTGCCCCAGCTCAGTTTTACATGATGCTCTGAGGAGGACTGCCAGCAGTGTGGGAACGCTGGCATCTTCTCTGCAAATATTCTTGTTTGCAGAGAAACTGGCAGTTAAACCAATATTAGTGCTCGAGAAAATTTGTGATTTTAAATGTACTGCTTGTCTGTTTGAAGCTCTTCATTTATTGTGCACAGAAACTGGTGACTTCCACTGAACAGTGATCAAATATAATGGACTCACAGCTGCAGTGGAATTCTGTTTGTCAATGTGAACACAGCAATTCAGGTTTTATTCCATGTTGATAGCGATGCTTTATAATCATTTGCAAATTCAAACTTTATTTAAAAGCCTGATTGCAGGGGGAACAAAACAGTTTGTAGAACTTTGTTTTTCTTGGCCAGGGCTACTCTAAAACGATTACCCAAAGGCAGAAATTAAAATGACTAGAGAAAAGTGAAGAAAATTTTATAACTGATTAATTGAATATTAGATTCAGTTTTGTATTTTATATTTTCTGATCATTTCAGCCTGTAAGGTTAAAACAGACAAAGAGTTGGTGTGTGTCTTATCAGGTGTTCTTTCTTTTAGCCTAAACAAAAATRAGTGACGTTCTGATGTCTGACGTAAAAGGTAACACCTCAGGGGTGTAACCAGGAAGAGATGAACATTATAAGCTCAATTCATTATTAGAGTAAAGGAAGTTGTCAGTGTTTTGCAGAGTGTCTGCTCAGAGCAGAGCTCCTGTGTTTGTTTTGATTCAGCCCAAGGTCTTACACTGAGGCCTGTGCTGCTCAGTGCTGAATGAACCTGATTGGAGTCAGAAGATTAAAAATAAAGTTTTAAAGAAGAGTCCAGCTGGATTCCTGTTTATTTGGACATACCATTTTGAACAAYGCATATTTTTCCAACAATTTGGTGACCCCGACGTGATATGAACAYGCAGAAATTTTAGTGTTCATTTACTGAAATCGGGTCTTACCCAGGCATAAACCACATGAATGTTGAATAGATTAAAATGTGAAGAGAATGACCATACAACCCCAAAACTGGATTCTGAACGATGGTTTTATTGCTCACGGCTCAAGCCAAAACCAACGCTGCCGAAACACGGAAGTGCAAATCATTTTGACAAGTCTCTTCAATGTCTGCCACGCCCACTACAACCTATGGCTGAGTCACAGACACTCAAACAGAAATCACTTTCCTAATGGTTCTGAAGAAATTTAGTTATTACAGGTTAGTACTGATGTTAAAAACACAACACTATATTGTTTAGGTTTTCCTGTTTATAATGTTGACAATGTTTAATCTATTATATTTTGATTAATATAGATTAGTTACATGTCTGAATAATATAACAACACATAATCATCCGTTATGAAAACAGTAGGTGAGAATTTTGTCTGAATGCCTGTGATTCAGCCGTAGGTCAGTAGGGGGCGAACGCAGGCATTGAAGACCCTGTTTAAATTGATTAACTTCCTGGTTTGCCGGCAGTGTKTGGTTTCCTGTCAGCCCCTTTGACATTAAACCCCACTCAGTTCCAGAATTCTGGTGTTRTATGSTTTTATTCCTTGTACWAATCATTTTATTTAACAGTGGTGGTATTCGTAATTGACTTCAGTCTTTGAATATGTAATTTCTTACAGTTCATTAACAGTTTATCTATGTGTTGTCATGGTGTTTTAGGCATGTAACTAAAACTGTTTTAATCAAGGCAAAACAATAGTCACAATAGTTTATAAAAATCAATACTTACAAAAAAATTGAAAATGGTGTAGTGCTTTTACAATCAGTATTTAAATGACTAATACWTTTCTTCAAAAAGGGTGAAAAGGGTCCTTGGTGATACGGCTATAAAGTTCTTTTGTGAGATCCATTTGAGGGGTTTTGATAAGTTTGGCTGCCTGTTTCATGTTCAAGTCTGATCAGTCTATGCAAATATTTACATATAACATCCTCTTACCATAATGTTGTTACTGCTGTTACGACTGCTTCTTTTTAGTGGTGGTGTTCTCAGAATGTTGAGATGTGCTAAGTTTAGATCAAAAATTGTGCTGCTGTTCTGGAGGACCAAAAACATCAGTTTTAGCTTCATCTGATGATGACCCCTTCTTCCAACYTTCTTTGTGACTAAGAAAAACCTTCCACATGTTTGGATAGTTTCTAATGTAATTGGCCTTGTGGAAAATTCAAAACAATTTGCTTTATGTTACAAAAWGCCCCAAATGGTGAACTCCGCAGCATGGTCTGTTCCTAATAGTTTAATGGAACGCAAATACAAAAGGGTTTTTTGACACAAATGTAGWCATCCATTTTTGCCATGTCTTGGTGGCAAATGGTGAAAATACTTAAACTAGGTGAGCATAAATTTTGTGATGTGTGTTTTTTCTTGCATTATCACTATACCTGTTATTAATGTTGGTATTTTAACTGCAAACATGTCAAACCTCCAAGAATATGTGAATAAACTACATAACACTGGTGATCAAGTGAAGGTGAACTTGCTGTACTATCTACTCATTAGTAATTATGACTTTGACAAATTAGGTTTGAACAAAGACAAATTCAACCATGTTTCCGAGTGATTACATTGAATCTTGATTGCAATTTCACTTCAACTTTAACATTTAAKYCTAGTTTGATGGTTAGCCCAAATCCTGCATTAGTCCTGTAACAGCCATCTGCCAAAGCAGAGATGACGGGCGACTGAAAGGCAATCATTGCTACATTTTATTAACAACTCCATTTAAATGGCTTGGTGGCAACAGCAATCTGCAGAGGGCACCTTCAGCAATCAACGGCATTTGAGCGCAGCTGCCGTGGAGAGGTGCACCATGGGTAGTGTGGAGAGCCGAACAATACGGTTAATCCCGCAGGATAAGAGAAAAAGGAGAACTTCCGCAGACAATCACCGTGCCACGACCTATTTGCTATGCACAGGTCCGTTTGAATAAGTGCTTCATTTAATAATAATTGATGGAAGAAATTTCTTAACGGTGAACAAGGTTGTGCACTCCCATTCCCTCTCTTTTTCCCTCTTCTGCCCGCTTTTTCCCTCCTCTCTCCAGAATTGTATTTTGTGCTTGAGTGAATTAGGTGATCATTTTTTATCTTACATGCCGCGCTGGCTTCTGGAGTTTCTAGCTCCAAGGAAATTGGAGGGGAAGAAGAAGTAGAACATTTATTGCATGCCGAGGTTAATCTCCTGAAATGGTGGGATTTGGTCAGAGAGGAAGTAGAAAATCCACGCTTGCACTCGCAAAGCTGCATTACAGTCACATTTTCAGTGTTATTTATTTTTTTTCTCASCCCCTCCCTTCCTAGCTTTATCCTGCCTTCCTCGCGTTGAAAGTAAAATCCTCCGAGCTGAACTGCGGTGACAAGACAAAGTAGCAATGCATAAATTAAGGCAGGGACTGGACTCATCACTCACTGTCTGATGCACTAATAATACCGCTCACTGTGTGATCATCTCTCAGTGCAGTTGTTAATGCGACGAATGGGAGCAAACACCTGGACACTTTGTCAGCCACAAACGTGAGATTTTCACCCAAACATGGCTGTAAACACCTAGCGATTTGAGTGGGAACACCTCTAAGTGCCTAACTGCATGCAAAAAAAAAAACAAAAAAAAAAAACTTGTTGACAAACAGACTGCAGGTGTCTCAACAGAGCCAATGTGAGAGGATTAACAAAAAAAAAAAAAACTACTCAGTGTTAAATGAAGACAGATTTCAGAAAATATGTGTAATGTTCAAGTTAAGATCTGAGGTCAAGTCTCGTATTTGAAATACAAGATGGTTTTGTAGCTTTAATACTTTTCTAACTGAAATGGACCAGTACATAAAAAGGTCCTTAAAAAATGGGTCTCTAGTTCTTTCTCACACCTCTTCTTTTTTAGGCAGGGGAAAATGTCAAAATGTTATGGGAGTCAATAMATTTCAAATTTGTTTATTTTACTTTAAATTCTATCATTTTATTACTCAGTTATTTTAACTTGCATCCACTCCTTTGAACAATATTGGAAATTAGGATTTGCGGCTGCAACTATTTTAAAGGTGTGGCAAAAAAAAGTCTACCCTCTACTTTTTATTGACCTGCCACATTCTCTGTCTCCTCCTGGGGGGCATCTGAAGGTGTCCCCAGGCCAGAGAGGATGTCTAATCCTCTGGGTCTGTCCTACTAGTAGGCTGTGGGGGAAAAGAACCACCAGAGGGAGACACCCAGGAAGCATCCCAGTCAGATGCCTGAACAACCTCCAATGACTCAATGTAACATGGAGGAACAAAGGAGCTCCTCATCCTATAAGGCTAAGCCTGGTCACTCTAAAGAGCCCAACGTGCTCCACATGAAGCTGAATATTCAACGAGTGGTCAGGTAGTTGCTCAACGTTCGATTTCGCACACAGCTTAGAGGATCCACGAGTCACACAGCAGCTCCTGAGAAACCTCGCCCACTGCAGTATACGTCACTACATGGTCTTCTTCTAAAAGAAAGTCTCCACTCCAATACCGGCCATTACTTTGGCCACAAATCTGTAACAGTTAAATCGTCACACTTTTCATCAGATTGATTTTTCCATGTGCAGCGTGTGTTACTGTATCTATCCATTTGTTTTGGTCATTTGACTGTCTTTAAGTCTCTACTATCAGTACAACAAGCTACACGAACCTCCAGCCAATTAAAACAATTTTGTATGAAGAGGGGTCGCATAATGTTCAGCCCAGGCCTTGTGCCATTAATGGGTGGGCGACACAAGGCCGAGAACAAAATTATGCGATTTTTGTCGCACAATGTCAGTGACCACAGATTTCACAGGTTTGGCTGGAYCATGCAGAGGACTTGAGACAACTCATTTCATCTTCCTCATACTTGGCCCCACTCTGCCTCAGTGCACCCCGAGGGATGTGACTTGACGATACCAATAGAAGGACATCATCTGCAAAAAGCAGAGAAGACTTCGATGTTCCTAAACCAGACACCTTTTTGTTCACAGCTGTTCATCTTAAGCAGAATCAAAGACAAGAAATCAGCCCAGCAGAGTCCAGCCTACATCAGGGATGAACTCAACTTTAAAACTAAAGAGACAAAAATAAAGCAGAATCTGACGATCCTGTCAAATATCATTTCCAAGATTGAGAATGTTTTTTTCACATKTGCAAATTCCCTTTTGAATCTCATGAGCTAATTTTTCAGCCTCTCCAAAATACAGCCTTGATATTTTATTAAACACAAGTTTCTCCTTCAACTTTTTCTGACTGGTAGCGGTCTTAGCTGTTTTTCGTTTTCCAGCAGCCTCTGGTCCTGTAAACAGTCTTCACTGTGACTGTGGGTGAACTGTCAAAATCATCTCGCAGCCTTCAAAGCTATCCACCTGTTTTCAGTATCAAAGAAAACATCAGTCACAGCAGTGTACCAGCTACTTCTATCACTGCTGTACAATTCTTTTTATTTTTTTTTAAACTGCGAACTGGAGACGGCTTTCACTGTAAACACAAGCTTGACTAAGACGGCTGCTGCTGAAGAGCCCACAAGTCGGAGATTAAGTGGATCTGTGGAGGAGATTTATACCTGCACTTTATGGCATTTGCAAATGGCTGCCTTCACAGTGGCAGAGTAATTCCCTCCTGTCATATTTGTCTATAGAAAATGTAACAAATTACAGAGAGTTTGCAGCTGACGAAACTCCTCTCAAGCTTTTTCTTACTTCGTACCTTCTTTTTTGCTCACATTTTTTTCCCCACCCAGCTGCCGAGATAAGTCGCTGATGGTGAGATTGCAGGCCCATCCATTTACAGTGTGTGGCAGGTGACAGGRAGACATGATTCATTCTGCCTCGTGCTGCCTGATGCAGTGTCTCCCCCCCCACCCCACGTCCCCTCTCTGTCTATTTTCTCCCCTCTGTTCTCCTCCCCCAGCTTTCACTCTTCCATCACTTTTTCCCCTTTCTCATCTCTTTCCTTCCATCCCTTTCTTTCGGGAGAGGTTGCCTGTCAGCATAACTCAGCCAGTCAGCTCAAGGGACAGGATGTGGGTAATTGGGGCAAGAGTGYGTGTTTGTGTGTGTGTTTACGTCTGGGATGGCGCGTTCGCAGCAGACAGAACTGCCGTTGACTTTTCCTCCACCTACTAATGAGGTGTGACTTGTGTCTTGTGGAGAGCTGGACAGATGATTGTACCCTCCCACCTCTGACGCACACCTCCCGCTGACCCTCTCCTTACTCGCCTCCCGTCAGCTTTCTTCCAGTCAATGGATGCCAGAAATCCATCACTCAGCCTGGTGACGACTGAGACCTGACTGGAGCACGGTGAGCAGGTTGTCAACACATTGCACAGAGCTGTATTAACCTCAGATAACACCCTGATCATTTGTAAATTCACCAGCACCTGATGAATAGACTCATTTCCAGTGGGCTGGCAGCTGTTAAACATTAAAACAAAAAGTGATTATAAAAAGCAGTCTATCTACAGTCTGTAATACTGATAGAAAAACAATAGTAACTTGTCTTAACTTTACAATGATAAATGTTTAGTTTTTGGTGAATTATACTAGTGACAAAATACCCTTCAAATTTATTAATATACAATTGTAATTCGCAGCAAAGGCAACTAACACATTAAAATAAATGTGGTTTGAATGTCGCTTAAGTTCTTCTTCAACATTAAACATATTATAGTAGTGAAGACGAGGTCTGAAAATAGGATTTCAAATATTTGAGCCTCTGCACCTTTAAGTCTGTTTTTGAATTGCAATATGTGACCCATCATACCAAAATGAGGATTAAGTTAAACTTGGTCAAAATGACCTAATTACATTTTCAGATTCCTGGCTTTAAAAGTTACATTTTGATACCTGGATCATTCTAGGATCTTAAGCTTTTCCAGAGATATGACTTAATTTGTCTTGTTGGTTATGATAATRCATTATTGTTTGGTCTGAATCCTGATTTTGTGCAAATTTATTGAGTGTTTTTTGATGTCGATATAARGAGGAAACCTCATATAGTATTTGTTTATTAAGATTTCCCAGTTGGAAAGAAACAAAAACATTGCCAGCTCACAGGGAAAAATTGAAAATTTTAAGGTGTTTTTCTCCAAAATCAAGTTTTTTGTTGCTGCTGCTCAAAAAAAATGCTTCAAAAAAATTTTTAGGATTAGATTTTAGACAGTGCAATCAAAAGATACATTGATAAGGCGTTAATTCATTGTATTTTGACAAAATGCAAATTTTGCAGACTTTTAAATCAAAACCCTGTTTCTGCCCATTTCTCCACATTCCACTTTTGGACTTAATCCTCGTTATGATGTGATGGGTCACAAATATGTATTTATAGCTAATAATGAGAGGAATTCTGAAACTCCTCTACAGTCGTGTTTTTGTAACTTTAAAGTCCCCAAAGCAAGTAGTCAAAGTCGGACCAAAAATCGGTAACACCCGCCCACGTGGTGACTGAGATCTGAGAAGTAAAAACCTGAAACACTCTCAAACCCAATTAGCAAATTTATTGAGTCTTTTCTCCTTTTAAACCTATATTATTATTGCTTACTTTATACACACATGGATATAAATGTATCCAATATTAAAGCAGACTTTTTTACTGGTAGATTTGTCACAGTTATTTGTGGACTTGCAACAGTCTCTTTAAACACTTCCAAACTGACTGTTGAATCTGACTGTACAGTTGGTGACTTGTTACACAGCAGAACATATTTGGGATAAATCATAGCTTGTTATAGTATTATAATATGACCATGACTTTAATAAAGATATGTTGAATCCCACTGAACAACTAAACAACTCAGTCACAACATTGAGCCTTTCTCTCCGCGGCTCCAGCTGTCAGCCTCTGTAACAAACCACTTGCTTGTTGCGGTAGCGTGTTCCTCAGCAGTGAGGCTGGTGGTCTCATCGCTCAACTAGGAAAAGCGCCTGTGTACAATATCTCCTCTTATTAAGTCAGCCGTAATGCCTTCCCCAGGCAGGAGTCACGCGTAATGTGAAGCTGTCTCGTTAGCGCTGTCGTGTCACTTTCATTTAGACGCTACTCGACAGCATTACGCGCCTCTTTGAGTGCGCGGGGCCCTCCCGGCCCAGTTCAGCATGTCCAATAACTTAGTCCTGCTCAGCACTTCACATTTCCCTAACTTTCATTCATTACAATAAAAAAAAACATATTCCCTGCAGAGAGCTGCCAATTTATTCTTTTTTTAATTTTAAAACRTGTGAGGTGGAGTAGTAATCTAATAAACCTCATTAGGAGAAAATAAGGCTTGATGAAGACAAGGGGATTTAGGAGATGCCTGCTAACCCCCCTGCTTTCACCCTGAAAGAAATACTAATCAATGACCAGCCCACAGCTAATTGCTCAAAAGGCTTGACAGACACTAACGCGAGGAGGATTGTGGGAGTACAGCTGTCTTTACGCACTTTTCAACCCCAAAACTTGGGTTAAATCACCACCTATTGACTAAATTTTTGTTTTTTCCCTATGTATAATAAATATTTTTGCATAAAAATTATAATAACAATAAATTTGTTTATGGTTTTAATCATCCCTTAAAAGATTAACAGTCATTGAATCCAGCARCACTTAAAGTAAATGAGCTTGAATTGCCTTTAGAAACTGTAAAATGAATTCAAACAATATTGCTATTGAGCTAAAGTGATTAGAAGAAGAATAGTGCTCYATCAAAAGAAAACCTCAAGGCAGGAAAGATAATGCAAGTCTTTACTGCTCTGCCTTTTTTTTTTTGTTCTTTCCATTGCAACATTTAGCTGCCCCTTCAGACAATTGCTGGATTCTTTACATACTTTCAATAAACGACTTCAAAGAAGCCACTGTCGGTTCAGATGTTCTGTCGGAGAGGAAAACAGCAGAGAGACATCAGAGAAAAAGAAAAAAGCGGCCCTGAACAGCGAGCTGGAAGCGTTCATCCAAAACAAGAGAGGAAATGTCAGATGAAAATGGTCACCTGGGAGGCTGGTTATTGATTCGTCCTCATGGGCGTCCGTCATCGAGACAAACGGAGGGGAAATCCCTTAAGGTGATCATAACTGCTGAACGCATGTCAGCAGGTCGATTAAGGAGCATGGCTGCCCCTCAACTAAAAGCAAGCAGAGGGTGTGAGGAGGTTTTCTTCATGAAGGAACCAGTGCAGAGCTGGAAACTGACCGATCACACGTTAAATGGGCAACTTTGACGTCTCCACATTACAAACTGAGACTTTCTGCTGTGTTTGCACCTCATGTCCACACACAGACTGAATTTATGGTTAAAATAAGTAACATTGTTTAAAATGCTTTCTGAGGTGGAGATTTTTAAGACCTCGGTTGTTGGTGAATCTGTGTAATTGAAAAAGAGGTTTTGGGAAACAATGATCGCCTGTTTTTCACATGTCCACTCTCACTTTGTGAGCAAATATGGAGCTGGTTACTGCCTTTTCTGTATTTGTCTCACTTTATCCAGATCTTGTTGCAAACAAACATTAATAGTTTGCTAACATGGTTAAAATATGTGCAGAAAATGTAAATAATTTAAACAGATTACAATAAATCTTAAGCCAAACTGACACACCTAGCAGTACATCAYCAGTGCTTATTGTTTAATTGTTTGGACAGTAAAAAAAGAAAAAAACATTTGGAAAGAAAAAAAAGATCCATATTAGTGTATACGTATGGGGCCTAAGAGCTGTGTTTGAACTGGTGCAATGAAATGTCACTGTATAGTTGTTCAATGATGCTTACAAAAAGCAGAAGAACTAAGTTAAAACAGAAATACAAATATATTAATTTAATATTAATTTACTGTAAAACGACTGATGCACATCTTTTTTTCAGTTGTTGATTTTTTTTGTACTGTTTGACTGTCCTGTCTGTACCTATCACATTGATTGGTGGATATGGGCAACAATAAACCCCACAACCAGAAAGGAAAAAGTGGGTAAAGAGCTGCCAGTCGACGTATGGATGGATGGATGGATGGATGGATGGATGGATGGATGGATAGATGGATGGATGGATGGATAGATGGATGGATGGATAGATGGCTGTCCTGTGAACTGGCAGGGACATCACAAATGAGGGGTCAGAAAAAGGTTGAGTACTTATACAAATTTGATGTCTCCCATATAAGGCAGTTTTTTGCCAAGCATTTTTCAATAGATATAAATTTAGGTGGGGGGGGGGGGGCAAACTTATATAAGTTGAGTGCTGTTCTCAGTTGGTAATATCAAATGTAGAATTTGAACACACCGTGGCAGGGATGTCACTCATTTTCACTGAGGGGTCACATGAACATCATGGTGRCCCTCAAATGGACAGTTGTAAATTACTTAGACTGAACATGAAACGTCTCATTCCTGTAAAATTGCAATAAAATGAAAATTTACATGGCAAGTTTAACAGACTGATGGCTACTTCTAAACCCTATGCATCTCCACCTAGTGGTGATATGATGTCATTTTGTTGGTAAAATAACCAACATGCATGATGGGAGATGTAGTTTATGGTCAATGCTGGCAGCATATGCTTGTTTTAAGACATCAATACATTTTGAAGCCCTGGAAGGCCACATAGAATGCCACAATGGGCCACATTTGGCCTGCGGGCTCGCAAATTTGACACATGTACTGTAAGACCATCATGTTTATCTCCAAACACATTATGAGACATTCACTTAACAGTTTTTTTGACTGACAACCAGGTAGAAACTCAGCAAATGGAGTTTGACTTTGCTGATGTCATCGTTACTATCGTTTAAGGCCCACTACTCTCTGAGCTGGACTCATTTTATGTTTTTGTCCTTTCAGCTCTCCTTCTCTTGCCTCATTTAACCTCACCATCTCTCCCCTCTTCCTTKTTTCCTCCTGTCCTTAATTTCTGCCCAAAACAGAAGCAAACATTAGCCTCTGGCAGAGCTCTATTAGCCAGACTGCTTATTTGTTAACTGACTGGATTAATGTGCTGCACTTGGTATGGGAGGCCACCTGCTCAGGCAGTGGAGGGTATTCGCAGGCTCACTGGTCCGGTCACTAATCTGTCTCTAAGGATGATTGCAGGTTTCTGTGGCATGATAAGGAAAACCAGCCTGCTTCCTTCACTCTGTTTCTCTCTAGGAATAGAGGCAATTTCCACAGTTATGAGAATTTTGTGCCCTGAAACACAGAAATCCTGGATAAATTCTTGGATTTGATCCTGGATCTGGATGGTCTTTTACAAAAACTATATGCAAGCTAAAGAGCCTGACCCACAGTAAAAGCAACTCAGCTCTGCCCACTTTATGTTTTCTCAGAACTGTATTGAAACGTTCAACCTTTAATAAACTATTTTCCACTTATTTAACAAAGGACTGGGTATTTTAAAATAAAAGTGAACCAGAAAACATAATGCATAAATGACCGACCGTAAATTCATTTTGACATTTTTATTTTATTGTGGATATAAAGGACCCATGCATTTAAAAACAGCTATGTCTGACTGTCTGTTGGAACATAATGAGTTAACATTATGTAACATTAAACTCTTCAGAGCTGAGGTGTTAGTCCAAGGCAGCCTTGTGAGGATGTGGTTTGTGTGTATTTACAGTTTCCTACAAAGTGTTAACAAAAAGAGGGGGCTAACTTGAAAGAGACCCCGAGGGTTTGCCAGTCTGCAAGAGGTGCTGATGGCTAGAGATTTGTGTCCCTTTGCAACACACACACATGTACACACACCACGCACACACACAGAGTGGCAATGTCACGCACTCTCAGGCACCCCAGGGCAGTGCTGCATGTACTATGTCAGGGGAGAGAAATGATCTGTGAATCCTGGGGGAGCGTTCTAATGTGCCATGAACTCTGTGTCCCTGAACAAGCTGGATAAGTGGCATAAAAGGTTCCTTCCTCCAATCACATTTTTCTTGCTTTCCTTAGACAGTCTCATTGTCCAATGAACCAAGGCATGTCATGTCTTTTTCCACAGATATTTCTCTTCGAACTCTTAAAACGTCAAAAGTAATAGTGTGGTATATTCCTTTACCTTTAATGACTATTAACTCCTCACTGCTGTATGTAAGTAAGTGTGTGTGTGTGTGTGTGTGTGTGTGTGTGTGTGTGTGTGTGTGTGTGTGTGTGTGTGTGTGTGAAAGTCACACTGGAAGAAGCTTATAAAGCAATTTCCATGCAAACATTAACTAGATTTTGAAGGGTGACTCTTAAATCGTAAACTGATCTATGCAGGACTACTCCTAGAAATGTTCCTATATTTTAAAACAAGGGCAGACCTTTGTAACCCATTTAAACCAAACTTTTTTTTCAGTGTCGAAAAGATGGTATTTTTTTTAAAGAAACATGTCATGAAAATAATTTTGGTTTTGCTCCTGGAGAAAATTTTGATGGTATGAGTTCCATTAAACAAGTTAAGATTGGTTCAGCACAGCATGTCTATAATGAGTGGAAGTTTATYGAACATGCTCAAAATTCAAGTAACTTGGAAGACCTTGAAGAGGGAAATGTGTCAGAAGACAGAGACAGAAAAGTAAAGTTCAGAGTGTCAGAAGGTCTCTGCATGGTCCATCCGAACCTGTGAAATCTGCTCTCATTGATGTAGTTGCGTGGCRAAAATCGATTCATTTTGTTCTTGTGTCACCTGTCTTTTCCTTCCACATGTCAGAGGACAAACTTTTGGTAAAGGTACTTTATTTGTCATCAGTGATTAAATTTGTGGTCTGCATTTGACCCTTCAGCAGCTATGTAAGCGCCCGGGGAGCAGTTGGGGGTTGGGTGTCTTGCTCAAGGACACCACGACATGTGGGCAGGGCGGAGAGTCGAACTGTGACTTTCTGGTCCCAAGTCGGCTRCTCTACCACTACACCACAGCTGCCAACAGCCTCCTCAAGCGTGCAAAAAATTGTGTGATTGGTCAGAAGTTCATGGGCGTGATTGTTTATGCTGAAAAGCTCTTGGACAGCATTTTCTTCAACTACTCCACTTCCACAATACGACTATTGTAACCGCAAACAGAAACTTATAAAGATGCGTCCAAAAATGCATGCATGGAAAGGACACAGATATCAGGTGTAATTAATCTGCTGAAAAGTGTGGCACTTTTGGAGTGTGGACTCAAGCAGAACTGTGTGTGTGAATACAAACCTCCCGCCACCATGTGACTGGGAGCTGGSTAGTGGGCTTCCAGTCAACCATGCTGGGCCCTTGAGAGTAGTAGCTTTAAACGTAGGGATGACAGACAAAGGTGGAGAATTGGCTGACATGATGCAGAGTAGGTAGATGTATTATGAGTCCAAATGGAAGGGCAGCAAGGGTCGCAGCATCGGGGCAGGGTTTAAGCTGTTTTACCATGGTGTGAATGGGAAGATAAATGAAATACTGGTGGTCCTGAAGGCATTTGAAAGGAATGTAGTAGAGGTGAATAAAGCGTCAGAGTGAYGTGTCTGAAGTAGAAGGTCTGATGTTGAATGGTGTCAGGGGTTATGCTCTACAAGTTGGACATGAGGTAGAGGAGAAAGAGACATTCTGTAAGAATTTAGATAAAGTGGCAGAGAGGATTTCAGGGAGGAGAAAGTTGAAATGAGAAACTTAAATGAACATATTGGTGTAGGAAACCAAAGAGGTGAGGAAATGATGGGCATGTTTGGTGTAAGGGAGAGGTACCAGGAAGGACCAATGGGCCTCATGCAAGAACATGTTCGTATTCTTATCCTAAATTTGTCTTACTTTTGTTCGTACAAAGGGTTCGTACGAACATGCCACGTCAGATTCAACAAACTCTTCTATCTTCCTGAAAAGTGTGTAAATGAGCTGCGTAAATTCCACCTGTTCGTGTCCAGCTGCTCGTGCACATGAGAGATTAGCATAATTACCACCCTAAAAACACCACATAAGGCTGTTTCCTGCCTCAGCTACAAGGAAGTGTCCATTCATGAAAAATGGCAGCGAAAACTAAAAAAAAAACTTTGCGAGTTCAGAGACTGAAGTC
>NW_013952505.1:1216737-1233235 GCF_001266775.1 Austrofundulus limnaeus | reverse complement strand
GTATGGTGACCAAGGCAAGAGTACACAGATAGACTACATTCTGTGTAGATGAGGTAATCTGAGGGTGATTGGGGATTGTAAGTTTGTGGCAGAGGAGAGATTCACCAGACTTCATTGCACGATGGTGTGTAGAAGAAGTTTAAAATTCAAGTAATAACATAGTAGGGCCTCTGCAACTCACACAAGGAAACTGAGAGTTTATTTATTTATTTATTTATTTATTTTTGGTGAGTCTCGACACCTCGTGAATTTACAAACCTCTTTGAAACTGTGATAAACTCTCGTTTTGATTCTCAAGGTCCATCTTATTTTAAAGAATACAGTATATTTTCCATATTTCTCCATCAGAGCGCTCCACTCTAAGGTTTATTCCTAGAGGTTCTAAAAGTAGAAAGGTACACATGACATATTTCTCCAAATTATTTTATGTTTTGTCATCTTTGTTGACTCGCTTTGAACATAATGTTTAACATAAACACATTGATTTGTCTTCTTGTTGCATTATGCTATGCAAATACATTGGCTTTGCTAACAAATTAGCTACTATAAGTAATGGTTCCAAAAAAAATATTGTCTCTTCGTCAACTCAGTTGACATAGTACAGCTGCAGTCCATCCTTTTTACTATGCAATAATAATTTGGAACTATGAGACATGGCATCTATACCAAGTAAGCGATTGTTCCTTCAACGAATGAAATAACACTTTTTGCCAACCTCATTTAATTTGTAGCTGGAATGAAACAAAGGGACCACAACCTGTGAAGGATGGGGAGAAAAAAATCACTGATGCAAAAAGCTTCACAAAGAAATGAGCAAAGGAGAAACGGATATGATGAGAAAGACATATGCGAGTTCCACCCCTCTCTCTGTAGTCAGGTGACAAACCCCCCGCCCGAGGCCACTGCCATCATAAACGCAGTAATAGAGTGAACACACATTTTCATTAACTATTGATTCATTTCCAATTCTCCATTAATTTTGGGGGGCCATCACTGCACAGTGGCCTTTCTCCTCCCCAGGCTACGTTTCTCAGCTCTGCCTGCTATAACTGTGGTAATTACTGTGCTGCYGCCCCACAAGCTGTTCACAGTCTCATACCTCAGGAAAAAAAAAGTGAAAAATGAATAAGTGTTCTGGAGACAAAAGCAAATGAAAGAAAGAGAGAAAAAGACAAAAAGCACAGTCTGAGAGAGAGAGAGAAATCAAAAGCAGCGAAGCTATCACCTACAGATGTGTGGCGAAAACGACTTAAAATGAACTTGAACTGATGCCATTGTGTTGTTTCAGCTTTAATTGTCAAAGTACTCGATCTGTTCAAAGCTCCGCATAGGAGCTGAGGCTAGAATTGTTCAAGTTGACACAAACTTTTATTTTTTACACAAAACTTTTCTCAACACCCAAGGTGAGGGAAGGGCYGAGCCRTAACAAGCACCAGAGACWGGGAAGAAGACTCAACTGAAACCTKTCTTTACAATATTACTTGAGTCAAAGAGAACAAATTATAATAACTGTTAATTTAAAGCCCTCTTGTAAGGTGATAAATCCCATATGGGTTCATCATATTCAACCATTAACACAGATTTGCAAATATTCCGTGAAGCCAATTATGGTTCAGTTTTTTAAAGTGTTGTTCACAGACTCTTTTGCATTTTTTTGTAAAAGTGAACAGTACAAATTTTAGGCTTTATGGTTTTTAATGTGTACCATAACAACAACTCGGAGAGCATTGTATGTTTTAAGGTTTTAGCCTAAGATTACAAAAATTGGAGAACCACTACACTAAGATTATTTTTGGGACTGGAATTGTTTTAAAACAACAGCATTTTGTCTTWGTCGCCCTCAGACTAGACAGCAGCTTGTCATTCCACTCATAAATAAACACGTCATTCAAAGACCTATATTTAACAGGTAAATTGATCTTTTCTTAAATTATCTGAGGCCAAACAGAAAATATAATGCTTAAATGGTATAACTGAAGAGCTCTTACCTGATTGAAGCAACACGCCAAGAAATGCATGAAAAAAAGAGGAGAAAMGGTAGAGTATCTTAGTATTTTTGTGTAATTTTGACACAAGACAAAATGTAATTTGCAATAATACATTGTGTTGTTGGTGAATCATCAAAACAGCAAATCTRGTTCATATAAATAGGTGCAGCCTTTCTGTTTTGGTTGTAAAAACAATGATGCAGGGCAGACAGGGAATCAACATAAATCGTTTGACATGTTTCGTAAGTGGAGAACATTACTGCTCTGCCATCACCTGCACAGGCAAAGTGCCGCTGTTCATTGGACCTGAGGCTACCCAGCAGCACGGATGGGGTGTGGGGGTGGGGGTGTGGAATGAACTTCACGGGGTTCATCTATCACAGTAGCTTGCCTCCCATGCTCCAAAAAACGGGTGAAATAAATAGAGAAACAAATGGCAAAGCAAATCAATTACATGAAAAAGAATCATGTCACCTGTCAAATATACACTCTGTTCGGTGTCATTCGTTCTCTTTTTTTCCCAGCAGCTAATGTTTTCAGAATTCAATTTTGAAAACCTTATACATTATTAACAAACTTCACACTTCATCAGCTTCACGGGGCAGACCCCACCCGCACCCCTCTTCTGTTGCTTTTCTCTTTTCACTGAAACAAAATCCAATGAGAATGTTCTTTTTTTCATTAGAAAGTGCTCTCCTTTTAATCCAACATACGATCATCCAGTGCCACATATTAAATCCAACAGGGAACCACTTCAAACTCACACGTTTCTGGATCAGGAGGAGGCAAGAAACAAGTAAAAGTAGAATAACAATGCCCATTTAAGTCACCCATAAAACCCCATGATGTTGGCTCGAGAGGTTGGACGGAAGCTGTGCCATTCTGGGAAAGAAAAAAAAAACTGCTCATGAAGAGTTTTTATATCTGCTTAGATTAAGGGTGCTTGGAAGAAGAGTGAACTAACAACAGCGTTGTCAAGGAAACAAGTGCCACAGCGACACCTTAATCTGAAGAAATTTAATTGGAAAAGGAGTGATAAACATCTTCTGGTGCGAGTGTATGATGTACTGAACGACATTTGAAAGGAAGCTGACTGAGCACTCATTACCGAACTTATTGTAAAAATTACACTAATGAATGCATACAGGGAAGCTAATAGGATTCTGATGTAAAAACATCTTCCTTAACAGGATATACAATGTTTACAAGACTTGTTGCGCAATGATGCTGCGTGTAATTGTGATAAGCAACAGTGTAAACAGCACTTGTTCAGAAAATGCCYCCACAAAACAAATATGAGCTCTTGGGAGCGTACAGGTGCACGCCGCACATGCTGTTTCTCATCTCTATTCTCAAGCTCGCACTCAGTTTGAAACTACAACACAAACAAGACATGCTGTAGGACACACTATTATTAGCGTCTCAACTTTGGCAATGAAAAAAAAAACAAGTCATAAAGAACTTGGTKCAAAATGACATGCAAATGGAGCAGAACTCGAGAAATCTTTGCCATCTCTCACCAATTATCTTGTTAATTACAAGCCATTGTGGAGGGCTCCTACCGTCGGCTGAGGCTCTGATTATACAGTGCATTTGTCCGCACTTTCCAAAGCCTAATCAGTAATTACTACCTGCAGCTGCAACTCGGCACAGAATAGGTTTGGACATCTTTGAGCAACAAGGAACACTAGRCAGTTTGCAAAATCCAAGGCTTGTCAGCGCTGAACGCATGTAGTTCAATCAGCTTAAAATTGTCGTTGAAGAAAGTTGCATATTAGTGTACACAACACTAATTTTCTTTACAAAAAAAGCCATTTTATGCTGATGGATTAGGGTTAGGGTTAGGATGGCTACGTCAAAGTATGAACTGACCGAGCCACTTTCTTAACTACACTCTTTAAATTTCAATGTACACATTTGGGTAGTGGATGATACAATACTGTGCAAATTGTAAGTGCGAAAATGCACAAGGTGGTGAGAACGTTCATCTCAACATATAAAATTATAGAGAAATAACATTTTTGGCTTGGTTAAAGATTCTGTGTAGACTCTTATTTTATTTTTATTTTTTTCACAGTTTACCTCAGCTGTTTCCTTTCAGGATAAACTGAGAGTCATGTTGGAAAAATAATATAAACATGGTTCCATTGTTGTTGTTTTTGGGACACAAATCAATCGTTGGCATGTGCTGTATCTAGCAGCCATTCCAGGACCTATTTTCCTTAAGGCAAACACCAATCTATAACTGACTTGGTTAGCTTGTTTTGCATTCCACTCACTCACAAAATGTAGTTATCAATTTGGAACTTAAAAACACACACAAACACTTTGTCCTTCCCTGTTTTTTTGTGAAGATATTTTTGGCATGTGGTAATTTGAGACAGCTGGTACAATGTGGAGCACCAGCTTCACACCTGWGGGTTCTAAGATAAGTGAGGCTTATAAGAAAAGTGTTTGTGATTTAAAAAAAAGGGAAATGAGTGTTTAAAATCCAATGCTGTGCAAGCATCTGGCCACAAATCTTGTGTGGTGAAGTWTATTTTTGAGGTACATACAGTAAAAAGCATTGAGAGTCTTTCTCATTCTGGTCTTGGAGGTCATAGCCCAAACCATTGCACCCAACAGCATTTGCTGAGAAATACTTCCTGGCAATGCATATCAATGCTGCAGATCTATTAGGAAGGTGGTTAGAGAGAAGATCATCACTAATATCAAAGGTAGGTGAGAGGGGAGATAGGTTCTATTTGACTGCCACTAAGGTCAATAAATGTTAAGAAGGGTATTAGATATAATGACTCAAACCCAAGTATGGCTTATGGGCAAAGAGTCTTTCCTTTGTCTTTCACATTTGCTGTCAGAMGAAAACCACTCATCTGTAAATTGTGGCAAAAACTCTAGGTTCAAGTTGTTTATCATTTAGCAGAAATAGTATTATGACACTATGACACACTAATGAAAGTCAAGGCATCTTATTACACCAATAAACCTAACTTTGAGGCCTATAAATACACAGAATATTCTCTTGGTAGAAATTATGCAGAAGCACTGTTGCATTTGACTGCTTGCATGTGTGTATACTGTCATGGGTTGAGACTGTTGTGTGGTTGGTGAAACAGAAAACAACCAGGCAACCTTCAGAGGTCAAGTCTCCACCGTTAGCCAATTTATCACAGTTGTGATCCTGCTCATCTGCTGCCATAAAGAGAGACAGCCTATTTTTAACACTTTTGCCATTTAACCAGGTTAAGTATCTCCTTGTGGCTGGACATACAGATAAGTAATTTACCAAACATTGGCTTTACAGTAAATAATTATGACTGGTTTTTTTTCTTTAACTTCAAGAGAACCAACTTTAATTTTAATGTATTGCAAGCAATATTCAATAGWAAATGCTTAAGCCTGGAAATCCTTGGCATTTATGTTTTAACCGTTTTAGATACCATCAATTACTTTATCTGGCAAAGAGCCAGATTGGGTGATAGGAGAAAGTTGGATACACAGATGCAAGGTCAAAGAGATCACTTCTCCTGCTTTGATGCGTGTAAAGGTCTAGCAAATGGTGGGATGGGAGCACGAGGGTAAAGAGACAGATAAGTGTGGCAGGAAGAGGAACAAGGCAGGGGGGTGGGTGGATGGATAGAAGTGGAGAGGAGAGGTGGGAGAATGCTTCAGTGGCTCCACTTGACAGCTGAGTGATAGGGGAAGCAGAGTGGCTACTCTATGTAATTTGTTAGCGAGTCCATGATGCATGCAGCCATGATACCCACACCATGGTTGGCGAGCACAGAAACGACCAGAGAGAGAGAGAGAGAGAGAGGCAGCAGAGAGGAAGGAGAGAGGGAAGACAGGGAAGGTTTGACATATCAGAGTACATCAAGGAAAATATCAGGTGTGGAACGAAGAGTGAATATAGATGATGAATCAGATTTATCAGGTTCTTGGCCGTCGTTAGCCATGTGAGACTGACTAGTTTGGGCCCCTTTCACAATAAAAGACAACTTATTTGAATGGAAAAAATCAACCAGTGTGGTTGACTTTTGCAGTGTCTTAAGTTATCATGTAAGTTATTATAATGGGGTATAATAAGCTGTGGAAGGTTGTGAAGATGCACAAACTTTTGCATCAAAGTCATGGGGGTTCATCATCGTGATGGCAGTGAAAGGAGCATACCCGCAACAAGGGGTCTGAGCACACCAGTCTGGCTTGGTCATGAAGAATTTGAAGCAAGGCACTTTGGACTGAATGGTAAATGGCCTGAACTTGCATAGGACTCCAAAGCGCTTCACACTTTAGTCATTCTGATACAAACATTCACACACTGATGGTGGTAAGCTACATTGTAGCCACAGTTGCCCTGGGGCAGGCTGACAGAGGTGTGACTGCCATGCACTGTGAYAAAAAACAACAACAACTGAGATGGACAGAGCAGGGTTCAAACTGGCAAACCACCAGTTACTGGAAGACTCTCCTACTTCCTGTTGGCCGTCAAGCCAAGCCTAGATTTCATAGTTTTTGATAGTAACAAAATCATAAAAATAGTGAGCCACAAATATCATGCTCATGACATTAGGACCATACTAGTATGGTGAGATCTTCAACTATATTTTGATACTGTCTGTGTCATACCAAAGAAGGGCAGGGAAGTTGAGTCCATAAATGGATTTAGTTTCATGGGAATGTGCTTCTGGCATGTGGAGAATGGTAAAGACTCTGGTCTATATGTTTTGCMTGAGATGTGAAAAAGAGCAGGAAAACCCTTTTTAGCCAATAGCAAAAKCAGCTTCATGATTGTCTTCACACTAAGTTCTAATAGGTATCAGAGAGTGTAGATGGGTCAACATCCTTTCTTAAAGGAGAAGCTCCTCACTTTGAGGCTGATGTTTTGAATAAAATAACCTCTGTGGTGCATGCCTTTGTTTTTCACTTAAACATTGGTATCGCCCSAGCTACCTTTGCTTTGGCCCGCGGCAGGTGTATCTCATCTATGTACTAGTGACTGTGGATGCAAGCACATATTATCCAGGCTCATCTGACACTGACAAAACTGGCATGAATCTGGTCAAGTGCCCACCATTAATGATTGCACGTTGATGAGTGATCACTTTGTAGATGTGTAGGTATGTGTGTGTGTGTGTGTGTGTGTGTGTGTGTGTGTGTGTGTGTGTGTGTGTGTATGTGTGTGTGTGTGTGTGTGTGTGTGTGTGTGTGTGTGTGTGTGTGTGTGTGTGTGTGTGTGTGTGTGTGTGTGTGTTTCAGATTATGCTTGCAGCTTGTTGATATGGGACTGATCCAGGATGCCATGGCAGCTGTCTGCTATAATTACCTGGGTGCCCAATAACACACACACACACACACACACATACACACACAACTTCTGATTACCTCAGAAGATGAGCTTTGTCTGATTAGCTTCCATATTTACTCCAAAATCGTGTTATTATCAAACATGTGTTCATTGTTTCACTCCACTTTACTTTGTAACTTTCTGAGCATTTTGAAAAAATATTTGACAAARTTTGATACATCACAGATTTTGTATTGTAGCAATAATGAAAAGCAACTGCTGCTTTGATTAGAGAAAAGTGCTTTGCTTCATGTGTGATGTTTTCTTTTTAGTTTGGCAGTTTATAGCCATGTGTTCTCCAGAAAATAGAAATTATGTTAAAATCAAGGTACATATAAGCCAAGCATTCCACCAGACACACCATGGAGGGGCACAAACATTACCAGACAGTATTTCTGGGAGGCATGTTGATGACTCTGAATGTCTCTATATCAACCAGTCTGTGGTCTGACAACACACACTCAGACACATACCAGGTACAATCCAGCACATGGCTCTAATCTGATGCCTGTTTTCATCTAAAGATTAACGTATTAAAATGCACTATTGTTTATGTGTTGTCAGAGCAAATAGAAGTCCAATATGAAGAGCTTGTTTGCTAAACAGATTGTAATGTAGCCAATACAGGAGCAGACAGCAATAAAGACGTTTTCTGACCTCAAACAATAAATTTCAACCAAACCACCAGAAAAGTAAAATTAACATGATGCCACCAGACATAACATGGATGCTTATGTACAGTATAAATACACTTAAAGTGAGAGGAAAATTTTGTGGGGGAAAAAATCACATAGACAAGGATTTAAAATCCAAATGAGTTGAAAGTATGAAAGCAAAACAAGTAGCCAGAGATGCATGTGAAAGTAAAAAGTAAAAACTGAATCAGGGCAAAGCAGGAAAGAATTGGACAAAGGTTTTGGGTCCCCAGAAGGCTTTTATTCCCAAAAAGTCAGGCAGTTTGGTGAAGACTTCCACTGTATGTATAGACCCTCAACATTCACAATAATAATAACCACTGAGCACAGAGAATCATTTAGGATTGTTTATGTGACAATAGATATTGTTCCAATAATTTGAAATAGTCTACTGGAAGTCTGCTGGTTAACAAGAAATATTCCCTGACAAAATTCAACAGACATATTTTGGTCCACATTCACTGCAGTGGTGTGCATGGAAATTATTCAATTTGCAATGAGCTAGATCATCTAGAATGGGCACCTAAGTACAAAAGTGGTAGCTTCAGAAGTGGAGCAATAAAGGCATCAGGTATTTTAAGTGAGTAAAGTCCACCAGACATAGAGTATGCCTCAGGCTGGATGACCATATGTGACAATTCTGTATGTGAGACGTATAAATATAACTTTGACCTGATGTGGAAACCAAAGGGAATAGGAGGGCACCTACGCACATTGTGAAGGCTCAGGTCGCCCAAGACAGAGCACACCAAGCAAGGGTTGTCCTTTTGCGTATCACTGTGGATAAACTACATTTGTAAACGTACCATTCACTTCATTGCATTGTGTTGAAGTCTTTGGTGTAGTGGTTTTTAGAAAATAGCACACTAAAATTCATGAATTACAAGTCTATGAAATCAGTTTTTTTCTAATTATATACCGCACCCCCGCAAAAAAAGTCCTACAGAATGACCACAGAGTCCTGTGAACATGGTTATAACCCAGGTACAATTTATTTCATACAGAATGAACAGAATGAGAAGTGTCTTCCAGKCTTCACTCCCTTTGCGCTTGGTTGGTCGCACAGTGGACCTGAATTTGGAGTACTGTACGTGCAATGAATGGGTGTAAACACTGCGCTTTGTCCCTATGGGCATGTCTACACAAAGACAGGAGGATTTCTTTCCCTCTAATCCTTCCATTTACAAGAACAGTCACTTTCCAGAGCCATTGTGGAYGGTTGTCTCCCTCCATTTACTTGCTGCATGGCACTCATTTCAGCTAGTTTAATGCTGACTGGGTTCCAGGGGGAAGGATTAAGATGCAACCCATGTCAGCTTGTGTGGAAACAACAAGAATGCCCAAAACCTTTGTCTCTCCTTTCACCTCCCTGAATGACACACTTGTGGACTTTATGAAGTGKTTGTCAATGAAAGTTTTTTTGTGTGTTTTTATTTCATTTAATTTGTTTTACCAATCACTGGTGCAAACATAGTTTCTTTAACTAGACAGAATAGATCGTGCTGCAGCAGAAGGGAAACAATACTATGTTCCTCTCTTCAGTCCTGTTAGTTTGTTTTTCCTCTTGCAAATCCAAATTTTGGAAATGATTCAGGGAAGAAACAAATATAATTAAAATTAGCAGCATTTGCTGACATGGTAGTTTTGTTATTGCTATTTTCTTTCCTGTTAGACTTATTAAAGACTGGTGCAGATTAGCAGCAGCACAAACTGAGGAATGTGTCTAAACTTCTAAAAGCAGAAAGCTACACCCACTTTGTAATGAAAACCAGCAGAAAATGAAGAAAATAGCAAACAAATTCTGAGCTATTCATCATTGGTGTTTTAAAAAATAAAACCAGAAGTACCCCGTTCGTCTTTGAAAAGAAACAACACTGAACTTTATATGCTAGATTTGCAGTTTTAGACACTTAATAAATTCTACAWTGGTGACCAAGTTTATCGTGGCCTCTTTCACAACACAGTTCCTCAAACTGTGCCACTGAGCCGTTGGCAGCACGGCAGCTCAGTGGTTAGCAGTGACGCCTTACAGCAAGAAGGTCTTGGGTTTGATCCCTGGTTCAGACCTGTGGTCTTTCTGTGTGGAGTTTGCATGTTCTTCTCATGCTTGTATGGGTTTTCTCTGGGTACTCCGGTTTCCCACACCCCTAAAAAATGTGCAATACAGTAGGTTGCCTTTAGGCCCAGGCCTCCCTTGAAAAAGAGATCTGTGATCTTAACAAGACTTGCCTGGTTAAATAATGGTAGGTAGATAGATAGATTAAATAAATAAATAAATAAATAAATAAATAAATAAATAAATAAATAAATAAATAAAGGCTGCCTTGTAGGGCTACTCTTGGGCTGCCTCTGGCTCTTCATAAACCACCAATCATACAGGCCACATTCAATGATGACTTGAGTTTTTGTCAACGAAATCAGCGTCACAAAACCAAAGAAAGTATGGAATTTAACTCAGCAGCACTGACATAGATTAAAATGTGTATTGGACATATTCCATTCTTTTATACACTGCAGCTTACTCATTGCATAGCCTGTTGATCCCTAAAACACCACACCATCACACCTGGTCGTGATGTCAGCCTAATCGCTCATGTATTGATCTTTAAACCTCTATCACTACCTACTTTGGCGGTTCAGACTTACAACCCCTATGTCACCTAAGTCCTTCAACTAATCACACCCAGACAAGAAGACRCTGCTCAGTCCTGATTTGTCCCAATTTAAAGGGGGGCTATTATGTATTTTCCAGGCAAATAGTTCAATTCAATGTCACAATCAAGTCACTGTTACTTTCGGTTGTTATAAGGAATGCTGYATATATCAAAAATAAATTTGACTTTGCATCAAAGCAAATCTAAATGCCTTGAAATTATTGGCCTCCTGTCTCTTTAAAAAACTCCTACCATTTCCAACATTCCCATTTCAGCACATCTTCACAACAGTGCTTCAGAGGAGGTGTTCCCTGTKGGGTGGTAGCTTGGCTGTAAACAAAGCTTTTCAGTAATTTAAAAGAAGAACAAATTCTAATGAGCCAACATATTTAAATATTGTCAAAATCTGATATGATCAGATTATGGTTCTGAAACGAAAGCACAAAATCTCTGCTTCTCCTTRAGATACCAGTGTGGGGTAAAGCTAACAGCACATCAATTGCTTAAACTGGGCAAACGTAGGTTAACCCCACACAGGGTTCAACATCTTTTCGTTGAGTTTGCAGAGCTTACCAAAAAGGTGATTACCACATGGAGCAAAGCCATTAAAATGCTGACCTTTTTGGTTTTGTGTAAAGACAGCTATGCTCAGTGTTGGGAAAATGCCATAAAAACTTACCTTGGTTAGCATGATTGAGTATTTGCAGTGTGATTAGGTAAAGGGCAATATGYCATTTTAGGGAATGAGTACAAGCGTGTGCATGCATGCGTTCACGAGCACACGYGCCTACACAGTATCAATCATTTCAGTGTTTATTGCAGAGGAAATGGACCTTTCTGATGCACAGCAACCTTTTCTTTGTCCCTGTTGACAGCGCCTTCATTTCTATGTTTTCCCTCAGACCCTAGACTTCATTAAAGTGATTAAAGCATATTAAAACACCAGTAACTTGGAAACCAACAGGTTGTTGTTCTGCTAAAACCTGAATTCATTCTGATAAACCACCAGCCAGCAGGTTGATTGTCTATTTTTTGCCAACATGCCACCAGCTACTTACGGAAGCCTTTGTCCTCTTCTTTGCAAAATGAATTGGTCAGACATACATCTGGTTGCCTTTTTTGAATAAATCACACTGAAATGTTCTAATTAAGTTTGTCCATTGGTGGGCAAAAGAAAATCATCCATTGCCAAGGGGAAAAGAAAAAAAAAAACATCAGTAAAAAAAAATCCAATTCCTTCTCTAAAAAGCAGAACAATGGCAGAGATGGTCAGRCCCTGGCTGACAAAAGAGGAATTCACAACAGCTGAGGCGCAAAGGCATTCTTTTTGACTTCCTATTATGTTTGCACCTTGGAGATGTTGGGACTTGATTTTTTTTCCTCTCTGCACGTTGTTCTGATTCAATCTCCCTCTATTCACCCGCACATCAGTCCATTATCATTAAATACGCGTTTGATTTCCACACAATACACTCACTCCTCACAGTGAACGGAGACGTGGAGGGAGAGAAAACACATTAAATAAATGGCCTATGAGTGAATGACAACAATAAACATATTTGCTGGAAGCAATGAGCAATGTTTATAGTGATAAATGATGTGAGGAGGTGAATCAGACAAGATGCAGTGTAAGACTCTCCATCTGCAGGCTGCAGAGCCCCGAGGAGAGGGAGAAATAACTACAAACCGGAGTGTGCGGTCCATTTGATACAAACTATGACATATACTGTATATGCTCAAATAGATTATTTTAGCATATGCTGCTTATTTCTAAAAAAAAAAACCTTGAATATTATTGCCTCAAACATTTTAAAGACGTTCTGTTGAAAGGTTCTGATCAAATAAATATATTTTTCAATATTGTTATTATGCAAAGTTGCTTTTTTCAAACTTCAGTCAAAATGTGAAAAGAAATCAATTATCTTCAAGACTGATTGTCTCATTTCTGTGCAGAGATGCCACGTTATGTATTTAAATCACTGTGCGGTAAATAAATCAAAACCCTTCTTTTTTATTTATATTTATCCTCAAAGAAGCCTTTCTTTGCAGTTGTTTCATGTGTTGTAAAATAATGTTGGTAAAGTGCTTCTGAAGGTCTTATAAGATTTATTTTTGAACTTGGCCTGTTTTTCCAAATTGGACCTCAACTCTCCAGCAACCTGGACTGACAMTGACCACCTGTGAGTSACCTCAGATGGCTGCTGATCTCACAGACTMTCAGGAGTCACMGTCCGCCCAAGCTGCCCTRCAAGCCGACCAGGTACCTTCCTGAGGTTCAACCAAGAATAAGGCCTAATGTCCAGCTGGTCTGAATGAGGCACTCTCCTCTCCTTTACAAGTTTAAAGCCAGGTCAGGTCTGGTTATAGCTGATGAGGAAACTTTGATAAAATAATTCCCTTGCTTGCAGGAAACAAACAAGTGAACAAATAATAACATAAAGTAAAAAAATCTGCTCTAATCGTAACACCTCTCTCTCATCAAAATCCCAAAGAGAAATGTTAAAAATAGTTAACTGTGTGTAAACTCACTGTGTATAAACAAAACAAATAAGATCCTGTCCAACAGATTTGCTTAGATTGAAAACTCATTTAATCTTTATTTTAGATTTACAWCATCTGATAATCTAAGTATTTCTCATACCACCTTCTTTAACTATTTTGTCTTTATAGTTTTTGCCTTTTTATGTTGTTACCGTTCTCATCCATTGGTCCTGTAAATTGATTAATTTTATTTTTGTGATAAAGTTTTAAAAGACAAAATTGGTTTCCTAGTTCTTCAGTACTCATTTAATATGAGGGAGTTTACGGTTATATCATACATATTCACACTTCAGTGTATATGAGTCTGATTAAACAGGGTGAATAAATAAATATCAGGTAAACTGATTGGTGTCCCAACTTGGCCAAAGTGTGGCAGAGTGCTGAAAATAAGACAAAATAAAAAAATCTAAAAAGAGTCTTTCCAAAAGGGTACACTTCCATGTTGAAGGGTCTTGGTGAGGAAATCAGGTGGCGTTTTACTAATGCAGTGATCTCTTTCTTATGTCTTCAATTATTTTTGAGCATTAACAAAACTTTCACAGTGAGATTGTGGTGATTTATCACTGCCATGGTGTCAGATTATCAGGGCCCTGTCCAGGATGTGGTGTCCAGGACACGGTGCTTGCGTGTCTTAGTTGTTCAGGATTACAGCAGGACTGGTCTGAATGCTTARGTTTCAAATGTAATAGTGACGAGGTCAGAGACATGTGGATCAAAACAAAGAATGCATTCTCAACGTTTTTTTTTTCTTTGTCAAACAGACAAAAACATGACATCCTGTTGAGTTTGACTTTCCCAAAAGATTTAGAGATGATGAAATGCCTGTGTTGACAGGCAGGTTTCGATGTCACTTCCTTGAAAATCAAAGCGTGAGCTTTTACTTCTGCTCCGCAGTTTGGCACTGACAAACAATGACGATGGGAGCAATCTATTATAGACGAGCGCGTCATGTTTCCCGGTGACAACCTCTGTAGACTAGAATTTAGTACAGCTAGAAAACAAGATCTGTTTTTAGTTTCTTTAGGCTAAAAAAAAATAAAAATCCTTGACATCCTTTATCGCTTTGCCTCTGTTGAAAGCAGACATTTCTGTGAGCCCACAACACTTCAAATAATCCTTATGGAAAATGAAGGAAATAAAAAATGCTTGTTAAAAAATGGGAGTTACTCGTACGTTCCTRCTGTCAGTGCTTAACCTAAGATCTCCTCCTGGCCACAAGCACAGCAGTCAACCTATGTAGAGACATGCACCATGGGAGAACAGATCAACATTGGGCYGCTTAACCAGATTAGAATGCAATTCCTGCATTTTACTGCACTACACTGTGGACCTCTGGGACCGATATGTGTTGGTGTGAAAGGAAAAAAACAGATATAAAAGGCAAAAGGTGTTTTATAAAAACCACACAGTCCACACKTCAGCACACACATACATGCTGACATGGCTGTGAATCAAGAGGGGAGGCTCATCATCACCCCGCACAGTGAGATAACTGAAGGAAAGCCAGGGCACTCTGGGTAATGCTGCTGATTAATAGCATTCAGCAGACATTAAGGCGCTATGATTATCTCTCCCGCACTGCGCTCCTCTCTCCTGCTATGCTAATTATTGTGGTGTCGCTCGGAGGGGTAGTTCTCYGTTTTCTTTTTTTTTYYTTTTCCTGACATCTCTCGTCAGTTACTCTCTTCCCGCATCAGATAGCCTATCATTTGTYATCAAATCATCAAAACTCGCTTTTACCAGATAAATCACTGATGATTAAGTGAAGCAACGGCTGATGACTGACAAGAGACAACAATATGAAGAWATTATTAGCCAGAAACACATTTCTGTCTCGATATTTCCTCCAACCCAACGTCTTGTTGTGATTTCATTTCCACTGATCTGGCTCAGATTTTAATGTTAAAATGACTGACAGACAAACAGGTGTCAGATCTGTTAAACATAGAGTTACYAAGAGTGATTTCTTAATCACATCATATTCAGTCATCACATGCATTATCATAATATGAAACTAAAACTTTGTCCACCTATAACATTTAGTCTKATTAAATTTAGATAGATCTGGTTTGAGACYCCCATGGCCCTGAAAGGAAGAAGTGGGTRAAAGATAATGAATGGATGAACAGAATCTGGTTTGACTGCAATAAACAACATTCTATGCAAAAGGCCTCAATAAAAGAATTTCAGCCAGTGTGTGATCGGGCCTAAAGTCCAAGCCCCATATGTTCAAATGCCATTGGTGGGTTGATGGTTAGATTTARAACTAAGGTGTGAATTATGGGTGGGTGAGGCTATAAAAAATGTTAAATCACCTGTACTTGTATAGCGCTTTATCATGTCCAAGGACTCCAAAGCGCTTTAGACTAAAATCAGTCATTCACCCATTCACACACAAGGCGAGCTCAGTCTGCTTTGGGTCCAGACAGCCCAGCCTTACTCTGCTCTRACCCAACTAGTGTTCGGATTGAGCAAGGAGCTTTAGAGTGGGCAGGATCAAAATAACAAACAACACGCACATAACTTATTTCGTTCTATTTGTGATAAAACAATAAATCAAAGGAAATTGAACCAGACCATCCAGCAGTAAGTCGCATAAGACAAGAGGGCAAGATGACACACAACCGTAAGCTAATGYCAGCTTGTTGTTGTTTGGTAGTTTGATACTATTGTGTCATTATACATATGTGAAAAACATAATTACAGTCTCTGCAAACAATTTTGTGTAAAGTCACTCTCATTTGTGTGACATGGTCCTCCAATCAGTGAGCAGCAGTAGCTGACGTCAATTCAGGACAAGCAGTATACAGTAAATGTATACAAGCAGTGTACAGTATATGTATACTGTGTGTGAGTTGTATATACAGTGTGTGTGTGTGTGTGTGTGTGTGTGTGTGTGTGTGTGTGTGTATGTTTGTATGTGTGTAGGTATGTACGTATGTAGGTTTATATACAGTATTTGTGTGTGTGTAGATATATACAATGTGTGTTTGTGTGTGTGTGTGTATGTACAGTATATGTATACTGTATGTATGTATGTGGATGTGTGTATGTATATGTATATATGTGTGTGTGTAGGTGTATATACTGTATGTGTATGCATGTATGTATGTACGTGTATGTATTTAGGTACAGTATGTGTGTATATGTGTCTGGCTGTGTGTATGGGTGTTCGTGTTTTGTGAATATTACTTAGCGAGGTTGTAATTATCGTACGTACTGTATGTGTGGATGTGTATATGTGTGTATATATGTGTATATATATATATATATACA
>NW_013952505.1:1211789-1216727 GCF_001266775.1 Austrofundulus limnaeus | reverse complement strand
ACACACACACACACACACACACATATATGCTTATAATCAGAACATATATGTGTGTGTGTCAGTTGTGGGTGAACTTATCACCATCAGTGGGGTACAACCTGGACAGGTCACTGGTCTAGGTAATTGTGTCATCCAACCTTTAAATTAGAAATATTTAAGTCATATATATATATATATTTATTTTTCTACAAATGAATAAAAAAGTGTCCCTATGGTTTGATTTTCTGCTTTTGCTCTGAGTAATCAGACACTTCACAGAATAAATGGCTTTGTAACCTTTGGTTAAGATTTCTGCCTCATTTGAAGAAGGTTAAAGTGCATTTTTTCAAGTTGTGAGTTGTTTGATTTCCCTATTCTGGCCCACATGGCAGCTGTCTGAACAGATTTGTTGTAGCACGCAAAACGCAATAATTAATTTTCCTTTCCTGTTAAGATTGTGTTTCCCTCTGCATTCAGATTTTTGATGTGGCTCAGTCTTTATTGCTGCAACCAGGCAAAGGCTGGTATGAGACTCTGACATTTGTTAACATTGAGCAAAAATACCACGGTTCGACGATGTCACAGTATTTAAAATGCATCACAAGATCTGACTACTTTTATGTAAAAATGGAAATGCAGCTAGTCATTACTGCTGCTTAAACAATACCTCAAATTTCTAAAATAATGATTATATTATAGTAACAGTCTTTGCTCCACCGATGGGCAAAAACAGTGCAGTTTCTGTCTTTAAAGGTTTCCAAAAAAATGACAGGGGCTTTTTTTTTATCAGGAAGAGACAACTTCCTTAGCTTTAGTATGGCACACTTACAATATATATAGGAATTTCAGGGGCGACTGTTAAAGGGTTTTAATATGACAGTGTTATAATGACTTTGTGTGTAAAAACTTCTAATGTTCATGACACAAATTGAAATCTGTGTTTAATAGAAACATCTCAGCTTAATTCTTAATGAATTGATGAACAAGTGATGGGTTGCTCTCATCCTAAAACAGAAAAAAACTCCAATCTCTACATTTTCAATGACAGCTCATGTTAATTTGAATTTGAAGATTTAGTGTTCTCCTTCGAGTTGTTCCCTCTTCATTGCTCAATCACACCAAGTCATCCTCCTCCATCTAATTCTGTCCTCACTCCAACTCACATCCATGTACCTCCTCTTTGGCCTTAGTCTTTGTTTTTTTGTTTTTTTTTTTTCCTGGTATTGCCATATCTAACGTTCTTCTACAAATATACCTACTGTCCTACTTCTAGACATGGCCAAATCACCTCAGTCTGGTCTTTCTAATTTTATCTCCCAGTGGTTCAATCAGTGCTGTCCCTCTGATGATCTCATTCCTCATATTATCCATCCTTGTCAGTCCCAAAGAAAACCTCAACATCTTCAGCKCAGCCACTTCCAGTTCTGTCTCCTGTCTTTTTGCCACTTTCTCCAAACTGTAAAACATAGCCTGTCTCACTGCTCTGTTCTAAACCTTTCTTTTTAACCTTTGCTGCCACCCTTTTGTCACAAATCAGCCCTGAAGCTTTTCTCCAGTCGACCTGAAGCACTTTGAAGTCCTGCACCTTTGYAACCTCMCTGTTCCACCTGTCTCCCTCTCATTCACTCACATGTACTCTCCTCTTTAACTACAACTAAGTTAAACCATAGAAAGACATTCAAACTCCTTTATTTACAGTATGTCATTCAGCAGCATATCAGAGATGTGAGAAAAGGAAAACATTTTACAGACCAATCTAAAAATGAATAATATAAATAAGTCATTGAAAAACGTCTAAAATAACATGGCAAAAGGAAAAACACAAAATTTTATGATAGAATAATATAATGTGCTTTATGAATAAAATGAAATTTTCCATGTTTACAAAAGTGGGTGGTTTTAAATCCAAATTTTCAACACTTAATACACCTTGAAACCAGAAACCAGGTCATGCTGCTCAGACACTGAACAAATCATGTGAAGTTCTTTTAAAGAACAAGTCCAGAAWATAATTAAATAGGTCTGAGAATTTATCTTGAAAGAGGAAAAACAAAGTTAAAGCTTTGCTTCACTTTGTTAATCTTGACTGAATAAATTTTCTTTAAAAATATTTATTTTTTACCATGAAAACTAAAGTATAAAGAAGTAAGAAGAAAGTAAACCTCCTCAAAAGCATTAAAGAGCTGAGATAACAATGCTAGAAAAGAAACACAAGTTTAAAACCAACAAAAAAAATGTAGCATATTTTCATTGCTAACTTTGAGAAACAGATTTTAAAAAATCATCATGATTGGTTCTGAACTATCTAGAGACTTTWGTTGGGACCACCCCATCATGACTTCCTGTATTCACTCACTGTACCGTGTTGTTCCACATTTTTTATCAGATCAGCTGAAGTTTGCTCTATTTGCTTCATTTAATCCTCTGCTAAGTACATTTTGAAAATGCCTGATCTTTTCTAAAGAGTTTCTTTCGAAGACTCMCCCAGATGGTTTCGTGAAACAAACCATCTGGCACATCAAATTAGTCAGTTGCAGCCCCCATGAACATTATTTCAGCTACCGCAATAAAAGTCCTCACACATGCCGTAACAGWATGATTTAGTGCTTTTGCTTCATTCGAAGCAAGAAAACAGTAAGTATCATCATCAGTATTTTCTGTGTCTGAGTTCTGAGAACATAAAGTGATCTCATTAATGCAAAGGCTGTGGATCAGTGCTCAGATAAACAAGCCTACCAGAGAAGCTACTGAACTGGAAAAAGAAAGCTGTCAACAGAACTTGGGAAATGTGTATGTGTGTGTGTGTGAGAGAGAGAGAGACGGAGGGTTGTCTGTGTGTGTCTCTGGGTGTGTGTGCAGGTTTGTGAGTGAAAATTGGATGCCACCAAGCTTTGGAGATCCCAAAACCATGATAGCACACGCTTGATCCAAATGCCACAGACATACGCTCACAAGTTGGAACTTCAAACTAAGAAGGCGCTGAACTCTATTTTCGATTAAAAAAACAAACAAAAAACAACATAAAAAACTAAAAAAACAAAAACTAAAATAAATTTAAAGTTAAGAACATTTTATTTTCATGAGCGGTAATACATATGACAGTCTTATTGACCTCTCGCTGGTCAACACGTGACTGTAYTGCTACCAATGAGACCTGGCAGGAGTTTTATTTTCCACCGAAGGCGAGGCTGACGCTGAACACCAAACATCTTGACTTGAGCTCGGGCGACATGCGAGCGCACCCTGTGGTCCTTTCAGTTCCAGGCAGCGTCTCCTCTCTTCCTTGCTGTATGGACATAGAGATGAATTACATAAAGGCTATTGGCTCTTCTGGGGGGAAGATGCTCCGCGGTGGCGCAGGGAGCGCTGGCGGTGGATTTCTCTCTGGCCCGGTACGGTGGTTCAGATCCAGCCTCGGGGGAGCTCCCGCTCAAAGTGAGGTKGCACGGGAGATGTGACACTTAACATGGACAGGGCCAAAACGGCCCAGACAGGGAAGGTCACAAGGTCCCCCTGGAAATGTGTGTGTGTTTGTCCATGGCTGTGAATGAAGTGAAGCTGAGCACCAGCAGTGACGGCCAGAGGAGAGTGTGTTCAGTGTGTGTGTTTGCGTTGAGTATTTACAATCCTGTGTATGGTCTGAGGAGTGTGTGTGAAGAGGTGATAGAAGCTGACAATAGTGAGGTGCGCCCCCTGACTCTGAATGGACTGACAAGGACATGTGACAGCATCCGGGCCAGTTTAACTGTCAGCCCCGCTCACTGACAGCACACACTGATGACAGCAGACAGCAACCAAACTACTGAATCTTTTCACGCTTCAGGACTCTCATCAGAAAATGAGGATTTCTTACTTAAAGAGACAAAACCTCTCTTTTCCTTGGCTGTCAGTTTCAGATGTCACGCAGCAGTGCTTCAAACACATCCTGACGGAAAGTCGTCTTAGCGGGATGTAGCTCAGGTTGTAGCATCTTTTAAAAAGAACTTCAATAATTCAACAATTCGCTTGTTGCAAACAAAGTCTTCAGGCCCCAAATATTTTTGGTGCTTTTACACTCTCTGTCTAGACTCAAATCAAACTCTTTGGTGGGAAAGAAAACTGTTCTATTATTATCTTTTTTTTCCAAAAATGATAACAGCAACCTGTTTTGTCCATGCTGACTCTTGGAAACACAAACACAATGCTGTTGTTATTTTTATTTCTGGTCTGTCTCTTTTTATCTTGATCCTGTTACAGTCAGTGTTTGATTGTGACCTTTGGGTAATAAGTTAAAGGAAACAGAACAATATCAAAGAAGAACAAGGTTTTGGGTTACAATTTTACCAAAGACTCTTTGTTGCTAATGTGAACATTCGTGTCACCTAGTGGCACTGCATGGTTAAGAAAMATTAATTTAGAGAATAATCTAGAGATCCTCCACATTAAAAAAAGCATATTATGGAAGTGAAAAGGTATCATATGTTAGGATTAAATCATGCTGTAAGAATCTATTTTGTCAAATTTTTAAACTTGCTCACAAACAAACATAATTCGTCTCAGAACATGCAGTACATTGTTTGTGTGAAGTGAAGTTAATAAACTAAATACATTTTTACTTCTAAGATCAATAACTTCAATAACACCTGTCAAACTCAAGGCCTGCAGGCCAAACCAGGCCCTCATTAACATTTGATTCGGCCTCAAAGGGTAATACTTTAAATGTGAAACAGACTTATTGTTTCTCATTTCTGGATTTGGAGCAGTCTTCTCGTGACAGCTGGTCAATTTTTAAGACAAGAAAATTAAGTTTGAATTTCTCAGTTATCTTTAATTTTGATGTGGAATGAGCAACAATGAATTGAATTTAAAAATATTTTCTGTATTTTCTTTTCATTTCACAGTCAAATGTTTTCATTTTTAGTGAGGGTTTTCTTTTTTACCTGATTTGCTGGATTGTGGTAAAATGTTTGTCTAAGAAAT
>NW_013952505.1:1207487-1210628 GCF_001266775.1 Austrofundulus limnaeus | reverse complement strand
ATATAACATTTTAGACACATTCTAGACAGTTTATCAGCTAAAAAAAGTTAATTTTGGGGTAAGTTACTCTTTAAGATGAAAATAAGCCATACATTTGTTCATTTGCAAAACATTTTACCCTCTAGGATGAAAAAACAAAAGCATTTGTAGCACTTTGTTAGACTTTGTTTTAAATACAGTATATGAGCTGTTTTATTTTTGTATTTCTATGATTTCTGCTGTCTGCATTCCTTCTCTACCTGTCCCTCATAGGATGTTGAACTGCTAGAGGGCAAGCGTGTGCATGCTTGTGGTGCACGGCRGGCGAGCTGCTGGGTCCAGTTTCGTACTGCGAGGTCAGTCCACATACTGACTGTCAGTAATTGTACCAGAGGGAGGTGTGGGAGGGGGCCATAATGCAGKTTGACATCTCACAAGTGTTTTAGGCAGCCAAATGCTCCGAGGGAGGAGAGGAAGAACAGAAAGCTGCACTTCAGAACCTCAGCTGGGAGAACCCGAGATTCAAAGCTGACCCTTGTGTTTCAGCTTCACTCGTRGATCTGTGGGATGCTGCAACAAAACTACATCCTCAGATCTTTCACAGAGTCTGCAGATTTAATGCAGGATAACTTGTTTGTTTGTTTAACAGAGACAATGTGCAATAATAACAATAATAATAATAATAATAATAATAATAATATTTCACTGAAGGTAGTTTTCATCTGTAGTCCCTGTGCAGGAGAGTTAATAATTCAGTCTGAAATCATACAACATATTCTTTTGAAAGTCCATATACTGTATGCCCTATATACAAGCACTATACAAAGCCATAAAATTGCAACAATAAAAACAGTACTAAATACCAAACTTCTGTTCTATAAGCACTAATGCTGAGGTTACAGTTTTTTTTCAGTGCTGAGACTGCTGGTTTCCTAATAATGCTTTCCTGACATAAAAAAGTACTTCCATTACGACCCATTACTCATCTGTTTGTTTGTTTGTTTGCTTGTTTTTATGCTTATAAGTTCAAAGTCTCGTTACTTGAATTTGGCCACAGAGTAATTCAGGGTATCTAAAACTGTCTCAAACTTTTCTCATTTAATATTTTGTCAGTTTTAGAGTGCCTTAGCTGTATTTTCCCATCTGCACCCGAGCTCTCTTATGACGGAAAACATCCAAGACCCGAAACTTTTGAAGGGCTCCTTACGATGAACAATAAGAACGGAGTTGCAGACAGTAAAAAGTTGTTTGTATTTTATTTTTTTACTCCTCTTTATATCTTGTTGTTTTCCTCCAGAACCAGAGACACTAGCTGCATTTCCATTGCAAATGTGCGCAAAACTTTGTCAATATTATGTTAATGTTGAAAAAACAGTTTCCCAATCGCAGTGTTTCCATTAAGTAAGAAATGTTATTAAAGTCATGCGCAAATACATTTGCTCTTGTGATAAGTTATTACAAACATGGCAGCAATGGGTGCAAACATGCTACCACGACACTAGCTAACTAACTAATCATCAGCCATCAGAGGAGACGTTGGCATCTTATTGAGGCTTTCCAGGGACAAGCCCCWACTACTTGTGAGCGGCTACGTATGCAGCGTTTTAGGGAAATCATAGTCGGTGAGTTTAATACTTTCTTTTACAACGTTGGTGATTTTACTACTACTTCTACTTCCCGTTGTCTTCTTCTTCGTCATCTTTTTCACCAGCAGAAACAGCCGGTTCTTAATCACGTGACTCCCATGATGCGAAAAAAGTGTTTCCTTTGCAGTTTTGTGAAACACACCAATTTCAATATTGCTGAAAAACCACCTCACGCTAGCGCAAAACCAGTTTGTCGAAAAACTTAAGTTTTTCGAAACTGACGTGTTTCCATTGAGTAAATTTATATTTGAAATTCAAATTTGCGCATTTTTGTGGTCAATGGAAATGCAGCTAATAGCTCCTTCTTCATTTTCTCACGAAAAACAAGAAGAGCGGGGGAGTAGCTCAGAGGGAAAGGAACTGAGGGGGTATTCCACTTGACAAAAATACATGGTTCTGCCCACGACAAAATCACATACGCATGATGATGTCACTCATTCAAAATCACACAGCTCCATGAAACAAATGGCTCAGCATGATCTGAATCCCTTCAAAGGGTCATTCAAAGTCAACAAAATAATGTGCCTGGCCTAAAATATAATTTTGAAAGTCATGCCCACACAAATAATGGCATTTTTTGGGTTGTAAAGCCTGGCCTGGATTCTGCATGTTTGCATTAACCATTATGGCTTATTTCCACTTGATTTCTGAAACCCAGAGACCTGGGTATTATTCAGGTCAAGCTGCTGGAGCCAATTTGATGTTTTGCTCTGTTTCAGTTGATCTTAAATTATATAGAACGAAGAGAAGTACGATGAGCTCCATGTCGTCCATTATTGTGTCGCAAATGGGTTGTGTTGCAAAACAGGTTTGCCTATTTTGACATGATCTCTGCTCACTGCTCGAAGCCAACACAACCAGGTCCTGTGTGGAATAAGGCCAGGCCGACTGTGGCCGGACCGGGCCTTACAATGCAAACATGCCAAAGTGGTGGTTTTAGAAAATTGGCCATGCAAAATGTGGCCACACGACTTGCTGGTCACTTGGTTGCAAACACTCAGAATGCAGTGAGACTGCAACAGTCCAGTAAGATACTTCCCTCAGCAGAGGATCACTACATTAAACAGCATTTGATTGCATGACACTAAAGCATTTGTGTGAACTTACAGACACACAGGTTCACAGTCCTAGATTGGCATGT
This sequence comes from Austrofundulus limnaeus, assembly GCF_001266775.1. Taxonomy (NCBI): domain Eukaryota; kingdom Metazoa; phylum Chordata; class Actinopteri; order Cyprinodontiformes; family Rivulidae; genus Austrofundulus; species Austrofundulus limnaeus. Next base: position 1,207,862 of record NW_013952505.1, on the reverse strand, counting down.
GAAAATGTCTTCACGCTCACGCAGTGGCAGTAAGAGTGGTAATCAAGGTTAGGACAATAGAGGCTTTTTCCGGGGTCTTTCGATGAAGCGGGGTTAATTTTGCCTCTGCCGCTTGAAAGTCAGCAGGTTGATGTGCTAATTAATGGAACATGACCACTGTCCTCAGGCAAATCCACACACAGGCGCTGGCACAATCACACCCACACAGGCACTTATGCTTTACACACATGCACACACACACACAGGCTCAGGCTGACCGGCTCTGTAACAAAAACAGGCACAGACAAACGTGCTAACTTTCAGGCAAGTGTGTGTGTGTTTGTGTGTGTGTGTGTGTGTGTGTGTGTGTGTGTGTGTGTGTGTGTGTGTGTGTGT
>NW_013952505.1:1206250-1207444 GCF_001266775.1 Austrofundulus limnaeus | reverse complement strand
GTGTGTGTGTGTGTGTGTGTGTGTGTGTGTGTGTGTGTGTTTAGGAAGGCAATCAAGTGACATGCAGCTGCACACTCAATCAGGCCAGCCTTTATAAAACCCAAACACACTCCCAGTCACCACAACACACACACGCAGCAGCAGACGTTCAGCATTTCCTGCTAATCATTTCAACTTATTATATATTACCTTTAGCTGATTTTTCAAGTGTCTGATTTTTAATTTTCTGTTCTATTGACTGATGTTTCTAACACTTGACATAGAAGCATGTGTTTCAGAGGTTAGAACAACTCAGGCTACAAGGTGAAAGTGGCATGATGAAGATTGTGTAAACTAGGTCTGTAAAAAAAATTAATGTGTTGAAAATAATCAACAAGAACATTCCATATTTAATCAGATACTTATTTTGTGTGTGCACATGCTATGACTTTAAAACCTAGTAAAATTATTGACCTTGGCCCTGTTGTTGAAGCCAAAAGTACCGGTAATAAAATTACACAAGTTGTTGAAACAAAAATCTGTTGAATCTTAGATGTTTTTGATCTCCAGAGTTTGTCATTATGAATCCCTCGTATTCAGCTTTTATGATACTGTATCTGTGGATTTACTGAGTGCTGTTTTAGTTTTGGGTCAGAGAGAACTGAGAAAAGAACATGTACAATAATCAGACTCATTTCATTCTGCATCTGCCATAACATAGGGAAGAATTTTTGTCTTTTAAATCACTGCTCTCTGCCTGTCGTCTCAGGGGAGTGAGGCAGGGGCTTTCCTCAAGCGAAGTGACTCTCTGACACCAACCCAGTTTCCAAATGACTATAATTTTGCTTTTAAGCTGAATCTTTACCCAGAATCATAATTCATTACCACTGACGCAGAGAGAGAATGAATCGGGGAGTCCGAAAAATTACTTATAAAAGCCATCAGCGGTCTGACAAGGGTAGTAAATCTTGGCTTGCACTCAGGTGTGACTGCATTGTGTGAATCAGGTGTTAAATTTGGAATTAGCTGCTTGCTGGCTAACAACACATACATCACACTAATGCAGTTCTGTCATTGCTGTGCTCGCCCTTAATCAGGCCGCATCTGTGTTCTGATGAGGCGCCTCGGCTCTCTATGATGATAATACACACACTCTGTTACTCTCTCTTGTGCATGTACAAACACACACACACACACACACACACACACACACAC
>NW_013952505.1:1204164-1206105 GCF_001266775.1 Austrofundulus limnaeus | reverse complement strand
CACACACACACACACACACACACACACACACACACACACACACAGGAAGTCCCCAGAAACTTAAGGTTTGCGTTGCACTCGTCTGTTTAAACTGTTTAAGCAGGTAGGAAGAAAAAAAGAAAAAAAAAACTGACTGCATAAGGTTCTTCAGTTTGACTAAATGTGGTTAACGCTAAACCAATTTGTTTTTATTGTTGTTAATATGTACAATATTTATAACTCTGAAACAGCTCTTTTATAGTTTATATTAATGCCTTTTGGTGTGGACTTAAAACAAACATAAAACACATTCACTAAAAAGAAACCTAAAAAAAAAACAAAAAAAAAAACAACTTGTCAAACCTTTATCCCTTCACAGAATCATACAGCACCCCTCATCATTTGATGTTTTGGTTGTTGTGACTTCTGTTGATCAGGCTTGTTTGCAGCCAGCAAATGCTCATTCACACTGTAGAGCCCGGACTATTCATGTTTTAGAGTTATTCCTAACCAGTTGGATGTACCATCAGTCTGGGTGTCATTTTTGTTTTCACAGTAATATTGGCTGGTAAAACATTACAACATAATATCAGTGAGAATGTCAGGACTAAAAGTTGGTAAAATCAGTCACAGACAACTGACCTCACAGCTAATGATGTGCATGCACAGGATCACCATTTTGTGTTGCGCTGTAGTCTAGATATATTCATGCATAGTTCTTGTTTGTTGAAATACACTTTGTCTAAACAGTTTTCATTTCTACCTATGTTTCAGCTATACTGGAATCATTATTAGTACATATACCAGACGTTTTACAAGTGCTTAAAACAAGGCATCCTGATACTCTAAACTAGTGGTTCACCCCTAGGGGGAGGGGTGGGGCATAATGTGCTTGATCAGAAGTTAGGGGTCGACATAAACAGATCCCGCCTCCTGGTTGTAAAGTTGTCCTCTGCCGACACATTCACCATATATATGTATTAGTTCAGCGTTACACATTCTCCTCTCGTCACTGAGGTCCTCCATCCACATGACAGAGAGGAGATCGCAAATATGATTCAACCTGCAACTGAATATGTGGATGGAGGACCTCAGTTTAGCTTGTTAGTTTGTTGCGCTAGCGCTGAGCTAATAATTATAAGGCAATGCAGCGTCGGCGCTAGCACRAAGGCTAAYARGCTAAGCTGAGGTTCTTCTTCCATGAAGCAGCTCTGTTGTCCTCCATCCATATTTTCAGGTGCAGGCTGAGTCATTTTTACCTTCTCCTCTCTGTCAACGTTCTCTGGTTTCATTTAAAATAGTCAATTATCGGATATTGTCCAAGATTAACCTTCAGGGTGGATATAGCTCGCTCACACCGATGATCTATCCACGTCATCATTTACCCGGAATGTTTTGCGTGTAAATAAAATGGCTCCGTCTGTGTAAAACTTTACAAAACTGAACGGACTACAGTATTTTTACAGTCTTTATTTTACAATTAAAATAAATGTTTATCAAATAAAGTCTAATGTTACAACTAATCATGGGTACCTTTAAAGTCAATTTATAATGTCTGTGTTCTAATTCAGTAAGTACTTGGTATCGATACTCAGTATTGGTGAGTGCAAAAACTGACGTAATACTCGCTGTGAGAAAAACTGTCATCAAGACACCCTTAATTTTGCTATCACAACATAAACTACCAATAAAACTAGTTTATACATATTTTTGTATATAAAAGTCAATAAATAACAGGCGTGAAGGACCCCATAAAAACTAGAGTTGAACGCCAACCTTGAGTACATAAAATAGCTATGAAAGCATTTGGAAGTACAGTACGATTGAAAGTAGTACATAATGGGCCTCATGCAAGAACATGTTCGTATTTTTATCCTAAATTTCTCTTACTTTTGTTCGTACAAAGGGTTCGTACGAACATGTCACGTCAGATTCAACAAACTCTTCTATCTTCAGGAAACG
>NW_013952505.1:1194720-1203364 GCF_001266775.1 Austrofundulus limnaeus | reverse complement strand
CATTGGTGAATGCCACAAATTCTCCTAAATCACTCGTACGCACAACTTAAGAACAAATCTGTGCGTACGAACGGTTCTTGCATGAGGCCCATTGATTGTATAGAGTCCTGTTCTTAAAACCAAGTACATACTTCTTCACAGAAATAACCATGATTTGGTGTTAGATTATCATTAAAGGGCTGCATCTTACAAAGATATTTATGTAATGTAATTTAAAATAAAAATGATTCAATCTATCATTAAATATCAGTTGCTGAAATTTAAATTCATTGCAGCTTAATGGAAAAACAGCAGCATGATGTGGTGATTGTTAGAAATTAGCAAAACTGAAAAGCTATAGATATTTTATTGCTTCATTTTGCCTGGCATTTCATGTCAGACTACACCCTTTATCTGTTGCAACACACCAATCAAACTTCAGTTTCCATCAGTGCTATGAAACACATTAAATGACAACAGAAACATGAGCACACAATTTATCTACTCACAGATATTCTACCTTTATGTTATCCCATAATCATCTCATGTACTGGGACATCCCAAATCAACTCAAGGCTTTTATCAGGAGAGTGTTTGATGAGGAGCTGAAATTTGATGCTTCATGTGTTTTCATATGTATGGCATTGGGAAAAAAATTAATACAACTTTTGTTTTGTAACCTCAGTCAGTGTGACAGTGGACAACATGTGGCAACTTTTGCTAAAGAAACATTTGGTTTGTGCTCCCAGACTGTGATTTATGAGCGTTGCATCTGGCACAGCTTGGTTTTTATCCACACTACCATACTCTGTTCAGAGATAACAAAAAAGGTAAAATAAAAAAGTCTGTTGCCTGCTAATGGAAACATGAAGTCTTGTGTTAGTCCAGCACAAACACGCCTCAGCAAGGCCAGCAAAACAGATCTGGATGCAGCCACTTACTACTTTTCCCTTGGTGGCAGACTGTCAGTTGCGACCTGGGCATCCTTCATTTTCACTGACAGAAGGAGGTAACACTCTGCATTACCACTGACAACTGCAAATGTGAAACATGTTTTTCCCTGCTCAGCAAACCCTCCCGAAACACATGCAACTGTATTTACACTCCATGCGTAGTTCATGGTGACGGTCAGATGATGCCTGAAACCACCAACCCCAAGAACATTTTTGAACATTAAAAAACACCATGACATGGATTAATCTGCATGGAGGTAAGTAAAAATGAGTGAAATGTGAAACCCTCTTTAAGGCTTTATGTTTGAGACTTTTCAAATACCGATCATCTAAAAATGTCTGCTCTAATCTTTGTTTTGCCAACATGTTAATCTATCTGTATTAAACACCAACACATAATATTTTTCACAAGTATGGCATTTATGCCAGAAATGATGCCTGGAATCAGCATGGTTATAGGTTAGTCTTTAACTCAATCAAAATAGTTCAAGTATCTTGATGTCTTGCTAATGAGAAGTGGAGGGAGATGGACAAATGGACCAATGAGCTGAACCAAAAGGCAAACTCATAACTTGCTGGAGGGATTTTTCATCTTCTCTGACCTTGGCACACTTTGAGATTCTCCAGGAGGAACTGAAAAGTGTTGCTGGGAAGAGGAACATCTAAGCTTCCCTCTTGGACCTATTGCCTCAAACACAGAATAAAATGGGAACCATGTGGGTTCCCCTGTGGTTGGTCAAGGTATTTACTTTCTTTTATCGAAGAACTGGTTGATAAAAATAGCATTGAATTTTTAGGACTTTAATGTTTCTTTAGTATCTTTTTTCTCCCTACAGGCATTTGCCGTTTTCTGAGCTTTGAGTTAATTTAGTATTGTTTGCACATTACAACACCAGAACACCATACACAACTACGGATACATCTGACAGCTGACTTCCACAATCAATTTTAATTTGGTTTTACATTGAATTATTAAACAAACTTTTTACACAGGGTGCCTGTTTTCTTTACAGTTTTTGAGTCAGTTGTTACATTTGGGGGCTCGTCCGGGATCRCACTTCTTCAAAGAAAACAGTTTTAGGCATGTATGCAGATTTTTCATTGGTAAGAGGTATGTAGACAGAGATTATAATCTAGCACAGAAAGCTAGTTTTCTTTTTTGCTATAAAATTATTAGTTTTCAACACATTTCTTAATAAGGATGCCAGTCAGTGCATTTAAACTAAAACACTAATCAAATGATTGTTTTGTAGAATCAAATTGAAAACAAACGTTAATATTATTTTCATTAAAATGTTCCAATTCTTTATATATTTTAAAGAAGAAAAAGCTACATTTACCTAATCTTTTTTTCTCTATTTTTTTACATTTCCATCTTTAGGATTCCTTCCGCAAAGCTGCCAGCAGTTTGCATCATACCTGAGCACAGGACAGTCCCATCTGTGACTGCTTCATCCTGACTCATCCCAGAGATTATCGACTATCAGCCACTGACTTCTCCTGCAGGTTTCACTTTCAGCTCATCTGTTTCTGAGCAGCGCTCCACTGCCCGTCATAATTGAAGCTGATATCGTCCCCCCGTGGCTGCTATCTTACGGTTYCCACAACACCAATTCCATCTCTTTCTTACGTCCTTCTGGTGAGTCACATAGCTTACCAGAAAATCTCATTAGGACCAGGTAAGGAGAAAACAGCAGTACAGCTCTGGACCTATAAATTCATAATGGTCTTATTAACAATACAGGCCAGTATTAAAATTAAAGTGTTGTTGCTGTAACTGAAAAGCAATTGATTTTCAGATGATGAGCCGCTGGCATCATTATGTTTATGTTGTTTCTATATTGGGAAGGCTTTCCTTGTTAAGGCATTGCAAAAAATTCTGACACCCCCAGTGGCCCCCAAAATCAAAGTTGTCGGCCTCAGCTTGCTAAAAGAGAAGAGGAGATTTGAACTTTCAAAAGGCTCTGAATGTGCTCAGACACTGTTTTCCCTCTTTTGATCTAAAAAAACATCAGACAGAAGAATAGCTCTTTGTAATGCCAGTGAAGGTGAGAACATCTGAAAAATCTCTTTGCTCTAACCTATTAATGAAACACGTTTTGGGAACAATGAACTGTATTTGACAGAAAACACTTTTGGCTTGTTGGGGCTGATTTGACCCATCAAGACAGAACAAAGAATTTGAGGTGAACTAGACTTTTTTGTCAAAAACAGAAAATAAAATATCACTGCCTTAATATTCAATAAGGCTGCTGAAACATTTCATTCCCTGCAGAAGTTCACTCTTATGCCCAAACAGCTCAATGTGTCATTGTGAATTTTATGTTCAATTGTGTGCTCTCAGGGGTAAAAAGCAACTAGGTCATCTGTGCAAAGCACATGTCAATTCAAATGTTAAAATTAACTTGCAAAAGGAATTAACCTTTTCCCCATGCACCACTGAAACAATGTCAGCTGGTTAAAGCGAGACACTAATCCAGAATCCACAACCAGGACAGAGAAAGAATCAGAAAAAAATCACAAAGAAATGCTTCACACGCACCACCATTTATGCCAGAGTTGTAAACTAAGATGCTGACAAATGATGGTGTAAAAGTTGATTTGGTAAAACCTTGAATATAACAACATGCCTGATCTCGCACATTACTACAAAATCTCACATGATCAGTTAGCACTGAGAGTATTTGTGTCACGGGCATGCGGTGAATGAACTCAAAAGCAGGCAGACTCAAGGAGCTCAAATAATAAAATATTTAACAAAAACAAAGGCTGACAAGGCAGCAAAACTTACAAAACTTCTGGGAGGCACACAATAGGATGAGGGACTGAGACAATGAACTGAAGCCATGTAATGAACCAGCAGTGAATGAAGGAGACAAACCAGAATTTATACACAGATGGAATGAGGATGATGAACTACAGCTGAGAAAGGACTGATTACCAACAACAGACAGGTGAGAAGGAATGATCTAGAGAAAACTGAGGACTGAGATGAAAGATTAATGGCATGAAACAGACACAAGAGGGAGACAGAATATAYGACAAAAGACCACAGATCTTCACAGTACCCCTCCCTCAAAGATCGTCTCCGGATGATCCACCAGGAACTCAGACACGGGAGGGTGGAGGGGGGTACGATCCACAAAAACAGGATGGAGGGCTAGGAACAAGGACAACGAGGAACACAAGACTGGAGAAGAACACAGACAAGACAAAGAGGGAACACATAGGAAAAAACAACAACTCAAAACCAAAGACTGGCAGGGAACCCCTGGGAACAAACAAAACAACCAAAAATTGTCACTAAGATGGCCCTAGGCACATCCAACGTTGGGCAACAGTTCAGGTGGATGCCCCAGAACCCAGCCATGGTGAGAGGAGCTCAGGAGTTCAACCAGGAGCCAGGCCGAGGTGATGGAGAGGCCCTGGATGTCAGCCTGGGAAACAGCCACGGCAAGGAGAGAACTCTGGGGGGTGGCCCGGAGGTCGGCCTGGGAAACAGCCATGGCAAGGAGAGAACTCTGGGGGGTAGCCCAGAGCCTGGCCACAGAGGAGATGGGACTCTGGAGGAGCCGGTGGTAAGAGCTCACTGAAGGCTGCAGATGGCGAAGAGGTCTCGGCTGCAGACGGCAAAGTCTCAGCTGGAGCAGAGGCCGGTGTGGACTCAGGCAGATCCGGGGACACAGGAGATTCAGGAATGAGAGACTGGCAGACAGGTACCGAAGACTTTTTGACAGGGGATGAGACTGGATCTGAGGACTCTAGAGTTGAGACTGGAACAGATGGTGAGTCTTGATCTGGAACAGCCGATGAACAGACTGGACCTGGAACCCCAGATGGCAAGACTGGACCTGGAACCCCAGACGGCGAGACTGGAACTGGAGACTTGGTGGCAGGACCAGATGATGATAAGGGCCCGGAGATTGTTGACGATGCAGGACCAGACGATGATGATGATGCAGCAGGCCTGGATGCTGAAGCAGACCTGGAAGCTGAAGCAGGCCTGGAATCTGAAGCAGACTTGGATGCTGAAGATGCTGAAGCAGGCCTGGAATCTGAAGCAGACTTGGACGCTGAAGATGCTGAAGCAGGCCTGGAATCTGAAGCAGACTTGGATGCTGAAGATGCTGAAGCAGGCCTGGATGCTGAAAATGCTGGAGCTGGCGAAGTGAGCTCGGCTGGAACTGCAGCAAACAAAGATAGCTCGGGTAGAGGTAAGGAGTACCCAGAAAACTCATTTCTTTTCATGTTTATTGATGTCCATCAGCTGTAAAAGCCATATGTTCAATGATTATGGCAAGAAAATCCAATTGTCATCATGGGCTATTTTTTATGAATGAAACATCTACAAAAATTTTTATAAATTGAAGCCAATACACACCAAATACTGTTGGAAATCACAGTATGAATAAAGCAACACTTAATTTTCTTCATTAACCCATTTTCCTCAACAAGGCATTCAATGAAAAATGTTCTGACTGATTCTGATTGTAACAACACCCAGGTGTTTGATGATGTTCATTCTTATTCATTGTTCAAATGTCATCTCACGGTACTCAAGACTTAAAACAATAGTTGAGATCTTTTGAAGTGGGGTTGTGTGAAAAGGGTATTATTTGCTGTTGCCTTTCCTGTTGTAAGATAGCTCTTTGAATGACCTCAGTTTGGAAACAGATTTTGATTGTGAGTGAATGAATGGCTGATTCAAGCGAGAGGCAAAACCACTCCAATCTCAAATATTTTACATTTGAACATTACTTTACAATTATTTAGGATGGAGTTTATAAAACTCTATGGGTACTTGCAAGTGCAAATGACAGTAGCAGCTAGCTGTAGCACTTTCTGTGCAGTCTGGGGATACATCATAATRTCTTTGTCAGAATAATTGTGTAACGTGAAATTGACCGAAGTGCATAAGCTTATAAATTAGTTTTGGTATGAGCTGCTGTGAATTTGTATTAAGATGAAAACTCTGATTTGTTCAGACTGGCCTTTACATTAGCCAGTTAAGTCAGAAATACACTCCAAACTGAGGTCTTTCAAAGAGCTGTCTAACCATTGAATTTAAAGTCAATTGTAAAGTTTTCTTATGGAATAGAATAAAGCACAGATCATGGGACAAGTGAATACACAGTATGCTATAGTTTTGTAAAACAATCTTTTTGAAGTGCTCAATGTTTTAAGTAGTGGTGCTACTTGCGGTGATCTCCATGGACTACACTTCCCAGAAGACAGCTGTCAATCAAACAAAGATTGTGGGGAGTTTTGCTTACCACAGTTCTGCCCCAAAAAAACATAACTTCTGCGGTATTCAGATCTCAAAACACAGTTTTTAATTGAACTACAGTAAGCTGGATCAATCGTGTACGGTATTCACTGGCCAAGACAGGGCAAAAGTTTATTGATTTATATGAAAATGCTAGAGATTATCAATGGAATACRCAAAAATAAAAAATAACTAGCATAAATCCCATTAAAATGAGATTAACTGTCSTTTCATTGCTAAATCTCACAGAATTCTCACAGAAAGAGTTCCTCCAGTGTTGACCTGTTTCAGCAAGAATGGCCAGACGAAACMTAACCTGTTAGGTCTCACTGTCTCTCGAAGGACAAGAGAGAAGTTTCAGATGGAAGGCAGGAGTCTGATCTAACCCTAAGAATGCTTTGCTGCATCTCAACACCATCAGCACTCCAGCTGGTGAGTGCGGGGGAAGACAAATTACCAAAGGAATGACGGGAGAGTTAGGCAAGCTCCCCTTCCCAGCCTCCTCCAGATGGACATAATTAAACCATTAGCTGGCGAGTAGGGGCTGATGACTCCATCAGGACCCATTTTGGGCTTAAATAAACAGTGGAAAATAAAGCTGCGTTCAAAATTGCAGCCCACTTTTTCATGCACCGTTTACCATCAATGTGCTAAAAAAAYGTCTGTTCTTCTAAAAATCATATGATGTTTTGTTTTTTGTTCCGATTACTTTTTTATTTAACTTTGAGGAAGTTGAGCACCAACTCTGGCCTGTGTTGTAAAAAGATAAATAAAAAAAAAACACCTAAACGCCTAAACAAGGATGATGATATAATATGAAACCTCCGGGGATGAGATATGGAGCAACTCTATCCCTTCTCTCTTGGGCCTGGTTTATCTGTCTTCACCTCTTGCTGTCCTAAATATCTGTGCACGCAGAGGCTGGTGGCCGCGTGAATCAAGCCCGCCATCATTCATTCTGTTCCAGGCTCTTGGAGCATCCGCAGCAGCAATCCTGGCTATAAAGACTTGAATTTACTCCCTCAATCCACCACTTTTGGTAGCCAATTCAGTGATAAGACATCAATCTTTAGTGGATTTTTCCCACCTCTTATTGAAGACTGTGTTTTGGTCAGAAAAGGTGAGATTTTCAAGAAATGGACAGTCGGGTTTGTCCAGTTGTTGCACTCTCAATTGCTGCTCTTACTGGACTTCAGGTAGCATTACTTAAACACTTCACCCTGAAGGATAGCTTAGAGCAAAAATAAACATGAAATAGTGAACACAAAAAGACGCCTGACCCTGCACTGACTTCGGCCAAGAGAATTTACTGCCCTCTTTATCACCCAGTAAGAGTAAAATAATAGCTGGTCATAAATTCTTACGGATCACAGCCAGTGTTATATAACTCAGAAGGGCCTGTTTATTGTGAGGTGGCAAGCAAAACTGTCAAACTGATCTCACAGATGTCAGCTGCTGAATCATGGAAAAAATTTCTGTCTCTTGGAGCTTTAAATGACGGCTGCAGTCACCAGGTCACTCTTCAATTTAACCAGGGATCAGTTCTCCTGTGAGAAGAGTGAGATTACGCTGTTACCTACCYCAGACTGCCAAAACAAGCACCTTATTTCTATTTATACMACCCAGTAGCTGTTTCARTGGTCCCACTTTTCTTTTTGTTTCTTTTTTTCTATTCTGGAGAAGGCCCGTTCTGTCTCTGTCTCTCCACACATCACACTGGCTCTAGTCTCTCCCCACTCTCCTCCCTGACAATAAAATACACTGACACCAATCTTGGGAGTCCCTCGACGCCAAAAACACAGCTGTGTGGCTGTCCCACTTTCCTGCCATCGAACAACCTGCCTGCCAACACGTCTTCCACAGTTCTACCAACGGCAAATCTTTCCYTTTATTCCTCCCTGTAGTTCCCTCCCCCTCCTCCTCCCTGCGCTTTCGTTCTCTTTTCTTCCGTCACTCACTTTAGCGGAGGATGGCAGCGTCAAAGATAAGGGCCAAACAAAAAGTCAACATTCCCGCAAACATCTGTTCTATATTGCTGCTCGCGCGCTCCGGTGCTCCATTTTATGTTTGATTTCTTTGTCAGTGTCGGGGGAACGCCACTGTGTGCTGGGAGCGTATGACACGCTACAAGGCGTACAAAACTCCTTTGCAGAATTTAGAGGAGAAAAAAAGAGAGAGTCGCATATGCTTCAGACAGCACTTTGTGAAGTTACGAAAAGACGTGCCCTCTCTTTAGGAAGAGGAGCACACAGCTGACACAAACAGAGCAGTGTTTACAGGTATAAAAGCATCCTTAGATAGCAGGGGAAAGGTGAAGCAGTGCCAAGTCTGTAACATGCAGGGCATGACTGTGTTCTGATTTATATCATATAGAAGGCAGGGTTTCCTTGTTGTGCCTGGAGGAAGTAGTTTAGAGACACACACACACACACACACACACACACAC
>NW_013952505.1:1186316-1194692 GCF_001266775.1 Austrofundulus limnaeus | reverse complement strand
CACACACACACACACACACACACACACACACACACACACACACACACACACACACACACACAAAACACAATCAAAAAGAAAAAATCCGCACCTTATGTGATGATGTCAAGACTGACGTCAGACTAAACGGTGGCAAAAAAAGACGACAATGTCTAACAGCTGTTCAGAAGACAGGTAGTACAACTGATGGTACCGTTGGTCCACATAATTTACTAGTTTCTTAACCAAAGTGAAATTAATTTGACACAGGTTGAGTTAAAGGATAGATGTCATTGTGTGATCTTCTTGTAAGAGAAGCTGTTTCAGTTTAAAGCCCCCTTCACATTGGATGACAACTGTGTGGACTGAGGCAAATTTGGAAAACCTCCTTCAGCTATGCGTACAGTACTCACCAAATAGGGGTTTTCTGCCATTTACTGTATCTTTGAGAAGCTCTCCTGTCCCTTCACCATGCTCTAATCTGCTTGACTCTCCCAAACTGCATAAGGATGTAGCTACGGATTTGACACTTGTGCTTGGGTGTGTCCATAATCTTGTCACAGTCGTGGATGGAACCTTGGCACGAAGCCAGCAGAGGCCAGTTATGCTTCAAATTGAGCTACTGCAGCCCCCCCCCCATTTACAAGTGCAGCCCCCCATTAACGAGTCACATAATAAATGTAAAAATACAAGGGATGACCGAATGTCAGTCACCCTATCGCTTCAGAGAGAAAGAACAGACCTTTTCTGTCTTGCATTTTTTTGTTTGCAAATAAAAGACTAGTGTTGCATTTTCAGGCTTTTACACTAAAACAACTATTGACGTCTACCCCACCGAATTTTAGCTCAATATTTGAACATCTTTATGTTTAATGAGGTTCATTACCTGTAGCAGCCATCTTGAAAGATGGTTGTAGATGCAAGCTCTGAGTTATATGTTTTATGCTTTCAGGTGTGCAAAGTTAAAGGTCCTGGTGAGTGTTTGTTTTGACAATATGTCATAATAGCAGCAACTGCAGCGTGTTTTCACAGGAGGACCGCGGGCATCACAAAAGACCACAAACTCCCATTTTGAAGCTGAGTTGTCATGTTCAAGCAAAGGCCCTATGAGAACACACTTTAAGACCTCTCCCTCTATTGCCCTCCCTACCTTCTAATAATCACTGACATCTCTCTGACACAGACTCCTCCTTGCTCTTCTGATGCTTTGGCAAAAGTAACAATTGGCTTCAAATCAGCCAAAAGTAATGCCACCATCCCCTCCTTGCTTCCTGACTACTGCATTGTCTTGTGTGTGGAGGCAATGGGGGAAGCCGGGGGTGCAAAGTACGGTAGTTGATGGAGGCTTAGAATCTTGAAACAACTCTGCTTCCTCTTGTGTCAGAAAAAGAGCAGTGTTTAGCACAGTCAGCTAGCACCCGTGGTGTTTCTATTGTTCTGCGTAATTGCACTCAATGGACCTTGAGAAGTACACAGGCTGCAGCCGTCCTCCCTGACTCTTGTTACTGATACATTCATGGACAATGAAAAAGACACACTGAAGGCATGCCACATTTGTTGGTTCATCTTGCTTTTGCATTTTCATTTGTGCTATGCAATAGCACTTGACTAATTTACCGCCCTTCAGTTGCTCTCCTTTCACCCCTCGTCCCTTTAACTCGCACTCTCTGTAGTGGGACAGCTTTTCAACCTGCAGCTTAAACTCATGTCTGCTCGACTATAAGCACAACTGCAAAGCTTGCATAATATAAAATTGTCAACCAGGCCATTCAGTAAAAACTGTGCATGCAGTCAATAAATTTACTGTGATAAAACTTCCATTCAAAAGATGGCGCAAGGACCACAACCATGAGCAGAAGAAAAAAACCACAAAGTACCTCATATACTGTCAAATTAATGTTTTCTTTTTGTTGTCTTTTCAATAGATAGTTAACAAACCAGCTCATTCATTATTGCCAACTATTTGGTTGTAGTAAAACCTGTAGGTGTGAAATGTGTATTAACGCACTTCAGCAAAGTGTCAAGAGGTTGTGAGGAGAAACTCTTGAAGCCCATGAACTCATACTTTCCTGCTCAATCCTTCATCTTTGCTGTCCTTTTTCTCCCATCTAACGTTGGTAATTAATTGCATTTAGTGATCGCTGACCTAAGTTTTGGGGACGCCAGCCTTTTTCAAAATCACCCTTACAAACTTCCCATGCACTCATTTTATTACTGTTGCGTTAAACAAATGAAGACAAACTGCTTCCTGGAAATCATTTGGCTTCACTCCCTTTTGCCTCTTCCTTATATGAAAACTCTCCTCCATTTTTTCTCCTTTGCCCTGGAAGGCCCTCTTGTCTGTACATTTTATTGCAACAGACTCCAGTAACAAAATAGTATAGCAAGGAGCTCAAAAGTGGTTCATGGTTTGAGCTCAAATGTTGGTGTTTGTGCACAAGAGATGACTGTGCTACAACAATAAATCTAAGCTCAAACCTTTAAATCATCAGAAGCTGTGTTTCCATCCAATTTTAATTCAAATTTCGAGCAAATTTTAAAAAAATTGCAAAAGGGAAAAAATGAAGAAATGCGAATCAGACGTGTTTCCATCAACTGGCTTGAAGCGAATCAGTTACGTCAGACGCATGCATGTAGTAAACTAGTAACTAACTAGTAACTAGTGTTATAACCATTTTTGTGTTTGCTAAGTCTGATTAGCTATGCTGGCCATCTTGAATCATGTTGATTCAAGATGTTATTTAGTCGTAGCTCCACATCCGATTACTTTCTGGGTTTCATTAAAGATCAAAGTTGCAATACAATACACAGGCAAAGAACACACGTACAGCAATTTGGACAGTTATTTGGTTGTTTGCATTTCATGGCAGCAGCAAGAATAGTGATTCGGCAAAATGTGTGATAATAAATAGACCTTTTCTCCAAGATCATCAAGATCGCTCTAATTTTGTCAAGATCTGTGTTTTTGCTTCCATTTTTCTAGTGTTTCTCTGTTCCCCTGTGTATCTCTTCCCTGCTGTCTTGCCTTCCAGCCCCGCCCACGCTCACCTGTTTCCTCTTGTGTCTCCCCAGGTGTTTCCCATTGTCCCTCATTAGTTCACCTTTATAGTATGTGTCCTGTCTTCAGTCTTTGTGGGATCACTGGTCTGTCTTCCTMGTTCATGCTGGTCTGTGAGTACTTGAAGAGTTCTTTTAGCTGCCTCGCCAGTCTTTTCTGTTATATTAAAGCCTTTTTTTAAACTTTTGAACCTTGCCTGCACCCTGGGTTTTTCCTGCTCTGATTCTCACAAATTTGAGTTAAAGG
Organism: Austrofundulus limnaeus; assembly: GCF_001266775.1. Classification (NCBI taxonomy): domain Eukaryota; kingdom Metazoa; phylum Chordata; class Actinopteri; order Cyprinodontiformes; family Rivulidae; genus Austrofundulus; species Austrofundulus limnaeus. The sequence continues at coordinate 1,191,409 of NW_013952505.1, read as the reverse complement.
TTGACCTGATATTAAAACCAGTCTACATGATTATGGTTTTTATAGCCAAGAATGGTTCAAATTTTTATATTCAAAAATCCAATAGCATCGTATCTGTTCGATCAGTTTCTAAAGAACACATCAACAGACCCTCTCCTGTTGACACTCCAGCATAAAAGGCACTTACTTTGATCCACTATTTAAATAAAATGTGCTCTTCTGAGTTCATGCTGCCAACAATCATTTTGTTGAAACTCCCGCTAAGTTGCTGTTAACTGTGGCCAGAATAATTAATCTGACTTCAACTTGGAATACCGCTTTGAGTTGAGTCATAATGTCAAAGGTTGACCCCTGTACCATTGTTATTGTAAAGCACAACTGTTTGAATACAGAACAATGAGCCTGAACAGGAARCACTAAGGGGGATAATATCAGATCATCATCTATGAGAAAACTATCATGATCAGAGAGATGACAGCAATAAAAGACGGCATATTAGTGCGTAATGACTTGGAGGTGGGGAGGAGGGTGTTGTGGTGTGTGTGTGTGTGTGTGTTGAGGGTGGGGGGGTGTGGTAGAAAAGGGCGCTTACAGCAAAAAATAATGCCAGCTCCTATTTTCTCAGCTTCAATTAAATGGCTTGTGACAGTACGCTTGTGGGGAGGGGTGGAGGTGGGGGGATGCGCCGCGCACCACTTGACTCCCGTCATTAGGGTGTGATGGTGCCAGGCTACACCAGTTTTATTAGYGTATTTTTAGCAATAATAACCAGCTGGTGAACATAGAGGGCTGTAAAGATGCTGTGGGGGGTGGGGCGGGGGGTTTCTCTGTGATCCCATCAACCTGAGTCTGCGTCTCCAGAATATGAGGGCTGACTTTGCAGTGCTTTTTTTTCGTAAGTGTGATTAAGGCGCACCATGTATGCAGAATAATGAATAATAACGAYGAGTGAATGAATAATAATAATAATAATAATAATGAGTGATACCCTTTGTTCATATGTTTTATAAACGACACTGAATGACAAGGCAGTGGAACATCATTGAGAAACGGGCGCATGTGTTTGTGCATATGTAAGTGAGATTATGACACAAGCCTTACAGCTCTGCCGTCAAGCTCGCTGCGACGCCTCGTCTTTCTCAATCTGTTGATTAGCTGTAACAAAGTGGTAAGAAAGGTAAGAAACGTGTCAAATTAACTGCCTTACTAAATTTCCTGTCAATTGTTAGTCTAATTAAAAAAATGCTAATTATAGCGCGCGTTTGTCCCAAACAGCCACTCAGGTATAACGGCCCTAGCTGTCAGGTGTAAACAAGGCTCACAGTCGCACAAGAAGGAGTATCAACCGACATCTGTTAATTTATCTCAGGCAGGAGACCAAATTGAAAAATGGATTGCTGGATGTGTGCTCACTGCAAATCCTGCATTGTGATCAAGAGCGATATGTCTCAGCACCTGCTTAGAGCGCARTAATGGGCATGACTGCAGTTTGGCCGAGCGAACAGCCAATAAGGATCGGATTACYGTTCTGGCAGGAGGAGACGGCCGACAACAAGCAGGTGTGTAGAGGACCTCAGACTGGGAACTGGAGCTGTTTCACTGGGAGYAAAGACAACATGACAACCAGGAAGTCTGATTATTACAGTTTGTCTCCAGGGATTGTCTGCATTTACTGCTGAATGCAGGACACCGACTCCCTGAGTTACACCGTTAGGTGCCAAACTTGTTAGGYTTGTGAATCTTTTTACACAATAAAACATTAACATTTAAAGTTTTTGTGTTTATCAAAGAATATATTGTAACTCTACAGATTATCCATAACCGGCATTAAAAAACAACAAAAATAATGCATTTTCATTGTAAATGTTTAGTCATAAAAAGTTCAAATTTCATGTTTCACTTTTAATTAGGGCTTGCCATTTCAAATGAATAAGAGAGCAAAGGAACACATTGCAAAGCACCTCAAAGAAAGGATCTCTATATTTTTGTAGCCATACATCAATGCGGCCTGAACGGCAAAATGAACCCCTACAAAATTTTTTTTTAATCAAAACGACTGGCTCTGCTGTGGGATGTGTGCTATTACTTTTAGCAATACAATGTACAATAGAACATCGCAAAAAAAGAAAAAAAGAGAAAAACTCAAAGGAATACACTGATCTCAGCGCTCCTGTAAAAATAAATGTGACTTAGATTGGAGAGCTCTCTGCCTTAAAACAATTTCTCAGCAATCAACCTCTTCCTATAGCTACATTTTTTTTTATAATAAAAAGACAAATTATACATCAAATCTTAGGCATTTTTGTTTTCTTTCGGACAGTATTTCTGGGTTTGCTGTAGGACAAATGGCTTTCTCTAAAATTTCCACAGAAGGCAGAGTGGTGCCAGTTTTTGTCCGATGCTTTTCCATGTTAAATTTCCCTCAAGCTTTAGTTCAGAAGTAAAAATTTTMAAATTTACATGCGTAAGAACCAATCCCTTCTCTTATTTCAATAGACCTTAAAGTTTTACACAGTGATGTTTGTTTCAACTAACCTTTTCTACATGTTCCTCACTCTGACATGCAGAAACTTGAAACCTGCTGCTCTCTGCCTCCTTACGACATCACAATTTGGCCTTCTGATTTGCTGGGCCAGTTACTGGGACAGACCTTTTGAGTGTGAGAGAAATATGGCATTTGCGTAGTTCAACATGGCACCCAGATAACTCAGAGGTTTTGAGACATACGAAGTTGGTGGATTGTTAATTGAGAGCTAACCCATTTTAAATGCTGATAGAGCTATTTGGCAGCTTGTTTTAGGACTTAAAAAGCCAATGACTGGCATAATAGTAGTCGGGAACAAGCTTTGACAAATTTTGAAAGCTAAATAAAATTCAAGATGGCCGTTAGTGCTAATTTTAAACTGCAGTCGCTCAGCCATTTTGTGTTAGGCTGATGTAATCTGRTGGTAGCTGAGAACGATCCCCAACACATTCTGAACCCAAATCAAAAATCCAAGATGACTGCCATGGCTAAAATGTAAAATTGATGTTTTTGGACATTTTGAGGTGAAATTTTGTATTATTATTTTTGACAGTGATCTCTAACATATAGTACACTCAATTCTTAATTTAAATTGGATGGCCTATGGAAAGCCCTTTCATAGTTACTCCAGAAAATATTCTAGTCTAATTTATTGTCTACATAGACAGTACAACAAATGTTACATAACAAGCACCATAACAAAAATGACTTTAACTAATAGCTAATTTGCACACTGTAGCTGAAGTCGCCAAGTAGTTTTCAGGTGTAGCAATTCCTTAAGATATCTTGTTAACAGACAAATGAACACACCTATGCACTTATACTAAGACAATCACATTACTGCCTGCTGCTGCTATGAAAGGCAGGTGGGTGATAATGAATTGTCCAGGATAGAAACATTTAAGTGTATGTGTTAGGAAACAACRTGCAGACAACCAGATTCAGATGCAATGCTGTAGTAAAAACACAGCAACTTAACCATTGTTCTAAATTGACTTCTTGCATTTTAATATTTTTCTGCAGCTTTATCAAGAATGCTAATGCTCTTATGGCCTTTCCAATTMAATAAATACATCAAAAACAAACATTGCCATTAATAGATCAACATTTGCTACTTCACCACTAGCAAGTGAAGGGTTGAAAAAGCGTCAGCTATTTAGGTGCTTAGTGTCCTTTCGTATTTGTCGTAAGAAAAAAAGTACATAAGAATTCTTGATAAAATCACATCCATCTGTTATTTTCAGAGTCACTAAAGGCATCTTTGATGTGTCAATCAGCTAAGAGACCATTAAAAAAACTTATAATTTAGTCAAGCAAGCCAGTATTTTCAGCTTTATAAGTTTATCACGATAGTTTCTTTCCTTCGTATGCACAGGTGGCTCAGCATATTAGAAACACCTGCTGGAGATATGAGACAAACTAATTGTTCCATTTTTTTCTAAACTGACTCCTGCCATGCAGCAGGAATCTCAGTGTTTGCCAAAAGTTCTAATTTTCTGACAGAATCCCTTTCTTGTGGGTGTTATGGTCTTCGAGTGTTGTTTTCCCTCACTGGAATAAAGCAATAATTACCAGTGCTGTAATTTGTTCAAAGCAATATGTGCCAAACATTTTTTTACTGTTGCTGCTGCTGGTMTGGGCTCAACTAATAGTTCCCAATCTGCTCCATTCACCCGGTAATTCTACTTTTTCTCTGTGTATCTGTTATTAGCAGCTGCAGCTGTGATGCTCCCCGTTTCTCYGTGGCATCATTAAACTCTTGTGTTATTTTGTCTCATCTTAGCAGCTGATGTTAGTGGCTGTGAAAAGCATCCTCTTGTATATTGTTGCTGGGAGGAGGAAAAAACAGTCTTTGTAGCAAGCCGGTGGAAATGAAAGACAAAAGGATGTGTTCACCATCCAGGCTTGAGTTGTGCTTTACTGTAGCCACGCTAATGATAAAGCATCCTCGAGTTACAACAAAGCTCCAATTCATGTGCCCTCTGACTCACTGTATAGCACCACTCTGACTCACAGCCAGGAGGTCTGTGGGTGATGTTAAAAGCTAATCTGCTTGTGCATTCATGCTTAATGAATTTGCGCTGGAGTTAACATTTTCATTCCAGCTATCAGCTTTTTTATCATAAAACTGTTAATAACGTTTAAAAAATAACAAGTGTGATTGTCAAAACACATTTAAGCCCAATGACTAATGACAGTGTGTGTGTGTATACAACGGGTAAAATAAGTATTGAACACGTCACCATTTTTCTCAGTAAATATATTAACAGAGGTGCTAATGACATGAAATTTTCACCAGATGTCAGTAACAACCCAAGTGATCCATATATACAAAGAAATCAAACCATAAATGTCCAGAAATGAAGTTGTTTGTAATAATGTGGAATGGCACAGGGAAAAAGTATTGAACACACTTACTGAAATTTATCAAATACTTTGTACAAAAGCCTTTGTTGGCAATGACAGCTTCAAGACGCCTCCTGTATGGAGAAACTAGTGGCATTGCTCAGGTGTGATTTTTGCCCATTCTTCCACAAACAGTCTTCAAATCTTGAAGGTTTCATGGACCTCTTCAATGAACTCTGATCTT
>NW_013952505.1:1176824-1183459 GCF_001266775.1 Austrofundulus limnaeus | reverse complement strand
ATATATATATGCTCTCTATGATTAAGTATTTGATGGTGGGTTAATATTTAAATAAAGAAATTTACAATTCAAGCCTTAAAAAAAGTGTTCCTTATTTGATGGAACTCCATCAGGTCTTTGCTTTTATTCCTGCACTTGCTATTTTCAGGCTACTACAGTCCAAACAATGGCCGAGGAACTTCAGCTGAACCAGACTTCTTTTTTAATATTTTTTCTTTTACTTGTTGAAGTGGCCTTTTGGGGGAACATTTTTTAACAACCAGTTCAGTTTTAATGAAATCTAATTTGGGTGTGACATTAGGTATGTTTAAACAAAACAGTTTGAGGATTACATAGTCTTTTAGTTTAACTCAGAAGTATTAGTCACTGGGCTGTGGTGGTTGATGACTGTTTGGTGACCCAAAATTGCAAGAAAATCAGCACATTTTAAGTTGCAGTCCCAGTATTTTCTGAGTGTTTGTGACTGAGGGACCAGTGAGTCATGTGGCCTTTTTGTGCGTGACCACAGTTTTCTTTTTAAACCACAGGTTAAATTTGTGTGTAAAGGTTATAAAACTATATTACTAGAACATGAACATTATTTATTTATCCACCTCCAGCCACAACCTCTCCTGCTCAGCCTGCTTGGTGATTAAGATTGAAAAGAAGCATTTTTTTTATTATTATAAATCATCTGCAAAGATTTTAGACTTTGGCATTTAGATCTGAAGTCTTGCTGTGGATGTGAAGCTGTTTTCTGTTGCTCTTTAAAACTAAAATGAGAAAGGTTCGAGAAATGTTTCAGATGCATATGACAACTTAGAAACTATTTTGAGAGAAAATGTATCGCAGATCAACAATGAACATCTTTAAAATTCCTGAAACAAGACTGCAAGCCTCTGCAAAAAATATTTAGAACCCCCCACAAATGTTTCAAGAAATTTTGGAGATTTCCTTGCCGATGTTTGCGAACTCATCATGGTGAGGAAGATGAGGGCTTTTACTCTCAGTGCTGATGCTGTCTGGACAAGTGAATGTACGGTCTTGGAAAATTTGGATATTGTTCTAATGAAGTAAAATGGAACTTGTTCAGATGATACTGCACATGGCTTATTTATGGTAGAATTATAAAAAAGTGACTTTTATTATTGAAGCCTTGATGACCCAGCGAACTGATGGTGTCTGATGGGGTCAGTACATTGAAAACTGTATTAAAAAATTCTATGTACAAGTCATCATATCACTTGTACTGTGTACAGTGCTACATGTTACACATCTGAACTTTGGTAAGATTGTCTCTTTAAAAGTCTGGGTTGTTTTGTAATGTGTCCTTTTCTTCCATTGTCTGCTTTTGCTTTTTTCTTGTATTATGGACCATGAGTCTGCAAATAAAGTACATCATCATCATCATCATCACCACCAACAGTTGCAGCTCAGTGGGATACAGAGACACTGCCCAGGGCTCGCTCTGACTTCATAACTCTCAGTTAGTCAAGACGGCCAATTCGCTTATGCACGAAACAATCACCTTAAACAACAGTAAAGGACGACATACTTGGAACTGTGTGTTTAGATCCGCAGTTTATTTTCACAGCAGAGTTTGAAAAATAAGAAGTGCTTCACACGTTAAAAAAAACTGTCATTGCAGATGAGGTCTAGTTTCTGCTTTTGCATGTTGTTTCTTTTTTGACAAAATAAAATATTCAAGGCTCCATTAATGAATGACCTAAAAGGTGTTWACTCTAAATTTAGATTTCTCACAGAAAAATTCTCTTTCTGCATTTGCGTTCAAACAGTTAAAGAAGCGTGGGTCTCTCAGTTGTGTATACTTGCGTCACTTATGCATTTCCTTCTGAGCTAAAAAAAAAGCAGCTGCTCTAAAGAAGCGAATGCAGCGATGAAGTGATTTTGGAACATGTGTTTAAGAACTTTCTGTGGGTTATAAGCAGTGTTAGTCCCACTGGGAAACATGAATAAGGACCTAAGCGTTTCCTTTCACCTCTCCAGGGGAACACTGTGTCCCACTGAAATACAAAAAAGTCCCTACTCTGAATCAGGACGTGAATTAAAAACTTCAAAAGGTGGTCGCAAGGACTTTGAACGTTCACAAGACTGACAGTGTAAAAACAGAACAAAAAAGGCAATTTACCTGAAATAGTTATAAAGACTGTTAAAAGGTCTCCTGGGATTTGACAGAACCTATTACAGATTCAGGACTATTGGTGCTACCTTTTGGCAAGAAAACCATCCACAATCGACTTACACCCTTGTCACAAAACAGCATTTCTCCTTCTTCCAACCAGTGCTAACAGGAACCAAAGAAAACTACCAGGACAGCAAATTATAAGTGGTATTAGCATAGCTATTATCTTAAAATGGAGATCACAGATTTTTCCATTGACTTAGATAAAACAAAAGCATCCCTCTAATGGTATAAACATGAAGGCAACACCTGATTAACCAAACACAACTTTGTCTGAAGGCTACAAGCAGCTAACCTGGTTCAAAGCTGATTTTTTTTCTCATTTGAATCTTTCTTGATTATCATGCTGCATTTGTAAAGCAATCCTTTTCACAGTGATTCAGCTTTACAGGTCTATAAAAAAGAACAGTATACAGTGAACCCTCGTTTTTCACGGGGGTTGCGTTCCGAAAAGAACCCATCATAGGTGAAATCTGTGAAGTAGTTACCATAGCTAGAGCTCAGGGGGGCAGTGCCTGCCGGATGAAGGCCCGACAGCGCCTGCTGCAAAGCAGGAGGAAAGGAGAGCGGAAAAAGTTCAGAACTTATTTYTAGYGGCAGAACAGGTTGGAAGATGGTTATTTGGTGTTATTTATTGTTTTTTAATCATCCTATAGGCTCTGACATGTTGATAAAATTAAAAAATGAGGTTTTAAAAAAATCTGTAAGACATGAAAAAATCCATAAGATTGCTCTATATTTCCGTATACCTGCAAAATAACGTAAAATCCTTATAACTTACAGACAATCTGTACAACTTCACATGTATGTATAAACCGACATGCCACCATCGATTATATTTGGGAACTATAATGATTGAATGAAATTTACAAAGCTGTATTACGTATATTTGAATACCGTAACGTTATTGGCACACAGGTAGAGAGGAAGCACAGAGACTGAGTAGCCAATCAGAACGCAGAACACAATGCACTGTGAAAAAAAATACTGCACAAAAAAATCCGCGAAGCAGCGAGGCMGTGAAAGGTGAACCTCGTTATRGCAAGGGTTCACTGTAGTGCAATATTACTGACAATAGTGAAACATTCTGTTCAATTATGATAGCATGTAGTTTGGAGCATTGTGATAGTGGTAAAATATAATTGTTCACAGGTCACGACTACAGCAATGAGAATATTTCAGAACAATGACGACAACAGTGCATCAATGATTAAAAAAGCTATAGACTGATAAAGAAACAGGTCTAATATGCACCCAGCTATCAAACTTCTGTTGTTAGTGCTATAAGGAGAAAGATGTGTATATATGTGTGGGTGTGTCTGCATCAGGAAGGCCTGCTTGCCTGAAGACAAATAGTCCTTTGACCTTTGTGTGAACCAGCAGTCCCTGGTGACTGATAACTCATGACCTGGTGGACCGGTGGGGCATCCATCTCTTACACCAGCGAGGATGAATGCGATGATGAACGCACTCGCTTGCTGCTATTTAGATAGCCCTGAAGTCACAGCTATGACAAAGTACCTGGTAAGAGCGAGCCTTTTTTATTTTATCTGCCAGTTCAACAGCAGCCTCGCAACTGTACGAACTCCAACTGTGCCACAGGAAACCTGTACAAACCAGAGGTCAAACAAGAACAGCAATTTGTCTCTGCGATGCTGCTGACTGTGGTTTTACTCAACATAATAATGTGTTAACAGTGCAGCAGCTGCGTGTTTATGCTGAACAAGACAATCAGGACAAAAAAAATTAAATCATCTGAACAATCTAACCAATATGGTAAAATTAGAATCAACAGTCAAAATATTTCATCACTACTGACAAAAACAGACTCTGTAGCAGAATGAGTGGCAGATTCTGCTTTTGTCACTTAAACTTTTAACCTTCTTGTAATAAAACAATTTGCAGGATATAGTATTTCACAAATATTGTTTTACTAAGGACAGGTATAGCGGCGACTCACATCTATGTTCTACACATTCTCACTCCCGACTCGTCACATATTGACGCTTTTCCAAAGTTCCCTCTGCGTCTTATTTTGACGCATCAGGTACCCCCCTCGCGTCAGTCTTTGACGCCCGCGGCTTTTCCGGGTTGCGCCACCAGGGGTCTTTGGGTCGGGGGTCTGAGGTTAACATGAGGGATCAGGATTAATGGTTAAGTTTAGGTACTGGGATCAGGGGTAGGATGTCCATGGTGAATATTAGGTAATTTCAGGCTTTGGAACATGTTGACGTGAATTTCCTACATTTTCTAAAAATGGTTAATTTTAGGTACTAGGGTCAGGGACAGGATGTCTAAAGTGAACAAAGGTAATTTCAGGCTTCGAAACGGTAGTTTTTGCGCATTTTCTACACTTTCTGAAAATATGACAACAGCTTTCGCCCCATCTCGTCAGTAACTGACGTGACGGGGGTACCCGGCGCGTCAAAATCGGACGTAGAGGGAACCTTGGAAAAGCGTCAATATGTGACGACWTGGGAGTGAGAATGGATTGCTATGTTACATCCAAACATAACTAAACTTAATGTCAAAATACGGAGCGTAAAAGCATGTGTTCCTTTTACCTGCTGTCATCCTGCTCTGCACCGACTCTGCAGCAGCTGCTGCAGCTTATGACATGTGTAAAGTCTCCAGTCTTTGGAGAAAAAAATAAACCACAAAGCAGAAAAACGTACAACTTTATGTAAATGGTGAGTAGGGTAAAATATTCACAAGTTTAATATGAAACTTTTAATGTCAACTGTTTTAAACAAAACTATGAAATTAACAATATTCATGTATTGTTTTATTTCTGATGTTTAGACATTTCTGTGTTCAAAAAAATTCACTGAAAAAGACAACTAGACAGCCCTTTTGTCACATGGGAACAACTTCTCCATTTGCTGGTTCCAGTACAAATTTTATGTCCCAACCTCTTTATATAAGTAAAGGAGACCTTACCTTTACTAAAAAAAATAATAATAAAATAAAATAATAAACATGATTTTTTAAGGTCTCAACCACAGGCATTACAGCAGCAGACAGAAGAAAACATGTTAATCTCATGGAAAAAAACAGCTCAGTCTGCCAACAGAGTCATCCTTCTCTCGAGCTGAAGAAACACAAACCTGCTGTCCTCCTTTCTGACCGAAGCCCAAAGTTATTTGAAATATGAAAAGATGTGAAAGCTGAATGAAGTTTTGCAGCAATGGAGAGATGGTGAAAGCCAAAAACATTAAGACAACACACCACAGACCAGACATCCCCCAGGCCCCACCCCTTTAAGACCTGCTCCAGTAATACCCTATACTGTGATATTATCTAAATAAATATGTCTTTATGAAAAAGATCAATACCACTCAACCTCACAGGCATTCAAAGGGTCAGTACACAGGCATGTATGAAACACTGAAAACATACAGATATTGACAGAAAAGTCATTTGACAAGATGATTGCTTGCGAAGGAATAATTGAAACCTGAAAACCTCAGTATCTCTAGTTTGCAAAATGCAAAATGGCAGCACTTGTAATCACGCAGGTTTAATTTGAAACAATGGAAGTGGATGGGGACAATTTGTCCATTATTTTATATCATGTTATGTTGTTTTATTTTTTTTTTTCAGCTCACTTCTTTAGAGCTTTAGGCAACTATTTGATTTTGTGCCAACGCTTTCCGAGTTAAATTTATTTGCACTGCATTAGTAAAAATAAATAACAGGAGAATCTTTAGTTTTGCTCTCATGGACAGTTATGCTAATCATTAATATTTAAAAGCACTATAAGAAACATAACCACAGTAATGAGTTTAATCAGTCTACAGATGGTAAAACACTACAGCCTTAACCAGAATCACAGACTTCTAGCTCCACATGGCTAATTACCATAAGCAACAAGCCACACACAGCTTAATTAGCAAGTCGTTATATTCAGGTTAAGCAGATATTCTTCTCAGAGTTCACACAAGAGCATGCATTCATGTTTTGTTTACATAATGTTATTTCAAATGCATTATTCTTGATAATAAATATAAAAGCTGTTACTGTTTCCTTTGGKAATTTTCCAGAAACACATCTCTGATCTCTAGACTCTTTACAATTGTTCACATTTATTTGTTTCTATAAATAGAAACATCAAATTACAAAATAATGTTTCTGCTGCTTGAAATCACTACATTGTATAAAATATGAAAAACGGCACATAAAAAGTGCCGCATTCAGTTCCTGGGTTCAAACGCCGACCATGGTATTTAAACTCTCCTTTGTCTTCCCTTTCAACACTTTGAAMCTCAGCTGTGGCTGATAACGAGACGAAACTCTGCTGGAAAAAAAAAACTGCTAAAAAGATCAGAGCACCTGCAGCCCGGGGAGGTCGCCACACTCACCTGCAGGCACTCCTCTCTGGTTGGGTCTGTGCTTGGCAGCACACACACACACACACACACACACACACACACACACACACACACACACACAC
>NW_013952505.1:1174982-1176084 GCF_001266775.1 Austrofundulus limnaeus | reverse complement strand
CTGCAGTGCAAAGGTACAATACATTACCAAGTTTAATTTCAAACGTTGTTTCTTGACATTAAGTGAATTCTGACAATCACCACACATAATTTCAGTTTAATGACGCATTAACTCACATTTAGAGACACGCTGTGTTTTGAGCAGCATTTCAAAAAAACAAGTTGCCATTTTTTGGAGGTATTTAGAGATCCCAGATTGATCCTTTTCAACACACAGATTCATCAAATGTTATTTAACCAGTCTATTTCAGTTTTAACAAACATCTAAAATATCTATCAGTAGCCTTTTTTGTCACAAATTACTTTTGCATTCCCTCTGTAAGCTGCCTTTTACCGTTCATATTTCATCAGTATTGCCAGTCACAGCTTGCAATGGTCTGAGTTTTCATAAATAAACCTGCATCAGAACTAAAAGAGGCAGGGKCTGTGGCTGTAGTGTTAACACAGAGCCTAAAATCAGAACCAGAAGTCTACCACTATAAATCCAACAGCTGGCTGGTTGCATTGACACCCTTGAGCTGCAKTTCTGGTTTACTCTCACACGTACTATCTGTTTCAGCTCTGTGACTCCCATTGGTGCCTCAGAGGTACAACAGCAGCAGGTTGACTTTATGTACAGTAAGTCAGGCAAGAATGCATTTCAGAAAAGGTCAAAGTCAGATTAAAGTAATAAAGATTACAGGTAGACTTGGTCAGTTTCATTTTTTTATACATTTTAGAAATTTTAATGCAACCTGTGAGTGTGTGTGGGGGGTGTTTTTGGTGACAATTGGGGCAATTTTAAGACAAAATGCCTACATTTGGGGACAACCGGTGCGTTTGGGGACAAAAGTCGAGTCCCCATTTGGTTTAAATGCCATTGATGGGTTTGGGGGTCTGGTTTAGGACCAAGGTGTGAATTGAGTTTAGGTTAGTTTTACGGTCAGGTAGGTACCTGTGAGGTTAGCCTTAGGGTTTGTGGTCAGGGTTAGGCTGTAGAAATGTAATGGAAGTCAATGGAATGTCCCCAAATGTATGGATGTGCAAACACGTGTGTGTGTGCGCATGCATGCGTGTGTGTGTGTGTGTGTGTGTGTGTGTGTGTGTGTGTGTGTGTGTGTGTG
>NW_013952505.1:1165131-1174856 GCF_001266775.1 Austrofundulus limnaeus | reverse complement strand
TGTGTGTGTGTGTGTGTGTGTGTGTTTCAAAAAAATAAATAAACCTCAAGGAGCCAAACAGAAGGGGTAATTCAATAACAGAATCAGTTGCGTGATGACCCTCAAAAACCAGGATTGGTCCTGACCAAGAGAGCAAAGAGCTTCAAGCTTTTGCATCACAAGGAGGGTGAAAGTTGTTTGGCTAATGGTAGTAGGTCATAAAACTTCTCTAATAAAGATCATTTGCTACAGCAATAATGGGACACATTAGGAAGCTTAAGTCTATTTAAAAGATGCATAATATCACCAACATTTAGGTCTGTGGCGCCATCAGGCAAATAGTTTGCTTCACAGAAAAACTCTCCTATCAAACCAATGAACGTGGAATTATGAAGTACTTGTCACACACTTGGACAAAATCAACTCATTAGCTAAATAACTGTAACCGCTATTCTTTCATCACCCTAATGTCAGCCCACCGATGTGTCCATATTTGCCATGGGAACAATCAAATCTGCCTGAAAGTGTTTATGGAAACAGAATCTCTATTACAACAATACCTCAGCTATGTGCATGTGTGTGTGCTGTATCTATATTATCATAACTGCTACTTTATCAGTTTCATAGATTAAGCCAGTGGTTCCCAATCTGTTTTCCTCAAAGCCCCCCACACTTCTTACTTCCAAGCCAAGTTGAGCGCCCTCCTCACCCAACCCCAATCCCATTCTCGTTACCTCTCCCAAAGACACATTCAACCTTTATCTCATTATCAAAAATCACACACTTTTACTTGGAAAATAAGAAGAATTGAGTTATGCAGAGTTGTAAATATTGAAATTATTTTTGTTTTGGTAATTTTCATATTCAAACAATAAATGGATATTTTTACAACCTCTCAGTAGATATGGTCCCCCCGTGCTCTCTGGTGCCTCATTGGAATTAAGCTACACTCGACACAAGACMGCATCTTAAACCTACAAATTGGACAATTATTTATTTATTATCATCATACTCAGTTGTATATGCAGGTATGAAAAGGTAGTTAAATTTTTACTTTAAYCTTATTATATTTTATAAGTCCACTGGACAACTTTGTGTCTTACAGTCAAACTCAGATGAACAACRGATTACTAGGGATGGAAATGGGTGTGTATAAATACCAAACCCTCACAGTACTGACATCAGTAGCATACAATAAAAAACAAAGCACTGGTCAGATATGACCATTACTTTTATTTAAAAGACGGCACATTTTTGTTATTTCTTTCTTTACCTTCCACAATAATAAACAAAGAGTAGTGGAAGATATTGCACTCTTATAAAAAAATTAGTTCTGATGTTACTCTGGAGCATTTCTGTTACACTCCTGTTGATTACCATGTAAACCAATGCCACAAAATTAGTTTTTGTCCAAAACATYGGAATGTCTTTTATTCTAATTATAACAGAAATGAGTTTAAAGAACTGTAGTTGCCTGGATTAAAAAGTGTCTTAACTTGAACTAAATAACTAATAAAAGGTGGCAAACCTTTTGCAGAACAAAAGGGATCTAAAATAATGGGCATGCAGAGTTCTAGTGGATGATTGCATGACTTTTTTTCTTGAATAATTCCAGGCTGTGTACGTAATGGYCAGAGGTACAATGAGTGTTCACTGCTGTGTCAAGTGTTCATGATGATTAGAAAGCGAGAAAGGCAGTTTAAAAAGCAGAACAAAGACCTTCAGGAAACTGATATRCAGGGRAGGTTCTCTAAAGTTTCACCCACATCGGYTGCAATGAGGTGTCTAAATATGGAACATGTAGGTCCATCTGTTCCAGCATCTCAGGGACGCTTTCAGCCTCAAGATATCCTGTCTTTGTCCTTTACGGGCTGTGAGATTTGTAGCCTCTGGTTCCACACACCCGTCACCTCTTTACTAACGGTTACGTCCCTAAAGCACCACAGACAGACCAGCAGAGGAGAGTGCTGAAGGAGGAAATACTCCAATATGGCCGAGTCCATCCAAGCAGACCCATGCCAAAGCTCCCTGTGTGTTCAAACAATTCGACTGAATCCGAMTGGATGTATGCTCAGGCCTTATCTGAGAGAAGCCAAACACAATCTGAACTATCAATGGCAATGGATGGGTGACTGTAACTCTTAGTTTTACTTCTTTTATTTATTTATTTTTTTGGCACATACAAGCACATGTATTACGCTCCACCACTTCAAGCTGTTCAAATCAAAACCAGGGTAGCAAGGTGAAAAATAAACTCCCCGACATGTGACTGTTGAGAAAGTTGGTAAACAGGACTTTTCATATCGTGCGGATCAGCCTCAAGGTAAATAAAACTCCAATCTGACCAATGCCAGCCAGCTCCGTAGTGATCCACACAGTTAATGCAGGCAAAGATTCTTGTAAATACCTTTTCACTGACTTGCAAGATAAGCCTTCTCTGTCTCTCCTAGAAAAAGCCCCTAAAGGATGATAGAATCGATGAATGAGAGAGGGATTTACTGTAGAATGGAGGAGGAGAAAAACTGTTATTTAATGTTCGTGTGTGAGCAGAATGATGAGATACTAGGAAGCACATGTCCACTTATTATCGATAAACTAATGTATCATTAAATAATTAATCAACTACACGGGTCTATGATGCATGAGGTGAAGTGAGTATTTACGATAAACAAGAAACTAATTGCCTTCAGATAGATTTACACAAAACATGTGTGAGAGCACTTTTTACATCTAAAACACGCACGCACACAAACACACACACATACACACACATCACACAACATATATAAAGCTTCTTTAAACAGAGAGGCAATAAAAAGAGAGACTTGAGGCTTCAGCACAGCCACAGAGAGGAATTAATAAACTGTAGGTTGTATATGAATGTATAGAAATCAATGCTTCATCCATAAACTGATTCCTCGATGTGGAAGTCAATTAATAATTTGCAAAGTGGATTCATAAGGCTAACAAGGTTGAGTCAAGTCCTCTGGACGGGGTTTTCTTTAAAATATTTCATCTTATATTCAAAAATGTTTTTAGTCTGAGGAGTTGCAGCCAAACTTGGCCCTACATGCTGTATCTTTGCACAGTTGATCAAATGGTTTGTCAGTGACACCCAAAACTGGTTGTTCACATGCAAAAAGACCATCAGCCTAACAACCGATCATTTGTGCTGTGATGGCAGCTTGTTTTCCACAGAGGCCTGAGGCAAACATGGAGGTCTACACCACTGGTCAACAACAAACAGGCTCTAGTAACAAACCTGATCTGACTCAACCTTGTAAGATGTTTCTACCTGGATTATTAAGAATCCATCAGGATGTTTTGGAGGAAGGTTAAACTGTCTTAAACACTCCTGCAGCTACTGGTTAGCTCACCCTAAATGATGCTAAAATGAGTAGTTATTTCTTAGGGATGTAGTTTACTGTTTGACACATCAGGCCACTTGTGTTTATCCAGTGRGATRAATTCAATCCATTTATGTGAAAGTTTATATTATGTCATTGATGCAAGCAAAGGTGACCAATATTAGATATTCCCCAATCCAACCCTGGTCTTTTACATAGGTGGTACTAAATGAGATACACATACAGTGTTTTTCAAACAAMTGTAGTCTCATTGCTCATGTCACACTTTWTCTGATGTTTACATCATAGAAGGGTTATACAGATCCATTCAGATTGAATTATCAGTACTAACATCATGCAGTTTAAAGCTTGTAGCATTGCATATCAGCTTAAGATCATAAATCCAGTTGCTTTGTCATAACTAACTTTTTAAATGTATTAATTGTGTGAGCTCCAGAAGCTTTCGATCTTGTTTCTGGAATTTTGAACACGGTCTAAAAATTGTGCAATAAATTTTCAATGAAAATTATTGCTGGGCACACAAAAATACACATTTATTTTCAAAAGGTGGCCACAAAGCTTACTGGTCACAATTGTGCAAGAATCATTTTGCTTTACTTCATGATATGTSTCAGCAAACTAATAACAACAATGCACAAATGAACTAACCACAGTAAAACTAAAAAAATATATACTTGCTTAAATTACATCTGAAAGCACTTGCTTCCAAATCTCAGTGATTAATCTGACATTGTTCATCMCTGAGACCTTTGTGATCGCTTTGAAAGAAGAAGAAATTATGGCACATTAGGACCTGGAAGCTAACTCACGCTAAAGTGGAAACAGACTGCGGTGCTAAATGAACAGCTAATTAGTCTTCTCAGCTCATTCACATTAATAATCTACAAAAGATGGACAGCAGTGATTATTGTGATTGAGTGTCGTCCTCCGGCCAAGTGAATGAAGGTTAAGACAAGTTTCTTAAAGAGACAGACCCTGCAGCGGGTCTCCATGTGCTCGCTTAGTAAAACTAAGAGGTAGGAGTTTTCTCTWCCTCCGGACGCAGCCCTCTGGAGAGGCCTTCTTGTGAAACACTCCTACGTATTAATGGAAATAAATGTTGCCAGCCCCTCACTCATCCTCTTCTCCCCCTTGCAATAAGACGTGCCCTATTCTTACTCCGGTCCCCTTCATTAACGTTATCTCAAATTGGCACCCAGTCTGATGGCGAGAGAAGGGGACGGYGAGCGTTTAAGCTGCTTCATCCAATTTCATTCTTCCGCACGAGTCGGGGGTATCGGTGGTAAATTTGCCGTGTCAGCACAGCGCGCCACTTGTGCCACGGTGTGACTGAAGCATGACATAAGTGTAGAGGTTTAGGCTTGGCCACTGTCAACAGTCCACCGTGTGCCAGCTCATCAGTTGCTAATCACGTGGCTGGGATTTTTTTCCCCCCCAAACAACAGCTTAACAGATTCATGACTGATTTCCTGAGTTTTGGATTAAATCTGTGAAACAAAAAGAGAGCATTTAAAATCCTAAAATCACACTCTCCCTGTTTGCTTTTGGCAATTTGTTGCATATAAAATATGTCCATTTTTCACAGCTACCTCGCTGAAAGTCCTTCCAAGCAAGCCGGAGGACAACAATAGCAGCGTGTAAGTTGCTGGAATGAGAGAATGTGGAGAAARGAAAAAAAAAATAGAAAGACAAGACATTTTAAAAACATGAAAGAGAGGAGAGGAGTGAAACTGCAGAGCATCAAATGATCTGGCCTCTCTCCAGGCGTGATGACTCAGGGATGATGGCACAGTTAGAGCTAATTAGGATCATAAACGGGAGAAATGTTTTGCCACCGTGATGTGTGGGGCACTTCCATACTATTGGCAGGACTTCACTTCAGAAATGAGCGCTTGTCTCGATACGGCACAGTACAATTTCAACATAAATAAATAATAAAACAGCAATAATCAGCTGCTTTAAATCAGCAGCTAACCTGAAAATGAATGCAGTTTTAAATTAGGCAAATCTCACCCAGCATGTAATTGACTGTCTTGGTTTGGTGAAATGTAAAGAAAAAGTCGAGTTAGAGTCATTTTGTTTCAGTTTGATGTTGGCTACAGTTTTATTTTTTTTTTTTTAGTTTTGTTTCCTGGGAGCCTGTGCTGCCAAAATTAAACACAATAAACTCAAAACTCTCATTTCTTTGTTTCCAAAAACAATTTTTTAAAGTCTGTTAATTTTAATAATTGACTATTAAAAATCAACAGAATTAGGTGGAACAGTGAAGTCAGATTTAAATCTTATCAGATTTCTACCAAGAGGGTTTAAAAAACCTGTGCAATAATTTGTATGTTTTATGTGTTTGAAGTATCTGTTGGTTTACAAAATTGGAGATTTTCATGATAGTGCTCTTCAGCCACACAATAACTGATGGCCTATCACAATATGGCACCCTAATTATCACTATAGGAGGGGACAGATCTTTTTTTAAATATGCAGCTTAAAAATCATTAGAAAAAATATTGATTGTGCCTATAGTATACATTATATACATATGTTATACGGTTAGGGATATATAAATAGTTGCTGTGTCTAGAGGTCAAGAATTGCAGAATTAACAATAGAAGTCAGGTCTGTGCTGGTTTCATGTCAGTTTTCAAAAGTTATTTTCATAATCACCAAAACTTTATGTCATACTATTCCTCAGATGTCAGAGAAAGTGAGATTTTTCCAGTCTGGCGTTCGGCCAGCTGACAGTCAGCTGTGTTCAGCAGTGTTATTTTGAACTCAAATTGATTCAAACTAGAAAAAAAAAACAAAAACAATAAAAAAAACTAAATAACCTCTTCCGGTGTGGAAAACTGGCATAAATAAAAAAGTGAAAGCTTCAAGCCTGTGTGGGGAAAAAGAGATTTGATAGAGATACTGAAATAAGCACTGATTCTTTGGCACAACTGCTTGCCATACCAGGAACCTCTCTTCTCCCCCTGTGCAGCTGCCATCACTTTTCCACACATCTGATCAGGTCTTGATGTTTCTGCATGTAAACAAGAAGCAGCCATGTTTGGTTTGACATAAAGAGTTTAGATTGTGGATTGTTTCCTCTCTGTTCTGGTTGTTAACAAACGTGGTTAAATCCAATCTGCACCCATCCTGACAGCAGTGATCACCTGTCACCTTGTCGCATTGCCATAGTATAAATAGTGCTACACCCTTACTATAATTTTAAAACAAACTGTTGACTTTCCAGTATTTTAACCAAAATGGTTATTATATGAAATCCTTTATTATTGTGATAAAATGGGGATTTTTACAGTGCAGCAAATGATAAAACAAACAAACAGAAAAAAAAAAAGGAAAGTAAAAAAAAAACTTGCAAATTTCACTCCATAACATAAAAGGTGCACCGGGCCACTAGGGGGACTCAACCACCAAGTCATATGGAATAAGACCCCCTTTATAGAAGTTATCAGTTGGGAATTCCTAGTCAGAAATTGGGAGCAACTCAGACAAACTCCRTTCAGAATTAAAGATGGTGACTACTCACCACAAAAGTGAGTAAAACTCTCTTACGTTTARTAGCAGCTCTGTGTTTCAGTATTGCAGTTTTGAGGCTGTTTCTTTCGTTTAAAAACAGTGTGCATTGATTTGCAGTAAAATTGGRGTCGATGTGCAGCAGGTGTTGTATTTAATTTGGCTTTTAGTGGGAAAATGAGACAAGAGGAAAACTCATGCACACAGWTGAACTAAACTGAGGGAGCAGAAAGTGAATCTGTGAATAGAGTTAACTAAAAACTGAGGGGACAACTTTTCACAACGCTGAATTTTATTTCTACCAGTCAATTAAAACTAAGTGTCATGAGTCACTGAAAAATCTGACATTTATTTAAAACAAAGTGATTGTCGACACAAAACTTGTGTGTTTCTGTGAATCCATGCAACAAAAATAAAACCAAAAATAATCATGAAATATTACCATATAATTATAGCTGCTGGATAATTATAGCAATATGCAAAATAATTTAGGAAACTTTTGTAATAGTTTTTGTGTTTCTGTTTTTAAATCAAAGCAATTAGATCATGTGATACTTTTTTCAGTTTGTTAGAAATATTTAACATAAAATTGTGACATTTTTGGCTGAAAGTTGTCATTCTAAATCTAAATCAAAGCAATTAGATCATGTGATACTTTTTTCAGTTTGTTAGAAATATTTATCATAAAATTGTGACATTTTTGGCTGAAAGTTGTCATTCTAAATCTTATAATTATTGCAAAAATAAATAAAACTAATTACACTGTCATTTTGAAAAAAAAAAGGCGTTATACTTTTTGTGGATGAATAAACCATAAGATGTGATGCGTTTACTGACAACGCGGAAAAAGAGCTCTGCKGTTTCAGAACAGACGGTTCTGTTTCCTGTTGGCCGACAGCGCCCCACATTCACCGCAACGTTTTCTACGATGCAACTTCGCTCCCTCATTCACGTCGCAGGCTCCCCACCTGTAGCTCTGCAGACACACAAACACTGACAGGAAGTCATAATGCCGCCGACTCGAAGGGTCGCTGCTCGGTTTATAAAGGACTAAAAACTGCCCCCCCACCCCCTCTGTGAGTACACACACACACACACCAACGAATCTCTGCTCATGCAAACACACACACGTGAAGCAACGAGCACACGGAGGCAGCATCTGATCCAGAACACACACATTAGCATGGAGACATTCTCAAATGCCTTCCCTTGTTTTGAAAGCTGTTGTGGACAGATTGATGGAGCGTAACACACGACTAACTCAATTAAACTGTTTGTGTTTAGTCGTCAAGGCAACAAGCGCAACAAGTTGTTTGCAGTGCGAATAAAACCTTTATCTTTCCAACTGTGGGAGTCATCAAACAACAAACTAATTAACTTAAGTGTCACCTTCTGAGTTTTCTTTGGTTTAGTTTGCATATTTTTGCCACTTGTGGTTTATTTTCAACTCAACCTGACCGAGGCGGCCCACAGCGACGCTTTATTTTCTTCAATTTTTACATAAAATTTTTGGGTTTTTTTGTTGCTCCCAAACTTTAAATACAAATCTCTCACTGTTGTACTCCAAAAAAGCCAGGAGGGACTATTACAAGATAATTACTAATTATGCTAATGCACCAAAGTTGCTCTGTTCCTYTTCCTTGGTCATTTTATCTGCTGTCCTCCAGAGACCACAGTCAGTTGTAATAATCTTTTTTTTTTTTTACTCCCTCAGCTAAATGCTCGGTCATTTAGAGGACACTGTGTCCTAAACCACCAACCTTTTCTGCAGTTACCCTTAATCAGGAAGTGGCTGTAAATTCACAAAGCCATGCGGGCGCACACGGCGGAGCGCCGCGTCGTTTCCGCCAGCACCGACCTTCATTAACCTCATAAATGCCAGCGGTGTTCCTGTCGCAGCTCCTAATGCCGTTATCAGCACAGGCGCAAACAAATGTGACAGAGCTGTTTCGGGGCTAAAACTGGAGTGTAATTTTTTGAATCTGCAAAAAATAAAAAATAAAAAAATATCATCTCTCGTCTTTTCACGGCCGTGACATTGGCGCGTCCCAATGTGGCAACCGGCACCAGCGACACGCAGCGGTACCCYACCTCCTCCATCCCTGCTGTGATTGAACCTACATAGGTAAACTGATGGCACGGGTGAAAAAAAATGTCCATGTTTGTATTTTCTACGTGTTGTAACAGGCTGAGAGTAAATACAGTACATTTGTACAAGATKTTTGTTCACGTTTCCACAGATTATTAAGATGCTTTTGCACAGAAACAAGCAGGTTTGATTAAAAATAGCACCTGAACACAAAAATGAGGACTGTTTCTACCTTTCCTCCCTTATGATCATTTTCCAGAGAGATTTGGCATCGAGCATATTCCTGTCTTTTGTCCCCCCCCACCTTTTTCRTATTTCACATCTAGCTTTTTATTGGTGCAAATATTCAGCCTTTAGGAGTTGCCATGTGCTTATTGTAGCCCACATTACACAGACCTGTGTTCTCAGTTTCTTTCAGAGATGTTAAAAAAGCTCCAGTTTTATTTAAACATTGTTGATTGTGGGTTTTTTTATATGATTTGACAGATGAAGACAGGGAGGCAGACAAGAAAATTACGGGGAGAAAAAAAAAGCCTTGACACCCGACATGAATGCATGCAGCTGAATGTAAGATGCAAACAAGACATGAAAAATGTATATTTGCAAACTGACGGAAAGTCACGCAACTGTCAGAGGCCATTGTGTGAAGCAACCGCTGCTGTATGAGGACATGTTTTGTCCAAGTCGACAGATAAGATGCAAATTAGACAGAAAAACTGTAAAAAACAAAAGAAAAAAAAGTGGTTCTCCTCTTGTTTCTTACAATCCGGGGG
>NW_013952505.1:1163632-1165061 GCF_001266775.1 Austrofundulus limnaeus | reverse complement strand
AGATCAAAGGGTTCACATTGGAACACAATCAGACTGAAGCTAACATTGTAGATAAAACAGATAAAAATGCGTTTGTACACACATATTTTATGTTACGTTACACAAATTTTAAATTTTCTAAAGAACTGCTTCACAGTTATTTTTTGCGGCTGGGGGGAGGGGGGGTATTCCCAGAGCAGGGACGATCACTGAGTCGATAATAAATCTACTGAGCCACTGCAGATCTGTGGTTGTAAATAAACAGCTCTCCAGCCTGACCTTTGACCCCTCCCCTCTATCGCTGCCATCAGCGCTGAGAGGGAAGAGGATAAAAGCCCGCAGCTCGTCGTATACGTTCCTTCTCCTTTAGTGGACGCCGAACAATCAGAGAGGGTTGACAGTGAGTGTGGGGGGTCTGTAACACCCCCCCTCCCCACTATTAACCTGCTGTCTTGTCCAGTCCTTCTACATAAAGAAAGGGATGCAAGAAGACCCCTCTACTCTGTCCCCCCGCGGCCGCCTCACTTCCTACAAACCAGGGCGTAAACAATAAATGCCACATAAATTATGTTTCCTCCGCYGTGTTTTTCACAGCTCCCCCCTCGGTGCTGTTGATGATGCGCTGATAGACTGTACTGGGACTACATAGTGATAAGTGTGGCTATAAAAGAAAAATAATAACGCTGCYCTATAAATCTCTGCAGTGCTCGGTTTTTTTTGCGTAAAACAGCAGCCTGTGGATGAAGGGGAGGGATGGTTGTGCGGCACAGTTTAACAACAACGAGGCTGCTGACTGACAGGACGAGCTCCACAGATAAAAAAATTTAATAAATAAGTAAATAATAAAATGAGCAGTGCTGCACTCAGTCAGATGCTTCTTTAATTTGTAGGAACTGGTAACCGGAAGGTTTGTATTAAATAGGGGCCGAGCACGTTTGTGAATCTGTGACGGTCGAATAACATCAAAACACAAAGAAGCAGCTAAAAATCCCAGATTGTTCTGATTTCCTAGAATTTGGAGCAGGGACAGCTGCCTAACGTTGGTTAGTGACTAAATWTCAGACAGCGTAATCTTCACTTTAGTCGTTTTTCTTTAGCTCTCCCTCCAAAAATACAAACAAGAAAAATAAAAAGAAAACTTCGGTAAAAAAAAAAAGAAATTATAAGAAGCAGCAGGATTGATCCTTTTGAATACACACATGGGTTTTAGTGCGTCCATCTACAAATAATCTGCAGCCTTTTCAGGAGATTAAGCCTCAAATGCCATGGAATAATCCCTCTGTGATTTTCATGCCTTTAAGATTCATAAAAAATAAAAATAACAATAGTGCAGAAATATCAAGACGACAATCATTTGGCATTTAAGATGAAGGATGATGATGATGTTGATGATGGTGGAAATAAATAAAACTTGGGCCGGCTTTTGGATAATCTGAGGTCAAGCATTGAG
>NW_013952505.1:1158704-1162814 GCF_001266775.1 Austrofundulus limnaeus | reverse complement strand
CTTACATTGTTTTCTTTTTTATTATTATTATTATTAAGACGATCAGTGCCTGACAAATTCTCAGGTCTGGCATCAGAAAATAACGTTTTAAGTCTCATGGTTTTAAAGAGTCACAGATTTCACAAAGAAGCTTGTTTTTGGAATTTTTATATCTATTTGATTCGGCATTGTTTTAGTGAGCAGGTTGGTAAAGTGTGGTCAAAGTGGCAGGCATGTCATCTCACAGTGAGAGATTGAAATGTTCCACCAGTCAGCGGGCTGAAAATTGTTTTATTCTGCCTTCGTCTTTTTTCCTTTTTTTGTTTAGTTTCTTTGTTTTTCAGAAAAGAATATTTTTTTCACAGATGGATGGAGGATACAAAGCGGTACGATAAAGCCACCATCAGCTTTCATTACAGCCTGGAAACAAGAGTTAGTCAGGATGTTTGGAAATCATCCCTTTTTATAACAAATGAGTGAACAAAGCTGACAGCTTCATTAGGAACCACTTACTGTAGAAACCACTGACTTCTTTGTCTAAAATCATTAAACAAAATTAAGAAAAGTCAAACATATGTTTTTCTTTTTTTTCTGATATAATCTAACAACTTGAGACTTTATTTTTTTAAGTTTTCATGCAAAACCAGGAGCCTACAAAGGAGAATTATCCCTACACTGGTTTGGGAGGTGGCACATAGTTCATCTAGATGAGTGCTGTGAGGTTTAAACTACATTTTGTATTTTTTATTTAGAAAACTGTCTTTGTGAAATTTAAAACGTCAGCTCTATTAAATAAAGTCTGATTAATTGTATACAATATTTTCCCTGCATTCTGAGCTGTAACGAACATTTTAAGGGGAGAAGGAAGTAAAGTTTAGAGAGGAGAGCCGGCGCGCGTGCTGCAAAGCTGCCTCTGTCTGTGCGCTCCCGTCCAACACTGAGCTTTAAAACATTTTTATCGTCATCATGCACATTTGTTTTGTTTTGYTTTGTTGTTTTCCTTCTACCTTTTCTCTTCGGTCGCCTCCTCCTCCTCCGCTTCAGCTTGCATTTCAGCTGGTTGCTGCTGTTTCCAAGTACGGATGCCATCGGCGCGGCGCGGCGCGGCGCGGAGCGGAGCGCAGGACAACTTGGACTGTCCGCGTCTCTCTCTTCTTCTCTCTCCGTGCCCTCAGAATATATCTCGCTCTTCCTCTCTCTCTCTCTGTGTGAATGTGTGTTTGTGTGGATCTCACACCTCCGAATTCAAAGTAAAATAAAATAAAAGGGTGGGGGTGGGAGAGGAGRAGAAGGAGGACGGTCTGTCTGATTCTGTCAGAGGCTCAGAAAGTCCAGCAGCTCGCCTCCAGCCTCGCGGAGACTGTTCTGCCGCGGAGAGCCGGGGAGATGTGCGCCCGTCTCCGCCGCGCGCCTCTCCGCCCACCCTGCCTGCGTGAGTTGTTTTTTTTTTTTTCACCCTCTCTCTTTTTGGGGAAGGGGGTGGGGGGCATCAGCCACTTTGGGCTCAATCATGCAGGACAGCCTATCTATTTGCTGCCAAGGTTTCTAATTAGGGTCCAATCGCGGCTGTTTGGGAGGTGTGACATCAGCAGCAGCGACACCCACCAGCTCCCAGCCCCACCTCACACTTTTCCTTCACTTCCTTTCTTTTATCTCCCGAAAGAACGATGGCTTCTTCTCTGTCCAACACGGAGGGGTCAGAGGTCAGCCAGTGAGGAGGAAAAACTCAGGAGGAGTTCTGTCTTCTTTGAGGACCCCTATCCTGCAGGTTTTACTCATTTTTCTCCAACACACCTGATTTGAATGAACGGGCACATAACAGGCTTCTGTTAAACCTTAAAAGGTTCAGTCAGAATCAGGTTGGAGCAGAGAAACATGCAAAACCTGCAGAAACACCCGAGAACCAGAGTTTAGACACTCCRGTTAGATTCAAGTTCAACTGTTGAGATTAGCATTGACTGTGAAAAGAAAAGTCAACATTCAATACAGATTTATCAAAAAGCTGAAAAATACCAAAAAGTTGAAAATAAAAATAGTGAGAATAAAGTCACAAACATTGACAATAAAAGTCAAAGTATTGACAACAGAATGAAAATGGAAAAAAAAAGAGAATAAGTCAAAAAGTCAAAACATTGAGAAGTGCAAAAATGAAATTAACTGATGAAATCAAAGTCAAAATGTTGAGAACAAAGTCAGTTTGTTAAGACAAATGCTGAAATTTCAAGAAAAAAGAAATGAATGTTATTATTACGTTGGAGTTTTCAAACTGTCAAGAAGTTTAAATGTTTAAATACTGGTGAGAATTTYAATTATTAAGGAAAAAGTCAAAATGTCCAAATTAAAGTTAAAATGCCAAAACAAAAGTAAAAACGTTAAGAAAAAAAGTTTAAACGATAAGTTGAAATCATGAGAAACGTCAAGATTAAATTAAAAACACTATATTAAAAAAACTAAGTCAAAATNAAGTTGAAATCATGAGAAACGTCAAGATTAAATTAAAAACACTATATTAAAAAAACTAAGTCAAAATGACGAGATAAAAGTTGAAATGTTAACATTAAACTCAAAATCTTAAATTGTTTTGAGATTGGATTAAACAGCTCATCATTAGCACAGAACCTTTTTTTGTGTAAAAARGTTTTTTTCACACTTATAAATTAAAAGAAGAAACTGAACCTGTATCTAACCTGTATTCATGTAGCACTTTAAGCTGAAGTTTGAATTTTACTTCAGAACATTTTACATAATCTTCAAATTAGAGAGCTTTGGGGTCACATTTGATGGAGACGTTTATTGTGAAGGACTGAAATAATTTCTGTTGTTTGACCCTGCTGCTGCAGTAACTAAACTCCACCTCAGACTGGTTCAAATAAAATGTTTTGTAATTTTTTTAGTAGTTTATTTTACAGAAGTGGATCTATAACCCTCGGCTGCAGTAAGAAAATAATAACAAAACAAATGGTCGAGTTTTCTATGTTGAGTTTTATTTTGAAACACAATGTTAGCTCTTTTTTCTTTTATCAACTTTTGTCTCAAAACTTGGAAACGAGAAAAAAACCTTCTTCTTGTGTTGTTTTGTATTTTCGGAATGGCCCTAAAAGATSATTAGGTAGTTGGCTACTTAGTTAGTTTATTATTATTTAGTTTTTAAATTATGGACAGCACCAAAAAATTTTAATTAAAAAACCTTTGAAACGGTGACAAAACCTAAAACAAAACCTAGTGGAATACTTGACTTTTAGCATCAGTTTCTAACTAATATCTAATTAGCCGTTAGCTCCAAACACATTTTGAGAAACTTTTAACTTCAAGTTGACCTTCAGTATTCACACAAAGACAAAAAAGAAAAAGAAAAAAAAAAAGCAGTGTGTTGTGGCCCCAAAGTTTGACGTTTGTGACATTTTGGCATTTTTGTGCGAAAGCGCAGTGTTGAGGCTTTCAGAAAGCATTTGTGTTCTTCCTCGCTGCAGGTTATTGTTTTGGTCGCCGGGCCTCTGCGGCAGAAGGTCAGGTGTGTTTTGCGGGGAGGCGCTGTGYTGCTGCCGGACATGTTCAGGTGCTGTCGCAGTAAAACAAAAAATAAACATGTAGATGTTCCGAGGCCTCTTTCTCTGTGGTTTTGTTTTTGCACGGTTGAAAGATGAAACGAATGTGACACAAACAGAACAAAAACATGTCTTTTGTTGCTTTTAAATGCTTTTGTTCATATAAATATATGTTAACRCAATCCCAGATGGATTTAATTTGCATATTAATAAAGAAAAAAAGTGCAACATGTTTACTGATTTCCAATGAAAAAGTCACTTTGAGGATAGGTGGAAATATTTTCCCTCAGCCTGGGGGAGCAGAGAGGAAGAGGATGTTGGTGAGGCAGAAGGGGGGGCGGATGGGCTGTCCGCCAGGCTGCAGCCTGCCCTCAGGACGCCCACAAATATCCATGTAAATTGCAGTTTAAGAGAAATCAATATACGTGACAAGTTGCCAATGCCACTATCTGGGCTGTAATGAAGGTGTGCTGTCAGTGGGGGCAGCAGCATTCACTGATAACAGCAGAAAGGGAGCAAAGTGGTTTGAATGTACAGGTTGGAGGGAAAAGCACACACACACACACACACACACACACACACACAC
>NW_013952505.1:1149289-1158694 GCF_001266775.1 Austrofundulus limnaeus | reverse complement strand
ACACACACACACACACACACACACACACACACACACACACACACACATACATGACAAGGTCAGCAGTCAGCGTGAGGCTGTCAGCTTCTACTAAAAAAACCCAGCCTCGTTTATCCTTCCTGTCAACATAAATCTGCCGTTGTTCTCTTAAACACAAGCCGTTTGTTCACACTCTGAAAAGATCGGTGGCTTCACAGCCTCTGTGCTTCAGACGCTTTACGTTCACTGCTAGAACATTTTTTTCCAAGAATGTTTYCAAAGTAAATTCTGCAAAAATTTGTGGAGTTTTTTTAATGGCACTGAATAAAACGAAGAGATGGATGTAACAGTTTTAGATCTCTTCATCCACTCAGCTGAATTCTGAACTGCAAGTTCTGTGAGCCACGAATGCCGCCATCTAGTCCACAAGAGTTTAGCAGGTCCTGCTCTTGATGACYGGCAGAACTTTGCAACAGCTCTCTTGTGCCAGTGACCTCCAGTTAAAAGGTGGCACCAATCAGACACCCAAGAAAACTGAGTCAAACCAGAAGCAGAGAGAGAGAGAAAGAGAAAAAAAGACAATGTGAATGCTTGTTTTGGCTGTTTTTCTTCTTTGTCTTTGTCTTGGATTGCTCACTTGTCAGAATTCACCACAACAGGCCATCTTCCTTAATGTCCACCGTTTGTTGGGACATTGCTGGTTAATAACACTGAAGGCCTTTTTCATCAACCTGGGCCTCTACAGATCTGATAAAGCAGTCTTACGATCTGGTAGGGCAGCTGTAGATCTACAGGCTTGTTTTAGCACAACCATTGATCTGGGAGTTGGGACTAGAAGAACACAGAAAGTGTCATTTTAATGGCTGGTGTGGTGGTCTCAAAGGTTGGATCATTTGTTAGTTATTTGACAAACCAGTTTCCTCTTCTAGTATAGGATGAACAATGTGGTCTAGTGGTTCACAGCATTGGGGCTGGGACCCCAATGTAGACGTRTAACATTTGCTATCAATCTGAATCTTTCAAACAGCTCCTTGCTATAAACAATATTTGTTTGTACTCCTTGTAATATCTTTACTTTTTGCTGTTTTACCACAGAGACAACTGCTCCATCTTTGTTTTTGCACAGACACCAGGCAGAGGGGTGGAGCTCAGGGGGACAGGACGATGGGGGTCCTGCTTGACAAAACACATGGTACAGACTTGACCGTATATCCCTACATGGTGACATAACTTGTTTAAAATCGAACAACCCTATTGTACAGCACTATGAAACAAATAGCTCATCAAGATTTGAATCCTTTCAAAGAGCCAAGTGTCACCARGGGTGGAGCTATACTCTTTTGCAAAGGGTGGCACAGGGGTGGCCAAGGTKTTTTTTAGGGGGAAGGGTGCATACTAATAATGAAAAGCTCTCTGGGTTTGAAAATTTAAGATGGCTACCACAGATAATTCCAAATAGCTTTAATTCAGCTATTTTAAGAAACGTTGAGCTGAAATTTTGTCTATGGCTAAGAATGATTCAAAAATATGCTGAATGTTCATCACAACTTATTATTCAGCCATTTTTTACATGTACAAAGCTGAAGATTAGTGTAGAAATAGCCGAGAACAATCTTAAACAAATTATTTTGCTAATCAAGATTTTGAGATGGCCACCACAGCTATCTATATAATTCCACTATTTTAGGACTTATTGAAATGATATTTGTTGTGGAGTATCTAAGTATGATACCATACTGATTCCCAATGCTAATCCCAAATTAAGCTAAACACTAATGCAATGTTCATTTTACGAAGGACAATAATAGAAGGTAGACTAAGTGTGTCTGAGACATGTGCATAGTTGAGACACCATTAGCATCTTCTGTTTGCAGCAAGTCTTAGTTGGGATTTTTGATGTGCACATGTGTATTAGTGTCCTTTTTGGTAATGGAAAATTTGAACTTCATGAAAAACGCCACTTCAAAGGTATTGACGRAAGTATTTTTTGGCAGGCTAGATTTTTATTTTATCATGTCCCTTTGGCAGTAAATATCTTATTGCCCTTAAATGACATCTAAATGTAACTTGTATACATGCAAACATTATTTTGTCCCCTAAAAGATATCATATATCATGGCATTAAAGATCATTACATAATTCAGTGAAATGCGTAACATCGTCACCGGGGTACAGTTGAGACTCACTGTCGCAACTGCAACCAACATTGATTTGCATGGTGTTTAGCAGCAATAGTTTAAGTATGTTCATTCATTCATTTGAATTTAATGGACATTTAGTAAGCTAGTATTTGAATGCAAACCATTCATGTGAACTGTAGAGCATTTAGTAATACCAATATACTGCAAAAGTATTTAACTATCAAAGTAGAATTTTCACCAATGCCAGAGTCAACGTAAATGAAATAAAAGCATTGATGAAGTGTATAACACTGATAATTATTGATATACAGTTTATTAAGTTGGCAATGATTAATTTGTTAGCTTTCCAGCTTTTTGACTGGTGTCTCAACTGCACCCTTATGTTTTTTTAATATGAGTACAGTTGAGACAAAAGATAACTTTTTGTTTTTGATCAATTGTGAAAAATATAAACAACTTAGTCTACGATTTCTTGGTTATACTTTAGTTAAGGTAAGTTTTTAGTGTCTTCATTTTTGTGTGGAAATGGGAAAAGCAAAAACTATCTCAACTGTACTCATTCTGCCCTACAGCCCGTTTTTAACATAACAGCTAAAATTGTACATAGTATACAGTACAGTCTGTCCATCTGTTTACTTCCGCTTATCTGGAGTTGGGTCACGGGGGCAGCAGCCTAAGCAGAGAGACTCAGACTTCCCTCTCCCCAGCCACTTGGGCCAGCTCATCCAGGGAAATCCCAAGTCGTTCCCAGGCCAGCTGAGAAACATAGTCCTTCCAGCGTGTCCTGGGTCTTCCTCTGGGCCTCCTACCAGTGGGATGTGCCCGGAACACCTCACCAGGGAGGYGTCCAGGAGGCATCCTAGTGCATAGTACATACAGTAGTCACATCCTAGTACATAATTTTAGGAAATACTATTTTTAAAAAAAATCAATGTACAAATAAAAAGCAAGATCCTCACCAACTTGTTTATTATTTGGGGGTGGCATCTAGGGTGACCAATCAGGTACCAGCGGAGGCACCCTGGCCACCCCTTTGGCTCTGCACCTGTTTGTTACATCTCTAAACTAATGTAGCATCMTCAAACCATCTCAAAACATCAACTTACTTGTAAAAAACAAGTTTTAATTAAAGTAATAAAAAGTCAAAACAATAATCATGACTTGAAAATTGCATTGTGGATGTTAAGACTGTTTGTGTTGTAATGTCCTTTAGTTTAACAGGGTTATTAATAAATTTTGTTTATTTAAAATCAGTAACAAGATGGGTCTCAAGAGATCCTGCCACTGTCATTCAGTTGGTGAAAAGCTAAAAAGTTTGTAAACCACTGCTGTAGACCACCAAGTCAAACGGGTTGCAGCTTATTCAAAAATGAGTCGAACAAGAGAGCAAGAACATCAGTCAGGTTTTAACAGCTCAGCAGACAAACAGTTTTGGTTAAAAAAAAAAGTTTTTGTCTGATCGGAAGTGAAATGTCTCTAAATGCTTACATTAAAGATAAATAATAATTTAATTCCTCAAGAGAAATAAACCTATGGATGTTTTGGAAGAAGAATTTTTGTAAGAATGGCAGAATGGATTTGATGTGATGACTAATGGTTTCTTGAGCGTGCCAAAATAGAAAATAAGTTTAAATATATATGTGTGTTTAGTTGTGTGTTTGTATAAGAGTTTATTTTCAGAACTGTCCATCAATCACAGTGACTTAAACCAATGCTAAGCGTGGAATTAATGGTGTGTTTTTGTTTGTGCATCCCTCTTAAAATTCAGCTCAGTGAATATTGTGGATTGGTTCAGCCTTCCTGTTTCCTCACATTTTGTTTAGCCCAACACTTGGCTTTAGTTTGAAGTCATATCTGTGGATTAAAGAGTCAGATTGAACTTGTGATTACAGCAAACATGCGACAACAAGTCCTCTCTTTTTTTTCTGCCATCAAATCAGACACCTGCAATCTGAGATAAGGAGGCCAATCAGAATGCCACTCAAATACCTTCATTTTCTACGGTTAAGATTTAGATTTTTTTTTAGTCTTTTTAAGATTTTATTTATAAATATTTGACAGCTGCACAGAAATAAAGATATAGTAGGTTCACACTTCTCTTTTTTTTCTTTCCATTGCTTTTGTGATCCCAGAAACAAATACTTTAACACACTGTCGGAGCTCAGGTAGCACCGTTTCCATGGTGATTCACGTGTTGCTCTAATCAAGATGCTGTAATTAACAGTTTTTTTTTCTGAACTTGCAGTTGAGAAGCAGCTTGTGTTAATATTCATCACAGAGCTGCAGCTTTGGGAGAAACAGATCCTGTCTGAGCCCTGGAGACATAACACAGTGGGAGTTTTAGTTTATGTGAAACAWATCAATAGAATCAGAAGGGATACACTTTGTTCACAGTGCTTTCTATTATTTTGGYTTTCAAAAATGTAACTTTTTTTTCAAACCAACCTAACAGGTTTTCCAAAGTATAAACTGGAACCAGCTGACCAAATCTCTAAAATATTGTTTTGAATTTGTCAAATCGAAAACTAAAGTTGTTTGTCGTGGATGGAAACATTATGGTGAAAGCAGATGGATGCTCTTATCAAACCACGCAGCCAGGTTAACGTAACAGTGGAGGCSTTCGAGGCCGTGCTCGTCAGTCGCTGGGTGAGATTTGACTTTAAGTTTTCTTTTTTTTTCCTTCAGTTTTTTTAGCAGTTGGGGTGGTGGGGAGGAGGATTAGGTGGCTGCGGTCTTATCAGGTGCTCAGGCTGCTTGCAAGGCGGCAACTGGAAGACTCACATGTGCCTTCATCTCCCCTCCACAGCCGGTTTGCTCCTCAGACTCTAATCCACGGAGAGTAACAGCCCTTCGCTGCAGTGACTTCAGATGCACTGACGCAGAGTGTGTTGCATGCACACTGTGCAAGTTATGAGCGTGCAACCTGGCTGTAATATGTCAGATCTTCATTTCCTCCTTTATGCTGTAAGTTCTCTGAAATTTATTAAGGGGGGCTTGTTTTGCACTTGTTAATTGCAGTAGATTTATATTAACTTATCTTAGATATATTAAAACCAAGTATGTGTTTAATAGATGAATGCCTTCTGCCTTGCCTACTGATGGTGGTCAGAGGGTCTTGTGGTGCCGGTGCATGGCAGCCCCGTCTCTCTCAGTGTGCCCCAGGGCAGCTGTGACTACTATGTACAGTAGCATACCATCATCAGTGTGTGAATGGGTGAATGACTGTAAGTGTAAAGTGCTTTGGCGTCCCCATGGGACTTGATAAAAGTGCTATGTAAGTTCAGACCATTTAGACACTGGAAGGAGACCTTGAGACCCTGTACTCATTGGAGAGTTGATATTTTGGACTCCCCCACAGATCAGAAGGAAGAAGTACTTGGGAAGTTAGAGGTCTGGGGAGGTCTATATAAACCACTCCCCCWTGTGACCCAGTCTTACACAAGTGGCAGTAATTGGCTAGATAGACACATTTTTTGGTATTTGCTCAGGCCCTGGAGTCATAATTTGTTAAAGTATAAATAGCATTTTATTTTCCAAATCCTGACCACTGAAAGTAAAAAAAAAATAAAATAAAAATAAAAATAAAAAAAATAAAATAATAATAATAATAATAATAATAATAATAATAATAATAATAATAATAATAATAATAATAATAATAATAATAATAATAATGAACAGGAACCTATCACATGAAAGCTAAACCTCACTATTTCTCAAATGTTCAGTTGTTGCAAATGTTGGTGTTGTTTCCATGTTTCTGTTGATGTTCTGCAGTAATTCAATAGTCGCTTTTATTCTTGAGTTATTTCTTTGTTCCGTCGTGACTGCTTGATATCACTTTTTGTGATTTTTTTTTTTGATACAGTACATTTAGCCAAGAGTCTTGCTTGGATTTGAATCAGTATGTTTTATGTCCAATGAAATCAAGGTTTTCAACAAAGAAATTGGACAAAATTCTGTAAGTTTGGTGACATTTCCACAGTTGTGGTCTTGACTGGTCTTGAAATAAAAACCAGAGTGCTCAATGTCTGAGACTGAGACAAGACTGAGTACAAATRTAGTTGAGTCCAAGACGAGACCGAAACCATCAAAAAGTCAAGACCAAGACCAGTTTTGAGTACCCCAACACTATAGTGTAGACTGTAGAACCACTTGAAAGGAGCCAGAGTATTGTAAAAAGCAGAAACATCAGGAAGCTCAGAAACGGAAAAAGAAGGGATTGCAGAAAATGAAACTCGGAAGAGAAGCTGAAATTTGTTGCCTTGAGAATCATTTCCTCCAAGAGAAACTACTGGATAGCAGTGACAGCACTTGAAAAAAGTCTGTGCCCTGAGAAGTAAACAAAAACAAAATGAATTGGGGGTGGGGGGGGGGGGTGCACACCAGTGCAGWGAGAATATCTCCCCAAACATCTACATTTACATAAATAAAATCTGGCATAAATGTTTACAAAGAAACAATGCATTAAACAGGTGGCAGTCTTTAAAAGGTACATTACTGAGCTGTGGAAATTTATGAGTTTCAAATGAATCAGCAGAGGGAATGAAAGTGACATTTATCTGAGGCTGCWTTGAGCAAATAACTGAGAAAGCCAGCTCCAGCTGGGATTATGATCTTACCTTTGGAAACAGAAAACAAATGCTAAAGTTTGTTCAGCCAACATGTTGAGCAGATTTTGGTTAAGTGTTTATCTTGTCTCATGTTGTGCATTTCCATTTTTTTGTGCATTTTTAATTTCCAGAGGATGAAAACTAAAATCAGAGAACAACAGTGACAATAACAAAGCTTATCTGTCTGCTCAGGTGTGAAAGGAGTTTTATACTCAGATGGTCTTCTATCTATAAGAAAAAAAAACTAACAAAACTGAGTTTTTTTAAAAATAGAAACTGGCTCGGAATGAAAAAAATATATACATTTAAGTTGGTATTGTTTTATAATTGTGAACCTTGCCTTGATCCACCACAGCTTGCAAACAAAWATAAAGAACACTGCTTTTTGGCTGCAAACTTGGTTGAGTTTAAACCTTGTAAATGACTTTGAACATTTCACTTTACAGGATGTGACTGCAGCCAGCAGGGTTAAATTCTTGCTGATGAACTGCCACCAATGTACCATTTCTTTTGGAAAATGATCTCCCTCAAATGACTCTTTTCTTTACCCCCCCCCCCCACCTTGTTTCAACCTTAGCCCACCCCTCTTAAGTGACAGCCATTAATCACATTAGTTCTTTGGGGGAATTGTCTGCTGAGCGTCAAGTCTTGGCTGACCCCAACATTTGGAGAGAGAAGATAAAGACGTTGCACTGACAGCTATGAAATAGCCTCTTTTTTCTCGGGTCAGCATTCAGGAGAATATGAATATTATTATGCATAAAAAGAGCAGGGCAGAATAAACAATCGAGTTCTTACTTTAGAGTAGAATGACGGGAAATTWGTAATTTTGGCTGTTGAGGACAGGCTGTCCTGGTGGGTTTCAAATGAACACGTAGTTAGCGAGACACACAAAGTATTGATCTGATGTGTACTAAAGTGAGTGAAAGAGATCATCATCTTCTGTTTCTATAATTTTATATCACTTAGTTATTATTCCCARTTTAGAAACCAAGCATCTACTGACGTGCATGCTAATGAAATACAATGAGAATCAATGGTGATTATGTTTAATATTGGATTCCTTAATTTCAGAAAGCACTGAATATTACAGCGCTCTTTGTGAGTCTACATTCCAATCAAAATGTCTCCCTGAATGGGAACTAACATCATTGCCCTTAGTGTCACGTAACATTATCAGCTCTGTGGTTTAGTACAATGGAGCCATTGTGCTCCGTGGTGAGGAGAGCTTATCAGTGAAAGACAGGAAAGGAGAAAGAGAAGGAGAAAATGAATAGAATAAAAGTAAATTTGATCTCTGTTTTGCAACAGAGACTTCATCATGGTGCTGGTTTTCTTCCACCTTATTCAGAGAAAATTGATATTTAAAAAACGCATTTGTTCCAGTTGTTAGCAAGAAATAATGTTTTTTTTTTTTTCTGGAAATGACACAATTTCCAAATTTAATAGTATTGTCACTGATTATTAATAAAACATGATCATTTGAAACTACAAAGACAATGAAGTCTGTTTTCCAGTTTGMAACATCTTACAATGGTCTAACTATGATGGATGTATGGAGGTGGTTGGTGGAGCAGTCACCTCTAAGAGAGATGATCACCACAACCTTTCTGACCAGAGTTTTAATGTTCTGTATGTACGTGTTTTRTTTTTCCAGGTACTCCAGTTTCYTCCTAYRGACCAAAAACATAATGTATGTTATAGAGTAATATACTTAGGTAAGATTATGACTTGTTGTTTGTCTCTACATGTTCCTGTGATGGACTTGGACAGCAGGGACCTCTGCAATCCAAAAATGAAAAGCAGGAAAAGATAATGATTTGGTTTTTTTTGGACTAAAATTCTGTCATTCATAAACTGCATTTTTGTAAACTGTAGATCCTCTTCTGAACACTGACTTTCTTTTGCGATTAAACCAAATAAAACTTTTCCTCTTCTTAGACTTTTACAAAAAAATATTTCTCTACCCTGCTAGCTGCTATCTTCACCTCCAGTTCTGGTGAATAGCATATTGCTGTTTACATTAAATATGTCAGTTTTGGTTCAGAATCTTGGAATTTACAGAGACACTGAGATTCAAGATAATGACAGCCAGAGTTGTAAAGTAACTAAGTAGCCTACTAATACTTTGTTACTGTACTTAAGTAGAAATTTTGGTTATATGTACTTTACTTGAGTACCATTTTTCAGCCTACTGTTTACTTCTACTCCTTACATCTTCACACAATTATTTGTACTTTCTACTTGATAATTTTTTTAAAAAAAGGCAAGAAGTAGAAAGTCATTACTCCTATTTCAAGGACTCCAAAGTCAAGGACTTTGCTGCTTTCCTTTTACTGCAGTGACTCAGATCTGGAGATGTTTTATCCAACCTGACTGTACTAGCTGCAAGGCAGCAAACCTGAAAACTTTGCTAAATGTCCTTCTCAATAAC
Source organism: Austrofundulus limnaeus (assembly GCF_001266775.1). Taxonomy (NCBI): domain Eukaryota; kingdom Metazoa; phylum Chordata; class Actinopteri; order Cyprinodontiformes; family Rivulidae; genus Austrofundulus; species Austrofundulus limnaeus. Next base: position 1,149,527 of record NW_013952505.1, on the reverse strand, counting down.
CAGGAAAAYGCTTGTTAGCGAAACAGGCCAATAATGTTTTTTCTGTTTTCAAACACTTTCTGTCACATGTTCTCAAAGAGGCTGTACGATAAATGTGAAACTCTATTATTGTTTTTGTACTGTTTATTTTTATTTTGTAGTAATCTTTCAAGCTTTTGGTAAACCACATAGAAATGGCCATACCAATCATCGTGAAATTTGGTAGGAATGTAGATGTGTCTGACCTACACTGCACCAG
>NW_013952505.1:1141564-1148377 GCF_001266775.1 Austrofundulus limnaeus | reverse complement strand
TGTGTGTGTGTGTGTGTGTGTGTGTGTGTGTGTGTGTGTGTGTGTGTGTGTGTGTGTGTGTGTATATAACATTTTAAACAACCTGAGTATGGAGAAAAGGTTAAACTCTGAGACAAGCTAATGGCTAGTCTGAGTGAGACCAACTTCCCCTGAAGTGAGATAGATGTTCAAATAAATTTTGCGTTCAGCATACTTCTGTATTTAAGTGCAATATGTTTTTTTGGGCTTCTATTTTTCATAGTTGAATGGAAAACATAAAAATGGGTTACGAACAAAAAAAAAACTAAGTTCTAAAGCATCAACATAAATTTCACAATGATCAAAAGATGGTGACTGGAGTCATGTATTAGCTTGACTAATACAGCCAGTATTATTAGCTTCTAAGCTATTATTTCAGTAAACATGGTAAAAATGATACAAATAATAATTTATTTTGCATAAAGTGATAAAAAATGAAAATTCAGATTTTTAATTAGGATTCAGACTACATTTTGGCTTGTTTACTTTTTATTTTTAAACTTATTGTATGGCTACAATTCAACTTGAACTTGACACGTTTTGTTTGTTACTCTTGCCGTTTGTGTTTTGAGGCCGACAGAGAGTTGTATCTGCACAGACAGATGGAGAAAGGCGTTGTGAAGCTCCTGAAGGAAAAGATGCTTGTTGTGCCAGGTCTGATCAGGATGAATTCTGCAGCTGGAGGGGAAATGATGTACAGCTACGTTTGGGCTTTTTGCTTTGCTCGTTGGTTTTGAGCAGGTACATTGAAACTCCCCTGACCTCGTTTGCTGCAGAATTCAAGTTCAAACAAGAATGTTTCAAATGAAGATAAAAAACAAAAACAAACAAATAAAAAAAGAAAATAAACCACTCATGCGGATGAACAAATCCCAGCTTCTCTCTCATATAGACATTATTAGCTGTTCTGGTTGTGACCTCTGAACAAAGAGGGAACAAGGACATATGTAAAAAAAATGTCAGCTGGGCTTAGTTCTGATCAAACACCCTGTTCAAACTGATAGCGACCTGAATGTTTGAGCTTCTCCGGGGAACTGGCTGTAATTGAAAACAGGCAAAAACAAAAATCGAACAAACACTGCAGCTGTCACACACCTTGATTAAGAAAAAAAAGGACCACTAAACCTGTTTTAACTAACCCACTGTTACACACAAAAACATGAGTATCTCACTCGTATTTGCACGCTGGAACCATMTGGGGAAAATTAGTAAACAGAAGCTTATCATCTTTTGAAGAGATCCTAAAGGCCTTGAAGCTCAGCTGTATTCCATTTTTTGAAGACAGAGATTAATTGCCTTTTTTTCCGCCCCAACTGTAATCCTTGAAACTGCCTCTGCTCGGTGCAACAGCTAACATCTCGTCACACACACACACACACACACTGAGGATACGAGAACATGAAGGCAAACCACCTTCAAGTTTCTCAAATAAGCATTTTTCTACATCACACATCATCAGTTAAATACCACTTTAATGCCAGCTGTGGTATTTCAGTCTCAAAGGGATTCATAGTAGATGTACAAAATGTGTGGATGCCTGTTCATCTCACAGTTTTATGTTAGCTTGGGGTACAGCAAGTCACAGCAGTGTTGAAACTCAAATTTAAAGAAATCATCGGGGTTGTATATTTTAACTTACAGAACATTACTACCACTTTAAAGAAGCCCATGTCCAGCAGTCATTGTGCGAGAGGCTGGGTACATCCTGGATAGGTCACATGTTCACAAAGAGACAAACAACYATTTATTCTCAGAGATTTAACAATGARCAWTTGTTTTTGGAGGAAACTRGTGTACCTGGAGAAAACCCACACATGCACAGAGAGAACATACTCAGAAAGGTCTGAAAACTGAAAACCCAACTAATATTTTGTAGAGTCATGTTTGCAGCAGTTAACACAGCCAGTGTCTTCTCACATGTCTCCACAACCTTGGCTTCCAGTTCTCTGTATCAGTTGGGGCCAGTTGGACTGATGTCWGGGTCTTAACTGGACTTTTCAGAACATTTAACTATTTCTGCTTGAACCACCTGAGCGTTGGTTCAGCAGTATGTTTAGAGTCATTGGGCCTCATGCAAGAACATGTTCGTATTCTTATCCTAAATTTCTCTTACTTTTGTTCGTACRAAGGGTTCGTACGAACATGTCATGTCAGATTCAACAAACACTTCTATCTTCAGGAAAAGTGTGTAAATGAGCTGCGTAAATTCCACCTGTTCGTATCCAGCTGCTCGTGCACGCGAGAGGAGATTAGCATAATTACCACCCCAAAAACACCATATAAGGCTATGTTTCCTGCCTCAGATACAAGGAAGTGTCCATTCATGAAAATGACAGCGAAAACGAAAAAGAAAAACTTTACGAGTTCAGAGATTGAAGTCCTGCTGTCAGTCATTTTTAGCAGGTCAGCTGTGGAATAAAATGAGCTGCTAAAAGTATAAACAACTGTGTTAAATCATTTTCATTTATTCAGAAGACACAGCGCTGCGCACCGTACGCACCCGCCCCCCGTGCAYGGTCTCAAGTGGTCTCAGTTGCGGTTCTGAAATAAGCATTTTAAAATGTTTTCAAAATATGTCTGGCACTTTGGAGAAAATCCAGGAGTCGCTGCAGGGATTATGTATCCCCTCTGGCCTGGGAAYGTCTCGGAGTCCCCCAGGACGAGCTGGAAGTTGTCGCTGGGCAGAGGGAAGTCTGGGGGTCTCTGCTGCTGCCCCCGCAACCCGATCCCGGATAAGCTGGTCAGACGGAAAATTTATATTGTTAGTCTAAATTATTACATTTAAAATTATAACTCTAATTCAAGCAGAATGACTTATTGTCAACATCATTATGGAGTGAAATTTATTTTCAACTCAAAACATCTTCAAACTAACGAAATATAAAGTTATTAGGAAGGAATATTTGTCTGGATAACAGCAGACTGACTGCTCGTAARATATACGACAGGTCTGGACCACTCGTGAATTTTGTTCATATCTGAAAAAAACCTTAGAATACGAAAACATTGGTGAATGCCACAAATTCTCCTAAATCACTCGTATGCACAACTTAAGAACAAATCTGTGCGTACGAACGGTTCTGGCATGTGGCCCATTGTCCTGCCGAAAAGTGAAAAGCCAGATTTCCTGATGCATCTCAGTAATCCAGGTAGAAAAAAGTCAAAAATAAAAAAATAAATAGGTCCTCTGGATGGGTCCCATCCAGAGGACCTATTTGTTTTTTTCTTTTTGATGAAAAGCCAGATCTTATGGACTGGTTCCTTTAATCAGAGTAGTATGACATTTGCTTGGTTTTGAACAGTTTGCCACATTGTATGGCCAGTGACATAGTACCTACATTCACTACACATGTACGTAGTGACGTACAACATGCAGCCTTTTCACGTATACTGTCAAGCACACAACAAAACACACTACCCCTCCTCCTGACCCATGTTCACCAATTACAACAGCTCTGCGCTCCTTCCCTTTGCCTGTTCTTTCTCATCTCAGTGGAAATAGCAAAGGAACCAGTATGTGTCTGCATCTAAAAAAGAAAATGCGAAGGAAAAAGAAAACATCTCTCACTTGTCTTGACTTGGTTCTCTTTGTTTATTTTAAAGAGCCGTTCAAAAGATTAGGATTGTTTGTGAAGAGACATCTCTRTTTCATCTTTAATTTGTACTTTTCATCTTTCCAGCAACCAGGTTCTCAGTCCCTACTGATGAAAAACCTCAGTCACCACCATGCTCTACTATGGGGATGGTGTTCTCAACRTGATAAKAGGAGTTAAGGTTRCACATTGATGGCCATAATATTCAGTTTCATCAACTTTTTTACAAATACTAATATGTATGCCTACACTCAGGCAACAAATTCCCTAAAGATGGTATTCAAGGTTGGCGTTCAACACCTCCTTTTTTTGTTGACTTACTTATTGTAACATATGTATAAATTAGTTTTATTGGTATTTTGCATTGTGTTAGCAACTTCCAATGTTGCAAAGTCTTGGAAGGACTGCTGAGCTCAGCTCACACAGGTACTGTAGGTACAAACCCTGTTCAGATTAAGTGTATTTCATTAAACAGGAAGTAGGTATAAATAAAACTAGACCAGTATGCATCATTAAAYACTGACTTCAAGCATGTGCATTAGTATCTGTAAAAAATATTAAATGCCCTCTGAACACAAAGCCTTAGTTCACATGTTTAGGGAAGAGATCTCAAGTGGTTTGATTTATATTTCTCTTTAGTGGGTTTTTCCCATTAACTTAATTAATCTGGGAAATTTGGGTGTAGGTCTATTACTTAATAAAAAAAAGAACTGAAAATAAATTTAAAGTCCAGGTTGTAAGGCGACAGAACACAACAAACACTGGGGTGGATACTCTTGCAACCCATTGCAGAGATCACAGTGTTGTATTTGTTTACCTGTGATATTTACAGGTGATAAACATAAAAGCAGGATGTTTCTGTATTAATTAATTTCCACATCTGTTCACACTGCGGCGTGCGCATATGAATGGCAACATATGGCACGATCCCCCCCCGTTCAACAAATCCTCAAAAATCCAGACCGGCGTGGGATTTATGAACATAACAGATGAGGTTTTGATGATTGCGATGCCGCTGATGATCGCTGGCACCGGAAAAAGGTTGCGTTGTCGACCCAGCGGCACAGCATATGCTGCCCGTGGATCGCAGGAGGTCATCCAGATTTTCTGCGAGCTCTGGACCATTTCATTACAACAACAGATGGCCGTGGGGAGTTTTATCGATAAAACATCCTCCTGTTGAAACCTTTTTTTTTTTCATCCTGGTAAAGTTGTGAAAATGACACATCTCTGGTGACATTTAACATGTTTTTATTTCTGAATTTCTCGCTTTCAAGGAAATGATTAGATTACCGAGCTGTTAACCTAATGTGGCTGGGAAAACAACCCTGATGTGTCGGGATTAATAAGGATTAATGTTACAGGATGCTTTTAGCTCTATTTTCATGAGATAAAAATGATGTCCCAAAGTCACCACAAGCTTTTAAACATCAAATCCTTTCTTGGTAATTAACTTTGTATGTTCATGGCACATTTTTGATTTGAACAGAGATTACAACACTGTTCTTTAGTCCTCTGAGTGATTTTTTCTCCCCCTCCCGATGGGGTGTCATGTTACCACTGTGTAGATACTGATTACACGGCCCTGCTGACCAGTGGTGCATGTGCTTCTGTCCTCCAGTGACAACGACGCATGAATGGAGTGTAATCAGTCCTTGATCCAATCAGAGGCTGATGTCTGGCTGACTGACAGGGAGGTCTCTGTGGGCCTCTGATGAGACTAGACTTAAAGGACCCCCAGGGGACCAGGAGCTGTGACAAAGAGGTGCTGCAAACTGCAGCGGTTCATTTAAATTAATGCGGTGCTTTGAATCTGCAGCTTGGGTCAATGAGGACAACACATTAATCCTCAAAAACAATTTGATGTTTGAAGTGACACATTTCTGAGGAAATCCAGAATTTGTGCAGCTATTCTCTGAGCATTTAACAAACATCTATTTACTTCCTAAAAGCTCAGGCGTAATCTGGGATTTAAAACTTCAAGACGACAAAAAAAAAAAATAAGAAATGTTAAGAGAACCAATATAACAAAGGTGTCCCCAGCACCATTAATAAGACAAAGATTGTCTAGAAAACAAGTCTCAGACAGTCATTGTGTAAAAACTGTTTATGTTGTTTTCATGAAAATGTTAATGTGTAAATGGAAGAAGAGTGATTATCACACGTCTCGCTTTTTATGTGTTTACAGTGTTCTATGTAAAAGATAGAACAAAATTTAAAAAGACCCTCACTTCAAATTTAAAGAGGAAATTCTTAGTTCAGATATCATGGAAGTGTTTGATTGCTTGGATTTGTGCACCCTGTAGTTATTTAAGAAACAAATCAAGTTCTATGGATTACTATAGGACTATTGTTTTGTTAAATGAAGTTGTTAATTACTACTGTATTAAGGTTTATTGATGTAAACAAATGTGTTAAAAAAATATAGATGCTTGCTCTTAATGGAATGTGAAAAATGAATGTTTTATACAAGTTAGAGATGGATATAGAACATATTAAAAAAGAATGCTATAACCAAGTTATTAAGAATTGTAATTAAGGATGATTCTATAGATGTAAGAAGGGTGGGTGTAAAAAATAAGTTTATACTTCTACCCACTCCTTTGAACATGTAAATATAATTCACCATTGTTCTTCTTTTGTTTGCTTTTTGTTTTAAAAACATTTTCTTTTGTACATAACTTTATTTCTTTTAATAAATAACATTCTATGAAGTCAAAGAGACACGCTGGGTAATATAATTTGTACATTTTAATCTGTAAATTGTTTACAAAGTGGAAAGCTTAGAGAGTTAATTTGCAGAAATATTGGAAAGTTTAGATGGCTCAAATGTCACAGTGTGTTAAATCAACACACTCTAAACTGAACATTTCTTCGCTGGAACTTTTAACTATAAGTTTGAAAATCATGAAATATAAACTGTGATTGTGTAAGAACTGTTGAAGGCACCAAAATGCTTGTTCAGCCATTTAAAGTCYAACTTTCTGTGATCTGTTTAAACATGTCTGAGCTTTAGAGCTTCATAAAGAGTTGGGATTTCTCATTTGTTTAGTCAAAATGTCATTTTTGTGTTAAAAAACAGAGCAAAAGGTGCCTTTTTTTGCAGGTTTTTAGCTAAATTAGTTTTTGTGTACTGCTAAATGTCATTGGACAATATTTCTGGTTAAAATGCATATTTTAATTTATTTTCTATTTTTAAAAA
>NW_013952505.1:1110358-1141553 GCF_001266775.1 Austrofundulus limnaeus | reverse complement strand
TAATGGCACAGATATGTTAAAATTGGATAAAACATGAGACCATTTGCAAAACCAGAGAGATAAGGGAAAGAAATTCTGTTAAAACAGGTTTGAAAGAAAGTTGTTAAGATGCAGAGTTTGTCTGGGTTTGACACGCACAAATTTATACCACAAACAGCAACATAATAAACAAATACAGAGTAACATTTCCTCTCCATCAGCACCTCACCCACCTTGGAGCCAAGAGCCCCACCCCACCTTCCACCTTTGATTTGAATTTAATCCTAGATAAATCTTAACCTTTTTATCTCTTACTTGTTTTCTTCAATAGGTCGGTGTGAGTAAAGTGTGAGGTTTCACGTCAACTCCTCCAAACGAACAGCAGATGGTGGTAGTAAACATTTTTCCTTTTGGTTGGATCAGAGACAACGGGCTGTCAAGCCCTGACAGTAAAACAGAATTTAGCTTTTTTGAAAACAACAAAGTTTCATCCTTTTACACATTTAGGGATGTCCTCAGGCATAAATGTCTATCCGTTATTGATGTCACATATCCAGSAGATGAAGCACATTAAATCTGAACTTAAAAAGAAACAGGAAAAATCTGCAAAGTGTTTGACAAAACGCAGGAAGTGAGAGAGAGGATGGTAAAATCCCCAAAGTTAAGCTCATCGCCTTCTTCTCTGAAGCTGTAGTCTTTCATCAGGAAGGGTTTATCAGTGTGTCAAAGACAGGCTGTGTTTGAAGTTTCAAACTACCTCTGCTCTCTTTCGCTCTCACTAAACCAAAACCACACATTGAGGTGAGATTAGATCTCCATCAAAACGGACCAACATGCCCATGAGAGGCAGTGGGGAAAGGAGGACATGAAGACACGCAAGGGTGGTGTCTGTTTTTCAGTGAAAAGTTTATCATTGTACAGAGGGAGAGAGTTCATGTAAATTCTCAAGTGAAATTGAAAAAAAGCACTTCGATGGAAATTAAAGCTGACAGATCAATAAAAGTGGGAATCAGAGCCCTGCCAGAGACAATACAGTACAAACAAACTATACACGCCCTCTCATGTAACAGACTGAAAATAGAACAGAGCTCTGAAACTGTAGGTTAACATCTTTCTGAGAGAAACTACCTGCTGTCACGAGAAGTGTGTGAGTTTAAAACAGCCGACACTGTTGGGTACGTTATAAAACACGTTAGAACCAGCAGATCTGCGGAGTTTTAGTTTGTTCAGTTCTGTTGTCACCAAGGGCTTTTCTTATGATTTCTCCTGTTTTATTTAGTTGTTTTTTTCATTTAGTTTTTGTAACCTTAGCAACAAACAGCATTAAATAGAATTGCTAGATTCTTTAAAAAATGTTTAATTTTTCTCCAAAAAAAAAAAAAGTGATTCTACAAAACCCCTGATTTAGCCATTCTGAAAAAAATAAACAATACCTTTTTTTCTGTTACTGCTGTTAACCTGATCAGAGTGTACCCCACCCCTCAGTGACTGATGACTAGGCATCATTTCCCCGGGACCCTAAAAGGAAAAAAAAAAAAATTTGGATGGATGGATAGATTAAATGCATTTACTTTTCTCCCATTTTTCTGTTTCAGTGTTTTAATGATCAAATATTATTGTTAACAGAATGAAAAAAGGAGAAAAAAAGATGAAATCAGCTTTGTTGTTCTTTTGGTTTCGAGGGCACAAAGTGATTGTGGATACGTGTATAACAGACCGTTGTCTCACTGTTTAAGATATCACTGTTGAATTCATATTCAACATGTGAACTGTGTTAATGTTTTGTGACCTTAAAAATGTGTTAAAAATGTTCTGTAGCATAGCATTGTTGAAAAAATCCAAGTAAGAACTTTTTCAAACATGATTGCAGAGTTATAACRTTTGAATCATGTCATAGTAAACCAAAAGTTTAACTAAAGTAACAAAAAAAAAACACTTTCATTTAATGTCCAAATATTAGCCAAAGCAAAACTGTTTCAGACATAGAGAAAATTAAAACAATAAAATGAAACAACCTCACTGCAAATATTAGAAAATAAAACTAAAGATCTGACATGTCTGATTATTATTATTACTGATTCTGACTTCCACAAAACCTATTTTCATACTTGAGACATGCTTCGTTTCCAGCCATTTTCCTGTTGGCTGTAATACAAGAAAGTGACAGATACCATATACCTACTACTGTTCTTTTCTTCTATTACGTTTGATTTTGTTCTCACATTGTTTAAAAACATTCATTACTGTGAAGTAAAATTATTCAAATTTGGAAATATTTAAGCTGAAGGAGTTGAATGGTTCTGCTGGACTATTTTAATTCATTCCTTATGGCTAGAAAAAATGTACACAAATTACAGAAGATCATCATTAAACCATTCATTTTTTCCCCTTTCTTCCCATCTGTGGTCTGGTCACAGAGGTATAAGGACGGAACCCCCCAAGACTCCAGCTACTTCAGGGGGATCCAGAGGCCTTTCCTGACCAGAAAGATGTATAAGCTCTGCAGGGAGTTCTGGATCTTCTCTTAGTGAGACATGCCTGGAAAGCCTTCAGGGGAATCACCCAGGAGACATCCAGACTAAATGTCCAAACTAGTGATATATTGTTCTTGAACTTACCAGCACTACTGTATGTGCTGGCTAACTAGGGTAGCTCCCTCTGTTATGCTCCACCCCCATCTGCCAACACAGCACTTCTTGGTCAAAACAGTTATTGATGACATGCTGCATACAGCCATTTAGGTGAGATAATGTATGAGAATTGGATGACATTAAATCAGGGTTTTTTAAAGTATACGTGTGTAAGCCCCCCAAAAAGAGCAAACAAAAATGCCCCCCACCCCCACACACACACACACACACATAGATGTTACACATTATTTTTCAATGAGCTACTAAATAACTAAGTTTGCATCTTTATCAACCACCTATCTGCTTTTTGTGAATGTTTCTATGTTTTGCACAGATTCACCCATGTTTGGTTGGCACCTTTCACAGAACCCAAGTGATCTGCAGGTTATCACAGAATGGTTCCTACCCTCTTGCTTCCAAGCTTGACTTAATAATGTCAGATGATATGATGTGGTCGATGAAAGACTGCAATGGTAAATGGACACTGAGGGTGCATTCACACCAGCCCTGTTTAGTCTGCTTTAATCAAATTCTAGTTTATTTGCCTAGAAAGTCCGTTTTGTTTGGGGAGSTGTGAATGTGAAATCAAAGTCTGATGCGAACCAAAAAAAAAAAAAAAAAAAGAACTCTGGTCCTCCTGAAAACCTAGATCTTGGTTCAGTTAAAGTTAGCTTGGGCCTTGCCTTCCTTCGCAGTTCTGCTCAGTTCTAGTTTCCCTTCACTGCTCCATCCGGGATTTCTCCCATAGACAAGAATTTCTTCAGGAGAATTTTCATCCAGACCAATCAGAGAACAGAACATCTATTTTGTTCGCAGTGTCTGCTTGTAGTTTATTTTACCTTCCAATCAGCAAACAGAAGGCGATGTTTTGAACGACGTTGATTTTCACCGCAATGTCTGCTAGTTAGCAATGGCAGTGGAAGAAGTGAATGAAGCCAGTCCGTGTTGATAAGGCTTCCAAATTAAATTAAATTTGTCTGACAAAGTCTGCAGGACTCATTTACAGCCGTCTGGTTTGGCTCGGTACTTCTCTTCTTTCAGTAGGATTGTTTACAGCACACGCAATTCCCGGTTAGTTTCTTAGCTTAGCCTCCTTCATAGTGGAGCTGGCGTACACATACCAATCCAATCATGTTAAACTTCARCAGAGGCCACGCCTCCAGCAAGAATCGCTTCTCTATAGCCAAGAGTCCAGACCCTCGTACGAAGCAAAGTGAAGGACGAGGGTCTGGTTTTTACCAGGCTAAGTTAAAGTAAACTCTGGTACAGTTTGAATGGGTGTGTGATTGTCAAGCAGTCCACAGACTGCTCCAAAAGCAGGAAGCAGACTACAATGTGAAGTTGGATGTGCTCCTACTCAGTGAATGCCACCTCCTACTGTCGTCTCAGCCGTCCTTGTATGAAAAACAACATTATTCATGGTTCTGTCTCATCTTCCGCTTATAATGAGCCCATTGTTGAAGAGTTTGTTTGACAAAGCAAAAATAAAATAAAATAAAATATATCCTACAGCTCCATGTTTGTTTACATTTTGTGAAGAGGGAAGTTGTACTCAATGTCTTCTTCTGAGGTTTTTGTGTTGATTCCTTCAGTGGTTACCAGGGTTTAGTTCATTTGGCACAGTGGCAGTGTGAATGCGGACCACACCAGCTGAAAATGTGTACAAATTTTGCAGTTTTTGTCCCCAATCGAACCGATTCTATCGAACTGTTCTAGTTTCCTCACATAGTCCCCACATAATATGTATACATGAATGATTGCTAAACTAACGTATCTGTGTGGTTGCTGTGATGGACTCAACCTGCCAACAGTGTTTCCTTTCTTCCACCTCTACTCCTGAACACTAACACAACTGAGCAGGTATAAAAAATGAGAGCCTGTTCATTATTTCAGATAATATTAGTGTGAGGGTTTTGCAGATGCATTGCATGTTGCTTATTTCTTTTCATTTCAATTAATTTAATGAATAAATTAAAGAATTAATCTTATTTATTTATTGCTAAAGTTGATCTTATCACATCTTTAAAGAAAATACTTTAAAAAGCAGGGATTGCTCGTAATGCTGCTTGACTTTTTTATCTTGCAACCTAAAAAAATGTAAGCAGGATTTAATTCAAACACTCAAAGGACGAATCAAAATAGTTCTGCTACTGATTCAAGATTTTCTGTTTTTATTTTTGCTGAGAGTACACAAAGGAAAAGCCCAAAAGCATTTCAGGGCTTTCCTTTGAATCGTCAGCGCTGTGGGACGGTTCAGCAGCAGGGGAATTGTGGTTTTGTCTCATTAGATGGAATCAATTTCTTCAAAGACTTCTGTTGTTGTTTGATGAAAACATTGAACTGGCTAATTGTAAAATTGATTCAGGTTGTGTTTTTTACTGCGTGAAGCAATATACATTCGCCCTCTGAGCTATCTGTATTTATCGGGGAAAGTAAAGCAGCTTGCACTCTCTGTCTGTCTTGCTCTTTCTAATTCCTGAAATATCCATGAGCACACACAGGCAGTTTAGAGTGTTTAATGCCGTAATCCCGCAACTCTTCAAAATGTTTTGGAAGTTTCGCAGTAAGCTGTACGTATTAGTGACAGCATGAAAGTCTTTAATTTACAGCAAACCCTGTAAGCTTGTCTGAAAAGTAGTTTGAAAGTTCGGAGCAACAACAGGATTAAATATCGAACCAGTCAGAACTTCGTAGGTGATTTGGACACAGTTTGCACATTGCTTTCTGGATGGACAATTATCTTATAAATGTGAGTTGTGACCACAAATTTCTCAAGAAATTTGTTGGACTTTTTTTTGTCAGGATGATTTATGTCATCATATTTCAGATTAAACTTACCTGAGAAAACTCTCTGACAAGATCCCACATTCGTCTTTCCTCGGGGCTAAAGTTACCTTCAGAGGGTCCATATTTCTGCAGAGCGTTTTCCACCACTGGATTAATCATCTGGCCATAAATTATTCCTTTCTTATCCAGTCTTGGATAACTGTTCTTAGTTCAGTTTCATTTTGCTGAGAAAAATCATCCCTCATGACACTATGCAGGGGATCCTGCCAAAGGTCCACTTGGTCTRTCAATGTTTGCAGCAATTTCCAAAGACTTAAGTTGTAACTGTCCACTTATTCACTACTATATGCTATACATTATTATTGTAATTTCCTTCTAGTTAGTCAGCCTTTGTGTAGTGATGTGTAGAATTTTTTTCCTAATGTTTTTATCTACAACATTTTATACAAGAACATTTTCACTTGGTCCAGTAAAAAAGGACTACAGAAGTGATACACTATACTGATCAATATAGAGCATCATGTATTGCAGTCAGAGTCCAGTTGTTATAAAGAGGCAGGTAAACTATTTTTTATGTCTGCTGATTGTTAGTGTGATTTTCTTGTCCATACACCCATTATCCTATCTCCAACAGTAAAACAGAAGGGTACACCATGACAAGTAGCCACTCCATCACAGGGTCAACAATCATTCAAGTGCTAAGGCTAATATAGAGACAGCTGTTGTTGTAGCGTAATAGAAGACTAGCGTTCCTGTACAAACCCCAATATACCAGTACCTATTTCCTTCAGTGACCAGACGAGAGGTGGAGAATCAGTTCTTCACATATATGCACAGATTTGTAACATTTTGTCAGTGTTAAACACCTTATGAGGCTAAAAACAAAAATTAACTGCTCTGTCTGTCTTACATGACATTTAGCTACACATAACTAAATTTAGAAGCCCTGCAGCATTTATTATATCTGATTTCACCATAAGTGCTACAGCTAGCTGCTGTTTGTATTTGCACTTACAACTAACCTCAGAAATCTGAGGAAATAATGTAATGCACAACAAACAGCAAAAGAAAAAGGTTTATGAATTTGTAGTTTCATGAAACCCTATGGGATTTTGAAACTTGAGTTGTTTTATGATGACAGTATTTCACTTTTGTCTTGGTTTAACTTGGCCTAAGCTCACRAGACCTGTCAGACCTATACTTTATTTCTCCAAACTGTTAAGACAATCCCTGTAGGGAAAAACCCAGATTTGTCAGATCACATTTGTTCTACAGTGGATTCCACTGTAGCTGTCAAATTTTRTGATTTTGTGTTTTTTGCATGGGAATTCTTTTTTTTTTCTATACTGCTTTTCCTTTCTGGGTCACTGGTGCCAAGTCCATCTCTGGGACAAAAGGAGACAATCATTCACTCTCTTACTCACAACTARGGACAATTTAGAGTTATCAATAAATCTAGCATGCATGATTTTTGGTCTGTGGGAGGAAACCAGAGAACCTGAAAAAAATCTAGGAGTGGACAAAGAGAAGGGAGTTCCATGGGCCTTGAGGGGATTCTATAACCTTCTTGCTGAGAGGCAACAGCTCCACCAACTGAGCCACCATGAATGTTGTGGAAATCATCGGACCCAGTATATCCTCAGCTGATAATACAACTAGGCAGTATTTCATTCTGGAAAAGAAGTKAAAGAGCACCATCCCACCCTTACATTCCAGTGTCTATTAGGTTTACCACAGGGATCYGAACAAGACACATGACAACACTGTWGYTCCTGCTGTTCAAATGTTGTCATTGTTCTTTTGGATGCTCCCTTCTRAAGGGGTCACCACAGCAAGCAAACTTGCATGAAAGACTGCATTTGTTTTACGCTGGGTACCCTTTCTGACGCAGCCTAGACAAAACCAAAACACTAACAAACCAAGCCACAGCTCCTGCTGTCAAATCTGCTGGGAAATTAATCCCTGGTTTGTTAGCCTCTCCAATTAATCACAGCCCTCTCAGTGCACGGTTAAATGGTTGGAGTTTAGAGAGAAGTCAGGCTTGTTTCTCCCTGACAAATATTTTAGGACTTCAGTCAGCCGTCCTTTTCAGCCACTCTCCTGTGGCTCTGACAAACAGAGATGATTTAGTCCTCCCAATGAGGTTTCATGAATCACAGTTCTAAACCAATAAACTGCTCTGCTTGGCCGTGTCYGAAACTCCAAAACATACTTTTAGTCTTCATGTCATGTTAACACCACAAAGTAATTAACAAGATGTGTCCATGGGGAGGAGAAACATTGTTAGAACATGTTTCATTGGTGATTGTTGCAGTGATCAGTCAATCCATGGAGGTCAGATTGACTAAAAATACTTCACAGTGTGGGCTGCATTTAGTTTCTAAGGGAAAACATTAAGACAAAGTGTTTCACGCTAACCCGCCTAGCTGCTGTTGGCTCAGTGTTTAACTCTGGATGACTGGGCAGATTTTCTGGCACTTCYGATACACCCAGAATGGCAGCTGAAAAGAGTGCGAGGAGCGAGTGGGTAAACATTGAGATTTCATTCCAAACAAAGCCCCAAATCTCACTGCGGTGAGGAAATCATTCTCACCTAAATCCCAGCGAGACTAAAAAGGATTCGGGGATTACAGAAAGCGCTCACTTAGCTTTAATCAGAGTGCAAAGCTGTGCAGGGCTACTGTTGTCCTTGTTAGACATTTGAAAAAARGGAAGTGGAGTTGTAACACTTAGTTAAACAGACTGGTGAGTAATTACTCGTTCCACTTACAGTGTAAACACGAAGCGCGTTCTAYATGCAGTTCAAAAAATCTCCACTTCCTCTGTTTGTTTCCCCAGAGCTTCTGATACATTTGAAATCAGGCCAGACAAGAATATTCTAACCTGATCGTCTCCACCCTGAGCTTGTGTTTTATTTGTGTAGCTCTTTTAAGTGGTTTTGAGGTTTCCTTGTCATCTCGGAGCGCTGCGTTTGCATGTGATCTTCATATAGAAATGTTTGTAGGTTTTTGTTTCTTTATCAAACAATAAAAACAGTTTGTATTTATGCACTCCTCTGTTCTCGCTCCGGCGTGTGCTTTCTATTCGTGTCATGCACCGCTCCTTTTAACCCCGACATCATTACACTCTGCTTTTATCCGTCCTCACCTCTCTTTTCGCCTGCTGTTTCCTCTGGGGATGTGACTTAGGCTACAGCAACTCTTTGTACATATGGCACAGGTAACGCAGGGGGAAGGAGACAGTATCTGTCTTTGTTCTTCAGGGAGAGACAAAGAGAAGCCCCGAAGCTGTTTCACAGACACGAAAACCAGAGAAGAGGAAGGTAAATATAGATTATTGCACAGCGTGAGCAAACATCGGCTGCAGGTTTAGGAATAACACTCGTGAAACCARACAGGAAAATCAGTGAGTTTGAGAGGTACACTTAGATTTTTTTTTGTTCATTGTTCACATTTTTTTAAAGCTACCTGGTTTCTCAGATTTAAAATCAGAGAAGAAAAAAGTTTGGGTGCAGTGAGTAAAAGTTAAAAATGAAATAAATAAAAAAAGATATTTAGTTTGACTTTTATTTCAATGCAGACCATTTGATTCCTCCATTTATTTTTTTGTCAACTTTCCACACATAATCAAAATAAACCCACACTGTACCCCTGTGGGGTGAGAACATCCACAGGGAAACGGTAACAAAAATACAAAGAAAGAAAACTCTTAGATTGGCTAAATCTTCTCCTCAAACATTTCTTTTTTTCATTCACACCATCCTGTTATTAATAAAGTTTAATGGTGACAAGATCAGGATCCAGTGTTGTATTTGTTTCTAGAAGACAGTAGTGAACATGTAAAATATATTGCTGCATCGTTGTTTTAAGTTCCATGTCTTCTACTTACATGGAGTTTTTGAAACTCTGCACTTTAGAAAACATTTGTAAAATATCCAGTGTGGTGTGGACAGAACCATAATGCACATTTCTAGATGACTTTCTTTATAAACCATTTATTTAAATTAAAACAAAAAAGGCAAATCAAAACGTACAAACATACAGGAGAAATAAAAATATGAAACAGTTAAAACAGATCGATAAAAGTACAATAAGATCACAGTCAACATCACTAACTCGGCCTAACGGGCAAGACATTTTTTTAGGGTGTGGGGGAAACTGGAGTACCCGGAGAAAACCCACGCAAGCACGATAAGGACAAGCAAACGTCACACAAAAAGACCCCAGGTTGATGGTTAGTTGTTGTGCTGCTAACTATTGATAACAATTTGACAGAGCATCACTTTAAAGTTGACTGAACTTTCCCTATAATCCAGCAAGTTTGTTTAATTTCACAGTACAGAGATAGGCCTCCCTTAAACTACACTGTAAAAAATGAATGTTGGATTTACTTAACCATGTTATGTTACCTGGTTCCACTTAACTGAGTTGAGTAAATCAAAGCAATATACCASTTTTTTAGCCAAAGAACATGAGTATGTTGCTTTGAATTTACTCAACTCAGTTGAGTGGAACCAGGTAACATAACATGGTTAAGTAAATCCAACATTTCATTTTTAGAGTGTACATAGCAGATAGGTGTGGGCCAGGTCTGGCATTAATGGCATTATTCTTGTACTAGCCCAGCTGTGGTGTGGTTTATGTGGTGCTGGCCCATGCATGGACCACCTCTGGCAAACTACATCTGAGCCTTCAAAGGGCTGTCATTCTTTGTGGTATTTAACCCTTGTGTGGGTCAGAACTGGGCTAAAATAACTTTTAGTTATGTGGGAATTAGGTCCTCGTCACAATGTAAAATAAATAAGTCACCCAGACTATGGATTATCTAAGACTAGTCAGGGACTTAGAAGTTATTCAGGACTGCATTAGGGCTGCAGCGTCTCCTCATTATGTGTGAAAGGTCGTGCAGGGTGTAAAAAACTTGCACAAATATCCATAGTGATGTTGTGGTGGTTGATAATTGTGGTAGAGTATTGAGGTTCTGGGTGAAATGTGGTGCCAGTGTATCCATGACATGGGGCTGAGCATAGCAGCATGGCTTGGTTTTTAAAAGTTTAAAGCAAGACTGGTCATTCTGGCCTCATGTCTGGGGCAAATTTGAAGGTCCAGCAACTAATCATAAGTTGTTTAAAGTGTAAAATAGTTGTAATAACCTTTTTTTTTTTCAGTTTTTTTTTTTTAATTTGGTGTTCCCATTGCTTAGGTATTCAAACACTCAAAAGGTTTTAGTCAGTCAATCAACCAGTAGTCCTAAAGTCTAGCAGCACCTTTTGGACAGCTCAGCTGGCTGAACTTCCTGGCGACTTCTCTCTCATTAGCAGAGTAACCCCTGACAATGTTTCAGGCCCAAGATTAGGCCTACCTCATCAAAGGGAACTCTGGTGGATAGCTGGGCTGAACATGATAAAGCTGCACAAGAGGATCACCGGACAAGGGGATCACTTTTAATGAGTTTCCCTCTTTTCCCACTGACCATGCAGCTCAGACTGAAAACTCCCTCGCAGTCGACAGGATAAAGGTTCAAGTCTGGTCTGTTGGGAAGAAGAAACAGCAGCTGAGGTTCCCTGAAACGGCTTCAACTTTCTCCTAGAGTAAGAAGAGTAGGCATCCTCACTGTGGAACTTATTGTCTTATTGTAAAAAAAATAAATATTTGTAGCTGGTAAATTTTCATATTCAGTTGTAATCATTGAACTACAGGTGCATCTAAAAAATTGAGTATTGTGAAAAAGTTCAATTTTTCGTCAGTCAGTTCAAAAGTTTAAACCCATACATTATTAAACAATACTGCATTTCACCATCTTTATTTTTTGTAACTTTTTTATTATTACTTACAAATAATATAAATAATAAAAACAATAATAAGAAGAAAACATTCAGAGTCCAGTTTCTGGTACTTTTGGCAGTGTGGGCAGATATGGGCTATAAAATGTTTCATTCCTCAAATCAAGCCACTCCTGAACCAGAGATGTCAGATGTGTCTTATCTGGACTGAGAGGTCAAAGAACTGGACTGTTGCTTAGTGGTCCAATTTGTAAATCAAGTTCCCAAAGTCTGGAGAAAGAGTTGAGAGCCACAGAATCCCTGTTGCTTGAAGACCAGTGTGAAGTTTCCACACTCAATGATGGTTTGGGGTACCATGCCCTCTTCTGATATTGGTCCACTGGGTTTTATGAAATCCACAGACAATGCAGGACATTTTAGAGCATTTCATGCTTCTTTCTTCTGACAAGCTTTATGACAATGTTGATTTCATTATTTAAGCAWGACTTGGCTGCAGGTCACACTATGAAGTGCCAAAAGCTGGTTTGGTGGCCCGATGGTGTTACTGTGCTTGGCTGGCCTGACCCAAACYCCATACAGAATCTATGGTCTATTGTCAAGACACCAGACCCAGTAATGCAGATGACCTAAAGACCACTACCAAAGCAACCTAGGCTTCCATTACTCYTCAGCAGTGCCACAGGCTGATCAACTCCATGCCATGTTTAACTGATGCAGTAATTAGTTCAGGCCCAACCTAATGGTAGATGGACTGTACTTATATAGAGCCTTTCTATCCAACCAGGAAACAGTGCTTCACACTACAATCTGTGCCCTCATTTACCCAGTCACACAGCACTCTACTATCTCTACAAAGGTAATCTAGATAGATCATTCTATAGAGAATAATCAGTGCTTAAACCACATTCATACACTGAAGGGACACACATTAGAGAAAGTGGGGGTTCAGTGTCTTGCCCAGGGACATTTATACATGTGACTGAATAGCTGTCCCAACTTTCTCATTGGAGGACTCCCATAACCACTCATCCACAGCCACCCAAAGCTGAACATACTTTTCAGAACTCTGAAATCTGTGTTTACAATATTCTTTCATATCGATCCTATGTAATATTCTAATTTTCTGAGTCATTGATTTTTTTCATTATTTGTCAACCACAATTTTCAAAATTACAGGAAATAAAAGTTTTAGAAATTTCACTCTATGAACACAGTTTCACTTTCTGAATTGACYGACAAAAAAGTGAACATATTGATGATATTCTATTTTTTTGAGCTGCACCTGCACCATTTTTTAGTGTTCTTGTACATTGACATATCCACTGRAAGGTTGTGGCTTCTTCAGTTACCATCATTCAAATATAACATATTTTGTAAAGTTTAATTTGACTCTAAWGGGATCACGCAGGCTCTGGTCCAACAGTGTGCAGTCGACTCAATAGCAGTGGTTTTCACTGGTGATGAAGAGGTCTCATAAGATACAACAACTACGGCGTACTTTATATCCATTTTCACTAAAGCCGCTAAGAATCTTACTGGCAGAGTTTGGTGTCAGCAGGCTCCAATCTTTGAGCTGTTTAGCAGATTATTTAATGCCGACTCAGGGAGATTGAATGAGTGGACAAATTATGCCACTGCTTGGTATTCACTGTGGAGCTGAATTTTTTCTCTCAAGTGACTCATTGCAAAGTACGAAAAAAAATACAAAAGATTATCCTGAACTTCATACAGTTTACTCTAGTAGTTGTTCCAGATACGTAATCCTGGAATGGATTCATCTTTCATAAAAATAAAGCCCTCGTCTGAATATGGAAGCGTGAATGATTAATTTACGATCACTTTGGTGACTGACCACCATTAAGTTTGCTGTAATCTGTGTAGGTAAACAAATAGGATGGAATCAGAGAGGTGCAGTATCTCAACAAGTATGTTTAGGTGAAAAAAATAAGAATGAATCTGCAGCTTAGTGTGAAAAAAATGCAAACTGAGTAAAACATCTGTCAAGATTCCTTTATTTTTATTTTTTAATGATCCACATAAAAAATGCCACTCAAACAACAGCACACACAAAAAACACAGAGCTGTGGAAGCATGTGAAGTCTGTGCTTCTGAAATGCCACAGAAAGAACAGAAGATTAAAGTAACACAACAACAATGTGTTCTTTACTTTTGGGGCGACTTTGTTTTTCGCTTTAAGGGACAACAAAACATCATCATCATCCACATAATGCTATAATGAGCCCATTCTTAGTTCACGGGGCTTTCTGGCAGCTGATGGTGGYGACGTTAAACCTCCCTGTCTTGTTTCATGTTGGGTAATATCAAGCAATTTTACCACCTTGTTCCTTTCTTCATACCTTTTTCTTTTCTGGGGAGTCTTTGATGCTGAGTCAAATGTCTCCCTCTTCAAAGTCTTCAAAGATGGGGACTGCAGCACCAAAATTGGTAGCATTTGAACACCTTGGGCCTTTTTCAGCCGTGATTTCGCTGATGGATGGTTATGCTGATGCAGGGTTGTAAGTTTGATCAGCTCTGGAAACAATCCTCATGTTTTCTGATGGGTTGTAGGAAAAGTTTTGGCYATTCATCGTCATGAGTATGTTTCATGCACTGTGTCCTCAAACAGCATCTCAAACGTAACAAAGTGTGTTTGGCTTCATCACGCTGCGTGAGATGTTAGTTTTCAACCAGYGTTTTTGTTTTCTTTCCTCCACATTGATTTTTAAACATTATAAGCTTTACTGTTGATAACCATCAGAGTCTAAACCATTTCATTATCAAAATGTCCTTCATGATCATGTCTGCATTTACAGCTCCTCAGTCAGAAACTGTTGCACAAATTAAAGAAAGTAATACGTTTTGGATCAATGCCTGCTTTGTGTGCATTAGTTTTTATTTTATTATTATTATTTTTATCAACCACTACCAAAACGTAGAGGTGGACGATAATATCTTTGGCTGTGTCTGTGTCCTAAATCAAGATGGCTGCCTCAGCTAATTGACAGTAGCCAAAACAAAAACTCAATCAGTTTTGATACAGCTCCAAATCATATTATTTTGGAGGTTTGACCAAAATGACTGAATTGACAACCTAACACAATCCAAAACATGACAGGAGGCAATAGGGGATATCCTAATAAGGTATTTTACTTAAAATGTCAGATCTTTATTTTTGAGTACCTGGAGAAAATGAGTTTAACATTCAAAATCCACACAGGAATGCCTCAGGCCAGGATCATCAGTGAGAGATTTTCTAATTGTTTTAAAGGGGAAATATCATGTAAGATCAAAWTTTTTGAGTTTTATWTCATGTTATAATGTTATCCTCTCATCAAAARCATGCCCAGAGTCTTGCTTTGACTCATTCATGCATGTTTGAGAAATCCTGTAGCGTCCGCAGGGGAGCAAAAACGACYGGTTGGGACTAGAACTGCCTTTTGGGCTGCCTCAGAATCGAGCTTCCTCAACACAGAGCACCCCCGCCCCATACGTCGTTACTTTATTATGGTATAGCATTTAAATTTATGCCTGAGAAACACATAGTATTGCCCCTTTAATGAAATCACAGCATACAGAGAAATACAGTACATGTGACTTAACTGACCCAAAGTTCAAGCATGACCGAACCAAACCAGTAAATTATTGGTAATAGTGAGAACCGTGTCCAAMAAACTACATTTAATCTGTGCTGACTTTAAACATTAAGATGTTTCACAGTGATGTTGGGTCATCAGCTACTTGATGTTACTTTGAATTCAGAGTAGGGCGTCACAAGCCAATAGAATTTATTATTTAAACTTAAATCAGGGTTTCAGTGTTTACTGCGTTCTCTTTTAATAAATACTTGCATCCATCGGTTTCAGCAGGTATTTATAATGCAAGTAGGTTTCCTGACTCCTACACAACAACAATTTAGTTTGTATTGAAATCTGAGTTCATACTGTACTTTTACAAAACATATAAAAATCCACACCATTTTAAATATTTTATTGCAAATTCTTGTTTTTTTTTTTCACCCACACTCACTGAGGCCTTTCACTGATTTGTAATTGCTTGAAGAAAAACTCAGAAGCGTGTCCTCTGTCACTAATAACTCCTTCCTCCCCTCCCACTCAGTGGGTTTCTTTCCTCCTGCAGCTATTACTGAGGGGTTATTATTAAGTGTATTGCTATGAGCAATGGGGCCAGCAATTTCTGTGTCAAAATACACAGCTGAGTATTGTCTGAGAAATGACTGGAGGAGCTTTCGGCTTGTGCTGAGCAGAGAAGAGGGAAAGATCTGCTGAATAAAAAAATACTGGTCCAAATGACTGGCTTCTGGTGAAGAATGGAGACTTTACAGTGCCCCCACCCCACACACCCACCCACCTCCCCCACATGTTCCCACCATTTAAAAAGTTCTGGAGGCGCCACTGACTTCTGTAACAAAACGTCTCCCAAAATTTACAGTTTACAATATGTTCTCAGACAGATGCCTCAGCTGAGACATACAGTTTAGTTTGTGGCAGCATCTAATGAAACTTTCCTTTTTTTCACAGTCAAGTATTTAATGCTAATCTACCTCTTCTTGTTACATCAGCTTTTTCTTCTCAAGACTGTTTTTTATTTTTGCTGAAGCAGCTTTGATCCTCCACAGACCCAGGTGATCTCTACTACTTTGGTTAAGTGCTTATGGCTGGATTAGGAAGGCTGGATAAGAGAAGGCAGGCTCCAGGTCTATCTGGGCTCTCTTCCCTGACACCCCCGCAGGGAAACAGGCAACACCCAGCTGGGAAGATTGACAGCTAACAGTGTAGGACCTTAATTCCAAACATCAGTCTCGTCTGCAACCTGGTTACGTGCTTTTTTTTTTTTCTTCTTTATCCATCTGCTTTCTCTGTCACCGGCTTTTTTTTTTTTCAGCTAATGCTTTCTCATTTGCAACCTTACCCTCTTGAGACCCTCCCGTTAGAGGATTAAAAAACATCTCTAATATGATTCATGAGATACATCAAACTTGTTGAGAGAACAGCACCCTTCTCCTGAGAGTGTCTTAAGGATAAAAACAAGTAACAGACTATTTAATGGAGTTCTTGTTTCTGTGTTTTTTTTTAATGGCTGGCCAGGCTGGTGTTGTTTAAATGAGGACTGTCGTTTTGTCCCTGGAGGGGATATCTTCTCTTTTTTACTCTCCACTGACGCCTCAAAGCTCCGCTGGCTGCYACCCGCTTGGGAGAAAGGGCGAGATGATCTGCTGCCGTGGCGCTTCCAGCAGATCTAACACGAATCAAAAGARCCTTTCAAAGATAAACAAATCACCCCTGAGCATTGTGTCCTTTCACATTTGGCTTCAGCTCCTACAGCTGCGGTAATGTTTGTGGACCGGACAGGCAGAACACGCAGTGGAACACAATGTGGAGCTGGAACTGTTGAGTTCAAGTTTTCTACTCCATGAAACTAAATTATTTCAGAACCAAAATATTTATGTTTCAGTGTTTTATTTACTTGCAAGATAGGTGAAAAAAAGCATTGTATTATGACATCAAAAGCTTTTTATTTTGCTTTTAAATAAAAACTATTGCTTACTAAAATGGAAAATTGGAAACAGCTTCTGCATTGTGTTGTTTTAGGCTATGTCTATGACATGGCTTCCATCTTGAATCAAGGGCAAGTTTTTCCAATTTTTTGCTGGGATATGTTATTTTCCCTTTTTGTTCAGCTGTAAAATGTTGTCCTGTAACTTTTGACTCACCCCTTATTCTATATAAAATTGTTTTTCTCACCCTACTTTTTTTGAAAAAGGATGATTCGACCTACCTTGAGTCATCTACCAGAGGACTGGGATCTTGAAGGATCTGCATTGGATTTTAACTGTTCTCAGGACTGCGCTCTTTCGTTCCTTGTTATAACGTTCTCACGTGTCTTTTTCTATGTTATAGTCAATTAAGATCTCTACATCTATCACCACTGTCTTCTTCTGTAGCGTGTCGATGACCACAATGTCTGGTTGGTTACATTACTTTCTGCTTTTATGTGCTGCACTGTTTCAGAGGCATCTTTAGTGTTGACTGGAGTGGTAGACTCCAACCTCTTTTGCTCTTGTGATTTTATGATATCAGCCACTTCTTCAGCGTGTTAGTAGTACAATAAATTTTAATGATTGCTCATCTTGTTTCTCCTCTCTTCCACGTGGGTTTACTCCAGGATTCTAATTGTCTTTTTCCTTGTATGGTGGCTCTGATACTCACTAGTCCTCTGCCTGCCTCCTTTCTCCTTAGTCTCAGGGTGGGGGACTTGGGGTGAAACCCTCCATGCATCGTTAGAAGCTTATGGGTCTTGATGTCAGTTGTTTCTGGCTCCTCCTTTGGCCGGGCTGTTGTATCAGTGGGGCATCTGATGACTGGCAGAGCAAATTTATTGATGGCATGAACTATTTTTTATTGCCTTTCAGGAGGATCTTCAGAACATGTGTTAMTCCCTGTGGGTCCCTTTTTGTGGCAGATAATTTTTAAGAATTTGGAAAAGTGTAAATGAAGCCTAAAAGTTTTCCTTTTCCTAAATTCCTTTTTCCATTCATGGATTTTGTGTCAGTTTTGTTCCTGTAACTTGGCTATGAAAAATAATTCATTTGAATTATAGAAAAATAAATTAATATTATCACAAATAAAATTGGTAACACTTTCTTTTATGGTACCATTATTACCATGTAATTACTAGGTAATAAATATGGTAATTAAATGGTATTTACTACTTTATTTATTACCCTGTAATTACGTGGTAGTTAGGCCTATGGTACAAAAGAAAAACTACTGTTAGTAAAACTACCTTTATTGGGTAACTACAATCAAATTACTACTCAATAGTAACTCAMCACTTACAACCAAAATAATGCAACTAAATTTTGGGGTTAGTGGTTAATTACAATAAAATATAACTTTTAAACTGTCCAAATTACCTACTACTTATTTAGGTGTTACATAGTGAATTGTAATACATTACCAGGTAAGTGCTATATTACTGCAGACAATTACATAGTAAAATTGTACCCTAATTACCACATAATTACATGGTAATAAGGTAGTAATTACATTTAATTACATTTTTTATTACCTTGTAATTACATGGTAATAAGGGTACCGTAAAAGAAAGTGTTACAATAAAATCATATTAATGGTTTATCCTAGATTACTGGGGTGTTTATAAAATGTCTCCTGCTTCTGTAGTTTTCTGTGTAATCCCTGTTTGACATTCTCTACGCCAAAATGCAGTAACCTCCCTGCTTGACTTTGGCATTTTGTAGGTGGACATGAGTCACCAAAAACTAACAAAGAACATTGGCAACAATTCTTTGACATCTGTGCACTATTTTAAATTTAAGAAAGATAAACGGATGACACCTAATAGTTCAACTCTGAGTAGGATGCAGCAAGTTAAAGTGCTCACATATGTTTCGTTGCCTACAAAGTTATATAATTTCTTGTTAATGCACTCGACCAGCTGTAGAAAAATACAGAGCTATCTGCTACACCGCATCCACTGACCAGAAATTACAAGATCAATAGCACTTTCGCTTTAGACTTAAACAACTGAAACAAAGCCTGGAGATAATAAATCGTATGCCACAGAGAATCAATGAAATTGCTGGATTCACATGTGAGACATGATCATTAGACTGAATGAGGATACTTATGTCTAACAGCCCTGTAGTTAACAGCTCCAAAAGCTCTTATACATCAAACTTATTTCAGACATAAATGCTTTAAAATATGACTATCAGTGAAGCTCATAAATGCTGTAATTTGACTCTTTTTTTTCCGTCTATGTAATAATTCTGATATGTCTGACGAGTGGACAAAAACATCTTCGGTTATAAAAAGAAAAAAGAGAAACATGGACTGTGAAATTAAAGTAATAGAAATCACAATAGTTTGTGTAGTTTACGACAGAACATGTTTGCTCCAATGAGGCACAGCAAAGTTTTAGAAAGGTAAATGAGGAATATTAACGGACAACTTTAATACAAGTCAAGCTTTGTTCGTTAGGAGCTTCAGGACTGCGACAGTGTCTCTTCCATCTTTATGACGCTGCATACGCCATCCAAAGCCACAAAATTGTCTCTCATTGACGTAGTTGTGTGATGAAAATCAGGTCATTTTGTCTTTAGAGCAGCTTCACCCACCCCTTCTCGACACAAGTTCCTGGCTGAACTTCTTGTCTCAAGAGAATGAATGAGCATTGTGTCATTAGTCAGAGGTTTGTGGGTGTGTTTGTTTAAAAAGAAAAGTGCTCCGACAACWGTGGTAGCATTTTAATTCACCTACTTCATTTCCAAAAGCCAAAGACCAAACAACATGGATATTTTCAGGAGCAGTTGAGGCATTTAGAAACTACAGTATGTCCATCGAAATGACACTTCTACACATAAAGGCAGTCAAATGGCCAAAATCTCATGGATGAAGATTGTGCGTGRAGGAGTTGGCTGAAAAGTGTAGCTCTCTGTGACAGATTTGTGGCCAAACAGCAAATATCAGAGTAGAGACTCCAGCGAGAAGAAACCCGTGACACATACCACAGCGGGGGGAGTTCTGGAGCTATGAAAGGTGTGTGTGAAAATAAACATTTCACAAACATGTGACTATGTCTACTGTTCAGCTTCAGATGGAGTATCCTGGCTTCTTTTGTCAGTCATTTTCCTCTTGTGTTTTGCAGGTTTGCCTGGTGTGCTGCCTTCCTCCAGCTTGTTATCAGAAGTCTTGTGGAGATTTAATCTGCCTCTTTGTGATCATGTTTGTGTTCTTTTAACAACCACTAATTGTGACAGTTTGATCTGAGTAAGAGGGACCCAGCAAAAAAACTACATCCCTTTGAGTGAAGGCAATAAAAATTAAATAAATAACCATTCAGCCTTAAAAAAATTAAATGTAGGGTAATATAATTCCACAGTGAGTTTTGCTTTAGAGAAATAAAAGAAACCAAACTCTTTACCCYGTTCCCTCTCCCCGCTCTTCCTCTCAGTGTAAGAAAGATTGATCTCTCTATCGGTGGTAAGAAGCTCTCCTCCATCATGCGCCTGCTGCCACCTCTGTCCCACTTTCCCTGAGCTATCATAGCGTCCAATCTGAGAAACCCACGATAACGACAGGCCTGGGACACCGAGGTAAATCATTCTTAGTGAGGAGTAAGCAGGAGCCGAGCTCACTCTGAGTTTGTCATTTTTACCAGCTGATGTTACTGAAGCACATCTGCTCAGATATTTACATACAATAAGATTTGTGTTGAAGTRAAACACCTCAGAACACTGATCCGTTTATGTCTGATTTAATGTACTGTACTCTCCACAGAAGTTAAACAAACAAAATGTCTTTAGCTACAGAATAGATATTTACATGAATTTTTGTATCCTAAGGTAACTCGTTTTACCTGCCACTATCTGCATATTGTGTTACTGTGAACTCTCACTCAAAAAACAGATTGTTGGATTTACTTAACCAAGTTATGTCAATAATTTTCACTCACCTGAGTTAAAGGGGCATTATCATGTAAAATCAACTTTTTTGAGTTTTATATCATGTTATAATGTTGTACTCTCATAAAAAAACATACCCAAAGCCTTGCTTTGACTCATTCATGCATGTTTGAGAAATCCTACAGCATTTTTAGGAAGCCATGCTGAGGAGCAAAACGACAGGTGGGGACCAGAAACGCCTTTTGGKACCAGAAACGCCTCAGGGTTGTGTCCTTTAGGGACAAGCTCATCCTCTGGGATGTGTCTTTAAGTCGAGCTTCCTCGTGGCAGAGGTGCCCCCCCCCCACTCCGCGACTCCGGCAGGTATACATGCTGAAATGGGGGTGACCAAAGTGGTTGGATTTTCTTAAAGAGACAGAGACCTATTTCAAGGCGTTTAGAAACTGTCAAGATGAGAAGTAAATTGTTTTGGGGATTTTTACAAATATTTGGCTCTTTCATAAGCTGAAAATGTGACATAGTTACTTTATTTTAGAATAAAATTGAAATGTTGGCTTGGAAAGCACATACTATCACCCCTTTAAGTGTAAAGCAACTTTAACATTTATTTTTCAAAAGAAAATGTGAAAGTTGCTTTACAGTTACTCAACTCAGTTGAAATGTTTAGTGTTGACATAACTTGCTTCCACTTCCACATATTTTTTTTGCACGTAGTCAGTTGTAAAAATGTCAAACTAGACCATTTCATTCAGCAGCCTCTACAGTTATTTGAAGTGTTCCCAATAGGGTGCAGAAACCATAGAAACCACAAAGATGCTTAAAATATTAAGACATATACAGTACGATGCTTCTACATCCTTCATTTTATTTATTTTTTGTCAAAACAAATGAAAGACATGCCAAAAAGAAATGAAAGTGACATAGATTAAAACTGTAACAAAAGAAACAAATCCAAAGAAAACCATCAATTCTTGTTTAAAAACCAAAATACCAGGAGTGTCAGTATAAATGAAGAAAAAMCACAAAGTCACACAGATATTAGGACATGTGACTTGGTAATTATGAAAAATGTCATCAAAAATAAACACAAGCCATTTATCAGTAATGTCCAAAAATCTTTACTAAACAGAAATTCTAACCTAAAGCTAATATTCTGCTTAGTCAATACATTGATTACCAATACATTGTTGCATGAACAYGACATGAAGCCCGTAATGCCAACAGACAAAATGTTAATGTTTATTTATATTACAAATCATAATTTATTCTGATCTTTCCAACTGAGCCCAACAGCCCAAATCTAAAACTARCGAGTCTTTGCTCTACTGCAAAGTCAATCTGATGCCACACACTTTAAAATACGGCAGAAAAAAATCAATACCTGATTATAAAATGTATATTTCTAATCTCTGTTGTGACTATCACACGATAATCTTGTTATCTTCAAAGTCTTGACCTTGACTAGGTCATGTTGGATTTACTGAGCATCGCTGAGAGCAGAACTGTCTGATGCCACAGATATGCTGGCACAATCTAAGAGATGAAGCTGAAGGCTGGTTTGTTTTCTTACAGGTGAAAGRCGCTTATAAAGAAACTCATGAAAATTATCTGTGTTGTTAATAGAAAGATTCACAMGTTGAACATTGCTGAGAAGTTGGAATCAGCTAGTTGTTCAAATCATTTAAAAAATGAAATACRAACTCTGATTATGAATTTAGGTAAAACGTCTAAAGACCTGCCCTTTTCCCAATCCACAGCTAAATATTATTTTCAAATGGCTACAACTCTATCATTTTTTTATTATACAGTAAAATGATCTTAGTTTAAAAGTGTAGCATTAAAAACAGCTGGAACTATGCATTCCTTCAAGAACTATTGGGCCTTTTGTGACAGTATAAGAAATTTGTTATGCTCTGTCCAGCTAAAATGGTATACATGGTTAACATACCACCAAACCATCATTGAGTGAGTGTTTGAGTCATAACACCAACTAAGACTGCTAACCAGAAAAAAAACAGGATGCTACTGGAACCGTTTCAGTTCTCTAACAGAAATAGAAGAAATAGAAACTGCCTTTATTATCCCGCACGGGGGGATTCCAAGTAGGGGTCTCTGCGGACGAGTGCGGACGAGTAGGCGTGTCACAACAAAAGACGATTCTAAAGCGACACACCTGATTTGATGGACTTTGTTGGAAAGGGACGCACCTGACTGGACAAGCAAAAAAGGGGTGACACCGTACGGCACCACCTCATTGGACAAGAACAAAAGGGGCGTTACTGTACGGCACCACTTTTTCTGGAGAACCCTACTTGGGTCACATTTCTCCCGGTTAACCTTAGTGTTGGGGGCAGGGTCAGGCTGAGATCAAGCAGGTTCTAAGGATACCGTCATGTAGGCCTCRTAGCCCACAGTGTTTATGGTTTAGACACGCCCACTATTGTGACACGCCCACTTTGATTCCGCAGATAACCCCTTCTCGGGAATTCAGGTGCAGTAGCAGCAGCAGAAACATACATCAATCCACAAAAACAGTACATTGCTGTGTGCCAATATCAATAATAATAGAATTAAAGGTAGTAACAATACAAAATAAACAAATCAAAATAAAATAGGAATAATAATTACCCTACCGTGTGATGATTGAGAAGTAGAGTTGTTAGATGTGCAAACACAAACATGTATGCTTATGATTTTTGCGAGCAGTGATGGTTATAAAGTCTATCAGCTGATGGGAGAAATGATCTGCGGTAACATTCTGTTGTGCATTTTGTATGCAGCAGTCTGACGCTGGAAACTGGTACACAAAYTCTCTGGGGACTATAAGGACTGTTGGTTATACTATGGAGCAGTTAAAAAGACATACAGTTACCTTCACACTGCTAGGGGGACATTCAAATTGAACAACATCTGGCTTTATGAGTAGCACAGCCATGTCAATTACCCATGTGACGTTTAACATTAACATTGAAGGACATCAGAGTTGAGCCTGTGGGCCTTTGGTTTAAAGGTGAGTTTGGATGAGGGCAATAAAAGTTCTAAAGGAGTTACAGGAACCAAGACTTATTGGTTTACAACAGATCAGTCTACATTATGTAGAGTAATTTAAAGTTGCGTATTTCAAAGCAAACAGCAGGCACAGCTAAGTAGCTTCTATTTAGCATCTACATGCTAATGCAGTTTTAGTAGTAAAATACAGGGAATGGATAAGTGTTTGGTCAATGGTAGTGTACTTATGTATGGACCAATTACATGTCCCCCTTTTTAAGTCAAGAAAGACCCTACTCTGAACCAGGACCTTAAAAAGACCTGATGTAAGTGGCCATTAGGACTGTAAGGCTTGTTTATACTTCCACAAGATGAGAAGCAGATCAGTGATTATGCCATTTTGGACATCTTTTTTTTTCTTGAGCACTTGCACTAGAAGATGTGGGGGATAAATCAACATTTTCTTGACCACAGCACTCCCAATGTGGTATATGTTGTGTAAAGCAGATACGTAAACTACAACAGTGATAACAGAATAGTTGTTTTAATTCACTTGACGGTGTGTCAAACATTTGAAGAGAGGCTCATATTGTTGGAGGAGGAGATGGAGAAGGAAGAAAATTTTTTTTCTTGTTGACCATGGAAATGGAAAGAAGACGTGTACAACAACTGCGAGTTCCATCCCGCTAAGTTCACAACAGGCTAACAACCATTTTTTAGCAAAATGATAAGCAGAAGGATGTATCACTCTGCCTAGACAAACACGCCCATAAAGTTCTGAMCAATCACTTACTGTAAACCGCATAGGTGTGTAGGACAGAGTTCTGATTGGGGGCAATCTACAGGAAGGGGTGTCATCAGGAGATAACAGATGGACGTTACACAGTTTTCATCACACACGACTGCAGAGACATGAGAATGGAAGTATAAATTAGTCTTTAGTGGACATATATGACTGTAAACAAGTGCACTGTGGTCAGAAGGTCTTATGTGCACAGAAAGTCTAAAAGCACAACGTGGACATGTTTGAGGTGGGGGATGGGGGTGGAAAGGGTGATAGGTACACTTCACCTGTGTCACTGGGAAAACATTACCTTTGCTTGTCCTGTATTCAACCAAGAAGGATTCTACTGAAATAAAGTACATTTTCTTCATTTTCAGGGTGTGCTGTTGTAAGGGAGGATACACTGCACTGTTGTAGGTGAGGCTGGGATTAAACCAGCAACCCTCTGATACACAGTCATCTATTTTATTTTAAGTTACCATGGAAATTTAACTTTCTCTTGCTGCATCTCTGGCCTTCTTGTGAGGAAGAATTAAGTTAGATGCGCAGGGTTTAGTGAGAGGTGCACTGCCACTGCTTGGTGCTTTTGTTTCCAACCAAGCACCCCTCACCACCCACCCCTCTCTACACTAACTACTGCCATATCAGGTCTGAGCTGCAGTATCAGTATTCTTCACCACATTAAATTAAGAATGCAATTACAGTGGCACAAAAGAAGAGGCAATGACTCGCTCTTCTCTGCACAGCTTTATGATAATTAAGCGACAGGAGGTCAAAGGCAGTACGTGTAAAAGTAATCATGGAATAGCACTTTATGAATTTTAAATGACCACATAAAAGGTGAGGTTTGGGGAGTTTTAACGCTGAGAGTGAAGGAGAAAAAATAAATAAATATGCTCTTCTCATATTGCACCGATGAAATCTTTGCTGAGGGATTTCAAACGTTCTGCCATTCTCACGAACGCGTCTGTTTACCAAAGATATGGCAACAGTCAGGAGCCAGTCGKACCATCGGTATGAGGTTGGTGATGTTGAGAGAGTCTTGTGATGCCAATTTCATCTGTGACAAATACTGGGGAGAGAAATACAGATGAGCCACCAGCTTTCCTCATTTGCAACAGATGCCAGCGTATCCTGTCTATAATTAAACACCAATGATAGTTCCTAAATAAACTTCTAAATTGGTCCACTAAAATAATAATTGGAAATGCTTTTTGGTGTAATGTGTCTGGAGAGATATAGTTGACTTAGATTAGTGCTTTTAGCCAAAATTAATAGTGTTCTTAACACTAATGTTTCAGCACAGGAGAAACGTCATCTAAGGAAAATATGTTAGCGTACTCTGGATATACTGTCAGTAAAGTACTTTTACTTAGTTTTTACAGAGACATCATTTATTGTGACATTTTCAAACATAACCTTAATTACTTGAACATATTTAAATAGTTTATCAAGCTTTGTGACAGACCTGGGTTGAGTCTTGAATAAATTACCTCAGTGATATAATCATCTTACCATAAAATAACTTTGGTATAAACTAAAATCTCCTCTAAGAATTTTACTTCAGTAAAAGTCTTGAGGCATCTAACATTTGCTGTACTTAAGCTTCAAAAGTTAATTTCTGATATACAGTATAATGTACTTAAGTATTAAAAGAAAAAGTATTGAGTAAATGTATTGAGTAAAACTGACCACTTAGAATTTCCACAATGACATTTAATGGGAGGTGACCTCCCCAAACAATATTTGTCTAAAAGCCTCATCATGTCTGTGAGTTGATGGAAGTCTGGTAAGGGAGGTATGTACCTTATGTTAGAGCAGGGGTGTCCAATCCTGGTTTTCAAGGGCACTATGTTTTACTTGTTTCTACTCCATYGCACCTGAGTCAGTAATTGAATCACCTGTTCAAGTTCTGCAGAAGTAAAATCAGGTGTGTTAGAGCAGAGGAAACTCTAAAACATGCATGATAGCAGCCCTCAGAGACTGGGATTGGACAGCCCTGTGTTAGAGCAGCACCCTAGTAATACTGTCTTTGGCTTTATAAGTGCTGATTGGTCATCTTCCTAATGAGGGAAAATAATAAGCACTTTTTCTGCAAAAAATATTGACAAAAGTGTGCCAAAAATAATAATCATGGCCTGCAAGCCATGAGTTCTGACATAAATTTAATACCTGTCATTTCAGTTCAAACGTTAGTTGTGCAGCAATGCAGTAGAGTAATGCGTGTCAGAAAATATCACACAGGTGTAAGAGAATTGAAAACGCAGAGAGGTATAAAAGTCGTAGTTGCTTGAAGTTTGCTGTGCTGTTTGAAAAAAAAAAGTAGAGGAGCTTCGAGGCAGTTAAAATCACTTTAATGCAAACCAGCTCTTGAAAACAAAAAAAAAGGATATTGTGTCACCATGATACTTTAGTTGTAACAACCCTGCTTGGTTAACAAATAAATTCCTCTGCAAGTTTTATGACCGACTTGGTTGTGTTGTTTTGCAGGCAGCTATTTTAGTATGCAAGCAGAGGGGGGGCATTGTCCAACTAATTTGTTACTCTGCTTAGATTTACATTCCCTGGCCCTGGGAACAGACGCTCGCCTGCTCTGGCACATTTGTTCGGCACTTAATAAATTGCATAGCAGGTTCAGAGAGGTGATATGATTGATCACTGGATATGGAGCTCCCTAGCAGCAGTATTTGTCTAAGGACACAGAGAGAATTAGCAATAACTACGTATTTGGGAATTTGACTTTCAAAGATGGCATAACTAGGGCAATATATTTGTTTTTATTAAACGCAATGAGGCTTTGCCACATTTTAGAAAGTCATTTTAAACAAAGAGCTCATGTTGCCAGATCTAGTTGCAGTTTACTCTGTTCATGTCAATATCATTTGTTTTTTTGACCAAATAGATTACATTTACAGCTTGCTCACACACTGTTTAATGAAGATCCCCGGCTCAGTTTGGTAGTGGTACAAGGGATAAGTTAATTTCACCTTAGTCATTCAAATGAARGGCTCAGTAATCAGGGTAATTGCAGATAATAGCCCCAGCCTGCACCATAGGATCTAGAATTTCAGCAGGCCTTGTTTTTGCTGCTCTACCAGAGAGGGGTTCTCAGGCATCCCCCACTGTTCAGCATGATTAAGTCAGCTTCTGACTCTTAACGCGCTCATCCCTGAGTATCATGTTAGAGACTCTGTGCCATGAATTTCAACTGCATTCGTTTGCAAGCTACTAAGTAATGTTGCTTTAAAGAAGCTAAATATATTTAAGATTTCTCTGAGTCTTACCCCTCCTGAGACAGTACCTCGGTTCAGTTTTTCAGTATATTTATAGACTGCTTCAATTATGTTGAAATCATCCTGTGGACAGCCAGATCTCCTGCAAGGAGGTTCTACAGTACAGCTGTACCTTGTTTTCTTGACCGTGTGATTTATTAAAGCAACACCGGCCATAACCAGAACGGGGCTGATTATTTGAGAATTGTAATAGCTACTAAAGGTATTTAAGGGCCAGATTTATGTGTTTCTCAGGCATATAGTTAAATTATATACCAAAATAAAGTAATAATGTCACCTTCAGTTACGAAAATGCTGTCAATTTGTATGAATCAAAAATTTATTTGGCTTTGCATCATAGCCGTTTCTAAATGCCTTGAAATTGGCCTCTGTCTCTTTAAGAATCTCCTACTGACTTTGCCACGCCCATTTCTGCACATCATCATAGCAATACTTCATGCCGTTTACAACCAGTCTTAGGTCTTAGTTTTCAGCATTTCATAAACATGCATGAATGAGTCAAAGCAATACTCTGGATATGTTTTATGATGAGGGAATTACATTGTAAAGCTCAAAAAAGTTGACTTTACATAATATTGCCCATTTAACATAAATTTTATCAGTAAGTTCGAATGTGTATGAGTTATCTATTGTATATAAAAATGGCAGAACGATGTGTTTGTCATGGATGTACCAACAAAAGAGGATGCCTTATTTCACAGTAAGCAGATTTTTATACCTCACSATAAGTTAATACTAGCTGAAGTCATAATTCTTCAACAAACTTAAAAGTCTGAGATACTGACAGACTTCAGGTCGGGTTTAAATCATAATTATTAACATCGTCAGCTGTTTTATGTCATCGTTGAATGAAATTAACATAATTAACAATTCTATCAATTTATTGTAAAAAGATTACAAAACATTTGTGACACAGATGTTGGGCTTGCTGTTAATCAGATAGTTGCTTTGTCAGCTGTGAGCTGTCGCCCCGTTTGTGCGCCATGTTTGCTCCTCCGTGCTGTCCTAACAGTGATCCTAACAGTGGACATGGGCAGGGCTCACTCTAGTGGTATTTATCTCTATAGTCTCCTGATATTTCCCAGTCCATACAAGTGTGGGGGTCAGCTCCAAGGTAAAATTTGGCCGATTGCCAATCTGTTGGATCCTGAGGACCAATTACCACTTGTACCCAGGTTGTCCCACAATACTGAAGCAGCAATAAGTCTGCACTGCCACCTCCATTATCATTTTAATCTGGAGGACCTTTCCTTGGAATATATATATATATATATATAGGATCTTCTAAAGTGTGTGTGCAAAACATTTTAGCAATGCTCATGTTGCATCTGTTTTCCAGTAAACACATCGATTTGCTCCCTTTGACACTTGTATTTATAGCTAACTTAGCTGACACCCAGCCTACAATCTCCTCTGAAATCAGCTGCCTGTTCCCACAGTTTAAGACATCAACCCACAACAAATGATGTTTGTTCTGTGTCGTAATGTCTCTTAATTGATGTTTTGCTGCTGACAGGAATATTGATGAGGCAGCTCAGCCAGATTGKCAGCTGTATGAATTGTTATTAGTCGGGCGGTTGGACACCCCTGTGAGCAGGGAGGAAGTTCAATATGCTGTCTCTGATACCACGTTATGTTGCTCGACCCCAGGGAACGTGATCACAGCTTAGACAAGAGATAATTAACCATCTGAGGCTGGCAGCCTGCAGGCCAGCAGCCAGGTGAGGAGGTGAAAAATATATAAAAACCACAGGACAGCAGGAGAGAGGGAAGAACTCTTCTACTGGACAAACACGTGGTTTGAGTTAATAAAAGTTAGACTCAAAAACAAGCTGACAGTTAAGGCACCAAACAGGAAAATATTGGATACTGAATCTTCTTTTTGCTGTTTTTTTTCTGCCTTCTCCATTTATTCAGGTGACTAAATTAGGTTCAAAGGTATGTTTTAAACCTTAATTGAAAAAAAAAACAAGTACTATGCAAATTATAATATAACAGTGACAAATCACGATGAAAATCTTTGTGTCTGTAATTACAAGAAATTCCCGTTTTTAATTATTAATTAAMCAAATGCCCCCACGTTTTAAAATAAAATATAAGGCATACACTAGTGTCCCTATCGTACTTGTACAAAATGTCTTGATACTAAARCCAATATTAATACCAGTATACTAGCATCAGTATTAGGGATACCCAATCTGAAGTACTAGTATTCAGTTTGAAAAAAAACTGGTACTGGGACACCGTAATCATACACCAATGGCTTCGCTGAGTTCTGCTTAATTATTGTGGCATTAAAGGTGCTGCACACTGAAGTTTCTGTTTTGTAACCTTTTTTAACAAGTCCGAAAATAAACAACTTCAAGAAGATTTTTTTAAAGTTTTTGGCAAGTGTTGTGCCATAAAAATCAAGATGGGACATTCCGCAACAGCTCCCATCTTTTGAACGGCTCTTTAAAACAAAGGGAATTGAATTCCAGACAACTGAAAACCATTCCTTTTAAAATGTTTCCCTCCTCAGATACAGACACACACACACCCTCCTTTGCTTTTCCACTGAAACATTGATGGGTATTGAGCCACAATAGGAGAGAGAGGCAGCAAGGTGTGGGAGGAGCTGTGGAAGAGCACGGAGGAACAGGTACACACACTGGGTACTAAAGAAACAGTTGAGGTGTCCAAAGGAAAATACCAGTGAAACAACACAAAGAAACAATGAGGAGCAAAAACAGAAATACACTGATCCCCACATGACCAGCAGATCTGTTTTTTTCACTTGTTTTGTTGAGTATTTTTGTCAGACATCTGTTCAAATGAAGTGCTTGGTTGTAAAAGTTTGTCTTGTCATCTGGTGCGCTGTAAAGAAAAAAAATGGTGTCAGGTTAAAAATAAATCCAATGAAGTGCATCAAATATTCACTTTGAAAACTGTACTGTTTACTTTACCACTTTGAACATTCTGGTCAAGAAGCTGACTGCAGCATCTAGTTGAAGATGAAAGAAGTAAAAGTACGCTCAGGTCCCACACCACACCGCCGTTGATTAACATAAACACTGCAGACGTAGCTGGAGGACTCAACTTGTCCTATTTCGAACTAAGATTGTCAAAACCTCACTAATCCTAACTTCACATAATGGCTGCTTTTTAATCACATTTGTCAGGCAAAAAAATAAAATAAAMACATAGACAATCGTCAAAGTAGCTCATCAGAAGAGTTTTCCACTGTCGCCAATTTGAGCTCATTCAAAACGAGCCAAAAGCAATTTTTGCGTGAGATAATTTATAAACTTTTTTATCACGTTCTCTCTTCACACACACTCACACGCATGTGCACAAACACTCTGTCAAGTCAGTTTAAAGGGATCCACGCTCATGGGCCGACAACTTCACCTGTGTTCGTTGTCCCACATGACCACAGGGGGGTGATGTTAGTTCATGCTCATGACCTTCCATCCGCAGGACATAAGGGTTTTAAAGCTACGTTTAGAGCATTAAAGCAAATTGCCT
>NW_013952505.1:1103690-1105033 GCF_001266775.1 Austrofundulus limnaeus | reverse complement strand
GTGCAAAGGAGGAAATGACTGGCTAAAGGTATGTGGCAGCTGACAACCGAAATAAAAGTCAGGTAGTTTTGAAATTTAAAACCCTGAAAAGACATATTTTATTTTGGTGTGACATAACAAGACATGCGAGCCATCCAACCACTTCTGCTGCTCTCATCTGCAGCTTGAGTGACAGCATCATGTCAGAGCAGAGTTTATTTCCACCCTTCTTTTAATTCTAAACTAATTAATGTACTCTTGAAAGCATGTTTGAGCATTTCCATCAGACTTCAGAGTCACGGCTAGAGGGAACGCCAACATGGATTGGGSTGTTTGACTGTTTAGCAGTACTGTCTTCTGAAAGAGCTAACATGATTGTCTTCTTTTTTTTAATCTGACATGGTGATCACAGTGCCAGGCTTTACAGCAACAGTAATGTGGTGCTGAACACTTAAATGCACRTTTGGCCTAATTAGTGAATTCACAAGTTGCTCCCATTCATTTTCATTAGCAGTAGCATTGTGTTTAAAAGGATGTTTGATGGCACTGAAACTGTCTTTGTGTTTCCTTTTGTTCACACAGCATTTAATCRATACATGCTAAGAAATGTCAGCCATTCTTGCACTCATCTTTCTTAAAATAAAAACATGAAAACAGGCTTACAGTACACTTGTGTAATATAGCTGACAGTGGCGGGCCGTGCAACTTGACTGTACAACTTGACACGAAGCCATGGCTACAAAAACCACCAATAATACGCTGCTGCACCACAGACAGGTATCTCTGACCCACAGACAGGTGTTTCATCTGCACCACAGACAGGTATCTCTGACCCACAGACAGGTGTTTCAGCTTCACCACAGACAGGTGTCTCTGACCCACAGACAGGTGTCTCTGACCCACAGACAGGTGTCTCTGACCCACAGACAGGTGTCTCAGCTGCACCACAGACAGGTGTCTCTGACCCACAGACAGGTGTCTCTGACCCACAGACAGGTGTCTCTGACCCACAGACAGGTGTCTCTGCTGCACCACAGACAGGTGTCTCTGCACCAGACAGGTGTCTCTGACCCACAGACAGGTGTTTCTGACCCACAGACAGGTGTCTCTAACCCACAGACAGGTGTCTCTGTAACACAGACAGGTGTCTCTGACCCACAGACAGGTGTTTCTGACCCACAGACAGGTGTCTCTGTAACACAGACAGGTGTCTCTGACCCACAGACAGGTGTCTCTAACCCACAGACAGGTGTCTCTGTAACACAGACAGGTGTCTCTAACCCACAGACAAGTGTGTCTCTGACCCACAGACAGGTGTCTCTGCACCACAGACAGGTGTCTCTGCTCCACAGACAGGTGTCTCT
>NW_013952505.1:1093566-1102994 GCF_001266775.1 Austrofundulus limnaeus | reverse complement strand
AAGTCATCACTGAAGTGACACATTTAACAAGTTTTCTCAACTGCAGCCACAGCTGTGCCACGCATAAACAACAGCATCAATAGGGTTACTTATATAATAAGCTGATAACTAAATAAAACGTTTAAATAACATATTTTACTTACCAATCCTTTTTATTATCTATTTAAAACTCCATTCTCCTTTTATTCCTCAAGAAAACTTTGGCTCCTCTGTCATACAGGTCCTCCCATTTCCGTTTCAACAATAAGTCATTTTATATCACCACTATGAAGCTAACACTGAAAGTCCAGTCTGTTCCGTTCTGTATTTTTGTTATAAGTTTTAATTTTCTGTAATGCTGAGAAAGTCTGCTCAGCATTTAGCTTGTAAGATGCTACATAAATCTAGTTTCMGGSTTCTGACTCCTGCTCTCTGATCATCCAATCAAACGATGAGAAAATGTTGATGCAGTGCAAGGCCAGCTCGCAGGCTCTGGTGTCTTCACCTCAGCACCTGACTGGTCAAARCAACAGCATCRCTGCCATGTGTTTCACCCTCCAGGTGCCTTCGCTGCTCGTTCTGAAGGCCTGAGGCAAATTTGTGGACCCTAGCAGCAGATGATGATCGAAATATGATTGGATAAAACCTTTAAATAAATATAAGCTGCTGGAAGCTGCACATCCAGGAGGAAAA
Source organism: Austrofundulus limnaeus (assembly GCF_001266775.1). Classification (NCBI taxonomy): domain Eukaryota; kingdom Metazoa; phylum Chordata; class Actinopteri; order Cyprinodontiformes; family Rivulidae; genus Austrofundulus; species Austrofundulus limnaeus. Next base: position 1,102,322 of record NW_013952505.1, on the reverse strand, counting down.
ACTATGAAATGAAAAGAACAGATATTTCAAAAATAATTATATCCTAATAATAATATTTATAACCATTATAATAAATATAAAATATTCTACAATGTAGTGATTCTGATTGTGTTTAGGCCAGCAGAGAAGACTTTGCTGGCCATGACGGCACACCACTCGTAGCTGATGGGGTATTTTGTTCTCCTTGTGCTCTGCTGTTAATCGGAGAGATTGTTACTCTACACTTTAAGTGTCTGAATCATGGTTTTATATGCTTCTTATGGGCTTYCTTCATTCAAAGCCAAGTGTCATGTTTGTATCTGCTCCCCTCCCAAAAATAAAATGAAAAATGCTGCAAAATTTCTGACCAAAGTGAAGCACCTGCTGCTTGGCCCTCTCCAGCTCAGGCCACTGGGAGTTGATTAATCAAACCATGACAGCCCCTCTGCCAAGATACCAAATTTAATTATGAAAGCAATAAACAACCTTTTCTGGAAATATATAGATCATCTGCTGCCCAGGATCCACAACTGCTGAATTATTTTCCAGCGGGAAGCAGCCAATCGTTTGGAGTGGGGCGACAAATTACAGCCGCAACGGCTTTAAAGACTGAAATATTTCTTTACACTCGCAAGAAAATGATGTAATGTAGCTCGTTTGGGCTGAGCCCAACCTGGCCCCATGAGTCGAGGCCAAGTCACCAGGTGCACTCATCAATGAACTTTTCCCCCCAGACCTRGCTCCAGGGTGGGATCCCAGTAATCCACATCTGCACAAAGAACATTGAGCTTCTTGTCATCTACTGTTCATATCAGTATCTTTGTCTGACCTGTCACCTCTGCACATCAAAACGAACCAGTTGAGCAACTAGTTACAGTACTCCTCTGAGGGCGCACAAACCTGAGCAAGCTGTGTAGGCATTTATACTTGACCTTTATGATTCTCCAAAAAGATGTGGCAGTACACATCATAACTTGTTGAAATGTTGTAAAAAAGAGATSAAACACTTGACAAAMACACAATTTGAATGGAGAGTGGCATGAGCAGCACCACAAAGGATGGCCAAGAAGCGTGGCTAAMGCAATTGCGTCACATTTGGTGGGTGCGTCCTTGTACCATGCTCAACTATAAATGTACTGTAGGTTGAGGAGGTTTGGGAATATGGTCTGCAACTTTTAGCGAGATTTTTTTCGATAAGACTTTTTTCCTAGCCATTTTGATACTTGTAGCTGCTAGCTACCCTGTTTAAAATTTAGCTTACAGCCAATTTTGGTTAGCATTTTACTACTTTTAGCTGATGCTCCTTTTAGATTTTATGTAGTATTTTACATCCTTCAGCTTGAACAATTTAGCTCCAGCTTTTTCAGCATTCATCATTCAGTCTGTGTCATGCTACGTTTACACCAAACGTGTTGCGCGCCTCCAAAAATCTCAAAATGCACACATCTTGATGCTGGTGTCCAGTGAGGACTGACACACTCGATGTGAATGTAGACACGCATCTGAGAGGAGGAGCCTTTTAAACCGTAGTGTCGATAACTTACCAAATATGTCGACTTCCTCACCAATCATCCTCCAGGCAAAGTCCTTTTTATTTCTATCACGATAATGGACACTGGAATGATCATAAATGATCAGACTATCAGTTTTTCCTCTATTGTTTGTGTGATCTGATTTCCCGGGCTTCCAGTATTTCCGGCTCATCACCAGTACGTCACTGAGCAGAGTGTCTCTGATTGGTTGATGTGACGCGTCGAGCAGCAAAAGTTCAGATTTTCCAACTCACGCGTCGGACGCTTGGGACGTGCCGCACCCACGGAAAATACTCATGACGTGTGCACCGCTTCGAACCGCGCTGCTTGAAATGTGCCAGAAGTGCTGCTCGGCTTCTAGACGCCCCTAGATGCGCGTCTGGTTTGCATGTATCTGGTTTGCATTTAAACCAGATGCTCCTGATGCTCAAAACGCGTTTGGTGTAAATGTAACATCAGTGCTTCAGTCCGTCCTCATTTACATAAATATTCTTCATAGTACAGAAGACGAATAGTAGTTTGAGTAGTTAAAAAGTGATAAAGTTTTTCCCACATCCAGCTCAGGAATTTTATTGGAAAAAAAAAAACATTTATTAACTTTCAGATATCTGTGCTGTATTTCAGAATGCTTTTCATTTTTAGTCTCRCTGTTTTATGTTTGTTAAAGTTATTCAAGGAAGACATGGGATGTTTGCRGGGATTGTTTTGCTCAGTGTGAAGGTTATAAAGAACAAAAGAAAAGGTGAATTTATTTTGGATCATTCAGTGGGTTCGGATGTTGCAGTAAGGATCACAAGTGAAGGCAGGAAAACGAGGGGGAAGAAAAAGATCAAATATATTCAAAGGCAGCCCGGCAGACATTATGTCCATTTGTCACCTCGTGCTGTGTGCAGTATAAAAGGCAGCTCYGAATGGAGTCCATTATGAGAAAAGAGCTGCTTGCCACTGATTTCTTACAGTGGTCGATAAATTGAGCAAGGCCCGAGCAGGCCGTGTACGTCCCGTTAAACACAGAGCGCCATTTGGCGTGTCACACTTTTCACCAACGCTCCAGCAGCTCCTCATGATTGCTGCTCTCCGTATTGATKTGCTTTATTCATGCGCTCACCATGCAGAAAATGCACATGAGACAAAYGCTGTCTTTTTGGTCGACATTACAATTCTAATAATAATAATTGTTATTATTATTTCCCTTGGTGCTTCAGTCCTGCATGATAACCCAACATTAGTACTGAAGGTTGAAGCAGACATTTATCTGCACYGAGTTCTGATGCTCTAATATTGACAAGGGGCCAAATAGTATTTTCACTTCTTTTGCATATTTCAGTTTTCAACTCTTTCATTTTACACAAAGTTAAATATTTTAACACTAGCAACTGCTACACTTKGGCAGGGCTTTGTTGTTCAATCTTTTTTTATGTCAGTTATGTAGATTTATTATTTTACGACAATATTCTTAATAAGATATTTTTGCTGAGTTTGCACCTAGCATCCACATTTACAAATATGTTTAAATGACATCTGATCACATTTGGATTGAACAGGRCTGTATACAATTAGAATGAACTGAATTAGATGATAAATAAACGGTGTTTAARTAGATTTGAATTGAACGTCTTGCAGCTCTGAGTTGACTTGTGTTTTAGATTGGCTATGTATGAATAAACTAAATTGATCTGGCTTAAAAAAAACAATTTAAAATTCTGCACATGAAGAGAAAAAAATACCATGATAACTCCATTTGTTGGTAGTTTTTGGTTTTTTAATATTTTTTGTTTAATTTATTTCATTATCGTTTTGTTTCACACTGACTGAGAATCATCATCTCCAAATGGACTCGTTATACTGAACATGTTCTTGTTATGACTGGTTGTTCTGAGTTTTACCAAGTTTTCTAACTATTTGCAAGTAAGTTTTGGAATCCAGTTTCTTGCTGCCTTTTTTTCTGTCATTTTGATTTTGAAACTTATCTTTATGAGTCATCACATCRTGTCACAGCAGAAATACAGCCATGTCTTTGCTCTGTCTTTGCCCTGACAAAGGTCTGCAGGTGTTATATGTATCGTAAGTTAAAGACGGTCCATGTTTTGGTTTTAGTGACCACATTCACAGACAAGCCACCGTCTTTCCAAGTTGGCTTAAGTAAATAAATAAAAGGTATTCTATTAATTCCCAATGGTAAAATTATTTCTTTGCACTTTTCCCCACATATGTGGAGCAGTGGGCTGCCTATCTAAGGTGCCAAGGGAGCAGCTGGGCGGTTGAGGGCTTTGCTCAAGGTTTCAGAGTGGGGCAAAAGAGAGTTTTCCACCCACATTTTTTGTTGTTGGTCATGGTGTTCAGCTAGTAATCTTCTGATCAAATGCTCACCTTCTCTGCATCACCACCACAATAAACTAGAACTCTGTTCTTTTTTTTTTTTTTTTTTAGAAACTGATCTCTTTCTGATTCCAATTCTTACCCAGTTCAGGACACACCATTTATTTCTCTGTAGTCTACTTCCTTTAGCCAATTTGTTGCCAGGGTTTGGGGATAAATTGGGGGCTCTATGGTTGTTYGTATCAGATCTTGCCATGAGTTTGTTCTTTATTTCCTGGATGTTATGTTTATTGGTAAACTTATGGATGTTGAAAAACATTCCCTGGATTTGAAATGTACCAGGACTGCTGTATGGGCCTATAGGAGGTGCTGAGGGTCATTTTCCTGCTTCCATGGGTTAAAGTGAAAAAAAATCTTTTGGCTGAAATTTTTTTTAAACGCCACCACCTCTACCACACACACAAGTACTTTGTACACTTAATGCTATTCTGTGTATTTTAACTAAGAGCATACACATTGGCCTCTTAAAATTATACAATGTGTACATGTCCTTAGTGTAAATACACAAATACAAAAGATATGTGGCAGGRCACTTTATGAACTGTTGCAAATAGGAGAGCAAAAGCTTGAATAAACAAACTGCTTGAATGTTGCACGGCAYGTGCAGCCTTTGCMYGAGGAGYTTGGTCATGCACGCAAAGTTGGACACAACTGCTGGATAATGACACTCTGAACACRTAAATGATTAACAWAAAGTTGAGTTTTAGAGACCAAAGTCTTGGGAAGCTCCAGAGTGAAGTGAGGGAGGAGAGAACGTCTCACTCAGGACTGACCACTGCTCTGACAGCTGCTCCTGCAGACTCTGGACACTTTGGATGTTATCATCCATTAAAAGGATGTTATTAGCCGTTATCAGTCCCATAGAATGGCTTCACACTGGCAGCTGGTTAGTATGAGGTAAAAAGTCACTAAGGTTTTTTTATGCAATCTGTTTAATATGAGGCATAAAGCCACTAAGGTTAATTTTAGAGAAAATGACGGGCTATGATAAAGTAGACCGGACTCCGGCGGTAGCAGAYTGTTGCATTCCAATGCATAYGGCACTGGTAACCCACTAGAGGGCACTGTCGGGACAGTCTGAAGCCATTCTAYGGGACKGATAACCGCTAACAACGTCCATTTAATGGACTGATAACATCCAAATCGGCTGCTCTGGAGCCCCTGGCCTCATTGAAAGACCCGCTCTGCTCTGTTCTGATTGGATAAAAGTGCTTTGGGGTATGTTTGATTTGTTAAAAGCAGCATCCCGTTCAGGGATAGACTTTTTTTTTTTTTTTCTTTTTCTTACGGATGGAAATCGGTCCTGGCCATGTTCAAAATAACGAAAATCTGTTGTGGTGATGGGGAACTTTAAGCCCTGTGTTTCCTTTTTTTTATTTTATTGATTGATTGTCYCTCTTTGTATTGCAGGTAGAGCAATACCAAAGAGCCTGCATATTTACCGTTATTTAACCAGCAAATTGAGATCACATATCTCTTTTGCAATTAAGGGAGGCCTAGGCCCGAAGGCAACCTATTGTACATACTTTTGTGCTAGATAGCTTGTTGGAGTAGGGCAAAGTGTCCCTGTTAAGATGTGACAGGCTTTGTTCAGTTTGAGATGTATCGTAGCTATCTTTTACACATCTTRTTAAACTTACATTACCAAAATAATCTGCTACTAAAGTATAAGTACCAAATACCATACTATACCATAGCTTTAAAAGGCCTTTTGGACAACAGTCAGGTAATATGTCAGCTTTTGAAAGTCATCTGAAATCCTACATTAGTGGATAACCAGCATTATATGTAGTCTGTTTTTTTGTTAGTTTTTTTTTTTTCCTGACAGTCAACTCTCAGCTATTTTTATAAACAAAGCAGCTTCTTTTCTCTTCCAAAAAGAAAAATATGATGGCCTTTGACCTTTAGCCTGATACCTTCTCTGAAATACTATATAAAAATACACCACACCTATTGTGCAGCTTGTGTATCATTCGCCCTATTTCCATATTATTAATTAATCTCCTCTGCCCTGCTTTAGTCACAGGGAGGTAGTTTTTTTTATAAATAGGGAACCAAATTTGCTCTCCTTCTCATTACTGCTGCTGCTCTTTTATCACAGCGATAGATCTGTGCCATAAAGTGGCACAAAAACATTTTTCCTACAGTTTCTATTCGAACGTCCTGATTCCTAATTACCGAACAGTGATATTCCTTCCATTTTTTTCTCCTTCCTGTAAGACGACGAGCTTCTTGCTCATTATTCACCCTCAATTATGTGAAGTGTTTGTCCTGCACTACCTAATTACTTCATCCAGGAAGATGACAAGTTAATTTTGTGATTAACCTACTGACACCTGAGCAGACAAGAAAATCACGAGAGGATTATCATTTCAGTTTGACATTGGGACATTTTTTTTGGGGGGGGGGGGGGTCGTCAAATATTCCAAGCTGTTGAGTTTAAACACACTTTTTTGAAAAGCAAAAACAGGCTCTGTTCATTTCTGCTCAGATTTACAATAACGTGGCATTAATGTGAAATAACTGTTCACTTGATCAGAACTTTGATTTGTAGCATGGATGGAATTCTCTGGGTCAGAACAGCATTGTCATGTCAGGAAACAAACCGGAGGTACGGTTTAATTAGCGCACTGGCTCGTTGTCAGCCTCCCTTCACTTCTCCCTCCGTCTCTCCGCCATCTCCTCTGATTACTGGCATTACAGCAAATTTGCAGTTGATAATCAGCCTCATATTCCTGCTAAATTTCTCATTACGCCACTGGAGATGTCACTCGGGCTCTGAATTTGCATTAATAGGGTATAATATGCAAGTGTTTTGCGAGCGCTGGCGTCTTGGTGCGCGTCCCGGCTTAACGGGACGCCTGGTGCACATCACACATGTCAGGTACAATCTTGAACAGATTCCCAGGAGGCCACTTGTTTAACAATTACCCTTCATACTTCATTATTTCATATTGGTTGGAGAATGATTGCATTCAGCTCTTGCAGCATGCTGCCTGACAGACTCAGCCACTAGAAAAGTGTTCATTAACAACACCAGCCCATCTCTGCAGCAGGACTCTTCTGCCAGCCTGCGTTCTGTCAGTTGTGACATTGAACTGCAGAGACAAATCACAGCCATACTTGTTTTTCTATGAGCAATTCAAAGCGCTCATAGAAGAGGGCCCACCCTCTTCTATGAGCACTTTGAGTTGCAATTTAGATTCAACATTATTCTCATGCTGAATCTAAACTGTTTACATAACAAAGTCATACAAAAGTTACACAGTTTGCTTGTTAACTTTATTTAGCTCATTTTAAATGGATAGTTCACATTTTTTTGAAGGAAGGATTTTGTGTAAGGTTATGGGCATTTAATATCTTAACTGTTGAAGAGGTCTTTGGCGCACAAGCCATATTGTAACATCAGTTCAATTCAGTTTATTTATTTAGCACCGTGTCACAAAGTCATCTCAGAGCACTGTGCAAAACATTTACTTATATATTAAAAAGTCAGTAAGTAAAAGTTACAGTAAGTATTGTGTTGAATCTTCACTTTGTTCACAACTTTCTTTAAACAGAAAGAAACCTCCCACAGAACCAGGCTCGGGACAAGCAGCCATCTACCCGGGCCTGCTGAGGTTGAGAGGATGTGAAAGATACACAGAGAAACACAGAATGACTGGTCCAGGAAAACAAAAAAACAAAAACATGTCACAAATTAATAACAGCAATAATTATAAATGCAAACATGTTGAGTAGAGTGTGTAAAGACAGCAGCAGAGTGATGAAATGTGGTCAGTCTGTCCTTCAGCAGTCTAAACCTTTAGCAGCAGAACTAAGGGTTAGCTCAGGAAACCTAAGCCTAACCATAGGATTTATTCAAAAGGAAAGTCTTAAGTCTAGTCTTAAAAGCAGACGGAGTATCAGCCTCATAGACAGAAACTGGAATTTAGTTCCACAAGAGAGGAGTTTGAGAACTGAAAGCTCTGTCTCCCATTTTACTTTTAGAAACTCTAGGTACAAGTAAAGCTGCAGTCTGAGTGAAATTGCTCTGAACAGAGCAAGACTCAGAGGGACTGACACCCTCTGAGTCTTGCTCTGTTCTCTTGGTTGCGTTCTTCATATGAAATCATTACAAAACGTTTTCAGGAAAACTTTTCTGCTTCTTAAACTCTTCTGTAACTTGAAATCAATCAACTGGATGTGTTGTCATTCCAACCTAGAGTGTTTATTCTGAGACAAAAATGAACTACTGAAGACAATGGAGCAAATCTCAAAATAGAAGCAGAGGGCCAGTCCACTACTTTCAAACTCTTTATAGAGAATTAAAGTATGCAAAATACACTCACTGACCAAAGAAAGAGCAGATTTAATGGTACACATTCAGTCAGACCAGCATTACCAATGCTTGAGAAAGTTTGTTAGAGACTAGCTTTCTGGGTTTGGGTGAAGTCAGGTGGTCATCTGCAACTGTCCAACATGTGGCACATACAGATGTCACATTGGCCATAATGTTGTGAACCAGTGGATTTGTGAGGTCATCCACTGATGAGGTTAATAAGGTTCTGATGGCCCAGGACAAAGTGGACCAAACCCCCTAAAAAACATGTGTCAAACTCAAAGCCCACTAACCAAATCTGGCCCTCGTGAACATTTTATCTGGCCCCAAAGTCAATACTTTAAATGCAAAATAGTTTTATGGTTTCTCTCTTTATCACTGGATACAATGCGTTCTTCTTGGCCAACTTTCCAGCCAAGAAAATGAAGTTTGAATTTTTCAGAAAGGGTATTGTGATGACATGTAAGGCATAAATAAAACAAATGCTTAGAAGTCTGTCTGTCTGTCTGTCTGTCTGTCTGTCTGTCTGTCTGTCTGTCTGTCTG
>NW_013952505.1:1085059-1093042 GCF_001266775.1 Austrofundulus limnaeus | reverse complement strand
TATATATATATATATATATATTTTTTTTTTTTCAAATCATATTGACCAAGTTTGTCGCTTGGCTTGGACCTAGTTTTGAATTTTGTGTAATTGAGTTTGACACCCCTGACTTACTAAGTGTGTGTTTCCGTATTCATGTTTGATAACTGAGTCAGACTGAAATCTATGAACTGAAATTAGCTGATGATGGATTTTAAACCAAAAAAGGTGCTTCTGATGTTTTGAAAAGCTTCAGTAAAAGATGGGATTTAAAAACTGATTGAATTTTATAATTAGACACTAAGTTGTGTTTAAAGTGTCTTGTACCTTCTGTGTTCATCTGAACCGATAAGGTTTTGAGTTTTGATATTTTGCCAAACAAGGCAATGACAAAACAATAACCTAGATTTCAACACTCAGGCAAATGTGAAACTGCACCCATTAATTTTTTTGTTCTTGATTAAATAGCAGAGCGTCAYGCTGTGCTTGGTAGAAGTGACTTGTAATCAACTTCCAATCATTAATGGCCCTGTTATCTGCACCTGGCTTATGAATAAACAAAAATCTCATTTTCCCCCTCAATCACTTGAAAGTTATCCCACTGAGAGGCACTTCCAGTGTCATCAGCGACACAACTGCTGATTCTGGGTCCCGAGCGGCAGAGCGCTCCCTTGGAAGAAAGCTTGATCAGCTCCCTTCGGCCTAAACAGAGCTATTCTCCGATTCACGCTGTTCAGTGACTCATAATCACAGCTCAGCTCAATTGGACTCATTGTTGGCGGGTCTGTAAGCCTGCTTTGTATGCTGATTGATTCATGTCATGTGAGAGCGAGACACTCAGAAAGACCTATCATCATTCAGTTGTGCTGGTTTCTGTTTATAGGCCACTCTGCATTGATGATTACTGTATCAGGACATCTTTAATTAGTGGCTTTTGTGTAGAAGACAAATGGAAAAACAAAAGGAAAGAGGAGCGCAGTGAGATCAGATGGAGAAAATGCTTGATGAGTAAACATTTTAATTACAACGTTAAATATGAAATGGAAGGTAATCTTTACAAACAAATTAGCGTAAAGGTCACTTTTGTTATTGTGCTTTTTCCTTTCTTTTTTTCAGTGCCACYCCTGGCCCAAATGTTTGACCAGAGTTGATGCTATAGTCGCAGCTGTACATCTAAGCAGCTTGGTTGTGTACAGTTACAACATTCAAAGCTAAGTTTTATATAGTATTCCATTGCTTGTATAAAAGCAACAACAGGGATCAAAATACCAAGGAAAGTAATCTCAAAACTTGTATTCAGTTGTTGTGGAGCCAAAAACTCCATCCACAAAGTTACGCTCTTAGCATTGATGTAGGGGTAGGGATTTGTCAAGTTWGCACATTTGGGCCACTGTTATTCATTTACTTTTATTTTATTTATTTTTTGTCATTGTGTTGTTTGTTTAGTATGACTCTGACACCATGCACCAGTCAACGTAACTTTATTTACACCTCTAACACAAATAACTTGACTTTCTCTGGAAGTACCTCAAGGGTTTTCACAATAAAAGCACCCTAACCTCTGTTTACCTTACAGTCATAACATTTGGTATTTGGAGAGTTTTCTACTGTAACATGTTATAAAGACATTTATGAATCACTGTCTATACATTTTTAGGGGCTATTCTTTTTTGCTGTTTTAGACAGGTTTAAATAAACTGTATTGTTGAGGTTTTCATTGCCACAAAATCTGGCCCATCACTCTAGAGGGGTTTGTTACTAGTAGTGTTCCAACATTGATATCAGCATTTTTACAAGTACTCATACTCATAAAAAATGCCCCAATACCCGTAACTGATAAAAAATACCAGTGTTGATGCTGGGATATTTGTATTGATACTCTAAGGAAGAATAAATGTGTTTTTAAAGTAATTGTATAATGATTAAGTTCTAACTCAGTATATACAGTGGGGTGCAAAAATTTGGGCAGCCTTGTTAATTTTCCAGATTTACCTTTATAAATCATTGATTGTTTGGATTAAATAAAAATCAGTGAAATATGTCATATAGGGGACAAACACAGTGATATTTGGGAAGTGAAATGAAGTTTATATGATTTACAGAAAGTGTGCAATAATTGGTTAAACAAAATTAGGCAGGTGCACAAATTTGTCATTTTATTGATTTCAAAACCTTTAGAACTAAATATTGGAACTCAAATTTGGTTTGGTAAATTCAGTGACCCTTGACCTCCATACACAGGTGACTCCAATTATGAGAAAGGGTATTCAAGGAAGGCAATTATAAGTTGTTCTCTTCTTTGCATCTTCTCTGAAGAGTCGCAGCATGGGAGTCTCAAAACAACTTTCAAATGAGCTGAAAACAAAGATTGTTCAGCCTCATGGTTTAGGGGAAGGATACAGAAAACTATCTCAGAGATTTCAGCTTTCAGTTTCCACTGTGAAAAACATTGAGAGAAAATGGAGGACCACAAACACAGTTCAAGTCAAGGATCTAAGTGGCAGACCAAGAMAAATCTSSAATAAACAGAAGTGAAGGATGTTGAGAACAGTCAGAGTCAACCCACAGACCAGCACCAAAGACCTACAACATCATCTTGCTGCTGATGGAGTCACTGTGCATCGTTCAACTATTCAGCACACTTTACACAAGGAGATGCTGTATGGGAGAGTGATGCAGAGGAAGCCTTTTCTCCACCCACATCACAAACAGAGCTGCTTGAGGTATGCTAAAGCACATTTGGACAAACCAGCTTCATTTTGGAATAAGGTGCTGTGGRCTRATGAAACTAAAATAGAGCTATTTGGGCAGAACAAGGGCCATTATGCATGGAGGAAAAAGAACACAGCACTCTAAGAAAAATACCTGCTAGTAAAATTTGATGGTGGTTCCATCATGCTGCGGGGCTGTGTGGCCAGTACAGGGACTGGGAATCTTGTTAAAGTTGAGGGACGCATGGATTCCAATCAAAATCAGCAGATTCTGGAGACCAATGTCCAGAATCAGTGACAAAGCTGAAGCTGCTGAAGCCRGGGCTGCATCTTCCAACAAGACAGCCACCCTAAACACTGCTCAAAAATATACTAAGGCATTCATGCAGAGGAACAAGTACAACGTTCTGGAATGGCCATCTCACTCCCCAGATCTGAATATTATTGAAAATCTGTGGTGTCACTTAAATAGAGCTGTCTGTGGTTGGAAACCATCAAACCTGATTGAACTAGAGATGTTTTGTAAAGAAGAATGGTCTAAAATACCTTCACCCACAATCCAGACTCTCATTGGAAGTTATTGGAAGTGTTTAGAGGCTGTTATTTCTGTGAAAGAAGGATCTACTAAATATTGAGTYACGTTTTTCTTTTTTTTTTCTTTTTTTGGTGCCCAAATTTAAACACCTGCCTAATTTTGTTTAACCAATTATTGCACACTTTCTTTAAATCATATAAACTTCATTTCACTTCTCATATATCACTGTGTTTGTCCCCAATATGATTTCTTTTACCAATTTGTTTAATCCAAACAATCAATGATTTATAAAGGCAAATCCGGAAAATTAACAAGGCTGCCCAAACTTTCACACCCCACTGTATACTGATACTCTATTTCTGTACTCAAAATCAGCAAGTACCCAAACTAAAGTACTCGTATTCAGTTTAAGAAAAACTGGTATCGGGACACCCCTGTTTGTTACCATATGAATGCACTGGCCAAAGGTTGTGTCCATAATTCACACAAGTCATCACGGGTTGAAGGAATAATGTGAATGGTTTCAAAATCATAGGAACAAAATGGGAGGGTGTTCTCGCAGAGCCCTAATTTAATACCTCAGTGAATGCAATGCTAAATGTCCTATTTGTAGCWATGTCTCCAAGGTGACTTAAGAGACCAACAGAGATGACTTAGACCTCATTGTGTCTTTGCACACAGGATGCATCAGACTAAGGTCGCTGCATTTCATCTTGTCTATGATATGAACTGATCTGGCCGGAGACCTTTGCCTCGCCCGGAGCCAAGCCATGATGTGATGCCAGCTGACACATTRTGACGTTCCTCCCCCTCTGCTGACTGCAGGCGCTCTTGGTGGAGTCTGGTGCTCTACCTCACAGCCTGCAGTTACCCTGATATCACCTCGCCGTGTTTCTGAGAGTGAGAGGAAAGGCATTACACGTGAAAAACAGGAAACACAATCATCTTGCCGAGAGAACTTGGGCTCGGCGGGTAGCTCTGCGTGGAGCTGTGCAGATAGTGAGAATCGAATGTTACACGGTGTCACAGGTGTRTGCTTTCCCCGGGAGCAAACAGACCTCTTCCTCTTCAAAACATATCAAACAGCATGATAGATGCGTGTAAGGTGGTTTGAACACTGCAGTTCTTGTTGAACTTTTCAAAATAACTTCCTCTGGAAATGATAAAACTGAGCCCGAGCTGCTCAAAGCTGCAAGTTAATTCAAGAAATTCTTAACTGAGAGAAGCAGGATTGTTGTTTTAAGCCAATACAAAAAAAAATATTTCTATTCTCTATTGTATTAAAATAAACTAGTTGCATTTCATGATGCCAATTAAAATGACCTTGGACATGTTGTTTTGCAAMTAAGTTGCACCAGTTAGATTTAAACAGCAGGAATGTCCCTCCTCATCTCACACTATGCTRCGCCCAAGCTACATGACTGCCTTAACCAAAAGCAGAGCCACATATAAATAAATAAGTTGGTCGGATATGTGCTCTTGAAGCTGCATTACTGGGATGACGGCTTAAGCTTAGGGAGAGGGGAATGAGGGACAAATTTAGTAGCAGATCTTAGAATAACTAGGTGCGGGATTAAGCTTATAAAAAGTGCAAATGGCTGCACTTCTGGACTCTGCGCTTAAGGCCCCGAGATAAAGTGCTGACTGTAATGTTTGCAGTTTTGAAGAGGGGGAAAAATATAATCAACTGATTTATGCTTTTCAGACATCTGAAAAAATAAAAGGGACGAGAGTGAAGACCTAGCACCATGTTTGTATAACACAAAAGTTAGGCCTACAAAGGAAACTCAGCTGCTTGAAATTGACACAGTTTGATKCGTAGCTCATGAGCACAGGTGAGGGTTTGAAATCATGGACAAGGAAATTAATAGCTTTGCATTTCAGATCAGCTTTTTTCTCTGCATGGCATACCTCAAGCAGTGCCCTTCTTACTGTTGGTCTATYCTACCATCACTTAACAACAAGACTTCCAGTTTAAACTCATCCTGTTGAGGTTAAGGTTCACCCTCTGACCCAGAGGAAGCTTTYCACCTTTTTCTGGTAGAGGAATAAAGTATTGTTCTTGAGTGATGGTAGGATAGAMCAACATCCTCAGAAATCATTGTTATTTCATCAGCTGAGGAGACTGTATTAAAAAAAATAACATTATACTATATGAGTTTATGAGTTTGTCATCTAAAAATTTAAGCTCACTTACTGTAGTCTCTCTGCTGGGCAGCTCTGGATACAATGTAGCTTACCACTATCAGTGTATGAATGACTGAATGTAGTGTAAAACGCTTTGGAGTTCTTGGACTTGATGAAGCACTGTACAAGCTCAGGCCAAGCTTAAATTACCATTTAATTTCAGAAATCTCATCACTTATCTTGGATTCTGGAGAGTGTCACAGGGGGAATATGAGTTTCCTTCTTGGACAACCAGTATAAATATTCTACTAGTTGCACCAGGGCAGAATCTTGGCTGCAGACCTTCCTGGTTAAAGTTTGGTCTTTCTGTGCATGTGTGTTTTTTACAATTGGCAACTTTAAATGTTCTCTAGGTGTGAGTGAAAAGTTGTTTGTCTCCAAGCGACCTTGTAATGAACTTGCGACCTGTCTAGGGTGTCTCCAGTCTCTCACACAGTGACTGACAGATATGGACTCCAAAGGAAGAAGTGTTTAAGGGTAATAAATTAATGGATGGATGAATATTGTTGCACCACAAGTTTAAATGACCTTTAATACTAATATTGTTTTTTTTCCAGAGCGTTCAATTTTGAATTASCTCATTGCTTTTTTGTAAACAGGTGGCAGAAGTTTGAAACATGCAACCCTGAAAAAGCACATTCGACTCAGTTAAGTCCYGTTGGCCTTAAAGGGGGTGGACTTTTTTTAACTCTCAGAGCAGTGTTATCAAAACAATACAAGGCACACATCCTCTTGCTTTACCACCTACATTACTGAAGCAATGGTTCAACAATTCTTCCTGCTGCCTCTGACTCAACACCCTCGTGTTGTTGTTGTTTGCGACAAAACTTGAACAAGTACGGCAGAGTGGGATCTACACCCACTCAGCTTCCTCCATCTGTCCACAAACGGGGAGAAAAACGGGAGGTGTGATTGCATCCTCAGCCTCTGTGACTGCTACATCTGTTCCACGGCAGATAGTCCTCTTCGTAGACCTGCAGTCTTCCAGAGATGAGCGTCACCCTCCTCAAACCTCACTCAGAGACCCCCCCCCCACTTTTTTTTCTTCTTCCCTGCTTCTCCAACTCCTCTAGCTGGAGTTAATACACACGCTGCTCCTGGAGCTATTACCGATATGCTCCGGCCAAGTGTAAAGCCTCTATCTGCCACTTATCAGCACACAGGCTCTCTTCTGTATAAAAAAAAACTTCTCATCATGCCACACCTCCTCCTCCTCAACTCGTCACATGGGATACTGGAGCKATTTTGGTCCTCTGGGGAAAAGTTTCATCACTTTGTAAAGTATCACCACCAGTGAATGTCCCTACATTACCCTAACAGTCATTTAGATCAGGAAAAAATACGAAAAAAAGTCTTTATTGCTTTTATTGATAAGCCCACTGCTGCTCTTCTTATAATAATGTGTATTTCAAATGAAAATGTTGGAAGATCGGTTGTATAAGATAAAAAACATATTTTGTTAATTAAACCACATGAACATTTTAGTGTGAATAAAACATCAGACTCGACCTGAGAAGGTTTTATTTGAAGTAAAAAAAAAAAGAAAAAAATCATGGAAATTTATGAGCTTTGTAAGAAAGTAAGATTCATTCACTTCCATCTCTAGTCAGATCTTTATGGGCGTTCATTTTTTTAAATCTTTAATTGGCCTTTTTTATTATGAACTTTTGGATGAATTTGAATACATTTAGGAAAAGACTGCAAGGTAAAAACTCTCTCACACAAATTCACACACACAGAGAAAAGGAAGGGACTCTGGGTCCTGTTATACTGGGAGAATAAGCACGACCGTCAGGAATGGATTAGCCTTGTAAAACAAAATTGGTTTCAGTTTTTTTAAAGACCAGAAACGTTGGTACAGCAAAGCACAAAAAGGCTTCAAGAAAAATAACCTTAGTGATGTGATGAGTGATGTCGTTTTATTTTATTTTTTTCAAAATGGATAAAAGAGTAAATAAAACACACTTGTACCTTACTAATTATGTGGAGATGCTAAATTGTRTCGAAACAACAAAGTACTTAAAGAACAAAACCAGGATGATGAGAGCTATAACCAATRGAGCATTTCAGTTTTAGATTATACCACAGGTATGTACCACATTAAAATTAGAATTTCTTGTTTTCAGAAAACACCAAAATGATTAACTCAACAGTTGTTAAAGGGAGCTCTGACTAGTCATAACATTAGACACAATAAAAAAACCAATTATAAACAAAAGACTGTAAAAATACTGAAGGCAGTTTAGTTTATACATTTAAAAAAACATTGTCACAGACATCATCATTTTATTAACTCAAAAAAGCATTCTAGAGTAATTATCTATGCAAGCTCTATAATGCTTGAATGTTCATTCTGGACAATATCTAATATTCAGCCCTTTTAAATGAAACCAGAGCACATTAACAGAGAGGAGAGTGTAAAAATGACTCAACCTGAAATTGAAATGTGAATGAAGAACAATAGAGCTGCTTCGTATTCATATTAGCTCTTGAGCTAATTTATCTATGGTGTTAGCCCAGAGGTACAGTAGTTTAGTAAACCCACACATTGACCATCTCAAACAACATCTG
>NW_013952505.1:1069743-1084571 GCF_001266775.1 Austrofundulus limnaeus | reverse complement strand
AATATAATGTTAATAAAAATAAAAAAGGCTGATCTCTAACACATTTGTACCCCCTCTTTTTTTTTCTTTGAAGCTAAATGAGCATAACAACATTTTCTTGGTGATCCATGACACGTTAGCCCCCGGGGCAGCTAATTTTGAATGTAATTATCTATTTAATCACAACTTAACGTTATTGATCCGCGTGTTAAACACTGTTTATGTGGAGACCTGCGAGCTGACAGAATGATTCACTCTCTYCCATCTGTGTCATTTATTTCTCATTCTGCCACAGCAGCCAGAGGCCTGAAGGAACCGGAGAGATAGCAAATCAAATGTGAGTGAGAGAGATCACACACGAGGACGCAGAGGACTACAGAGCAGGTCCTTTCAATCTCTGATACACAACCCAGTGTTTATTCATTTAAGCAACACAAATGCAAACTTTGATTCCCATTTATCCTGTTTCTTTAAAACATTACTTATTTGTTTAATGTTTTATTCTTCACTTGATTTGCAATGGCATGAATGATGGTTCTACATAGCTTACAGGTTAGTGATGAATATACTGCACCTTTTTTTCTTGTATTATATTCATATTGCAACTAGTGAAAATGAATTTTRTTGGGAATCTTTAACCTGTATGCATCTAATTCACTGAAAATGTAGCTTTATTTCACACACTTTTAGTGCATCACAGYTTACTTTGCCTCTTATCCAGGAAAACCCAGTCAAACTCTTTCCATTTATCCAGAACWTTGTCCAGTTGRTAAAGGGTTTATGTATCAGAAAAGGGATGGAATGAGGCAGATAACAAAGTAAACAGTTCAACAGAAGCTGGTGAGCACCACAGACAGGAGAGGACTAGATGACTGAATTGTTTTGGTAAATCTGTTCCCAACGGGTCCATGCTSATGTTCCCCAGTTAGTTCCCTGGTGCTCATGTAGTGAGGTACCTCTGTTCCCTAGTACCTGTTTCCCGTTACCCATGTTCCCTTCTGTTCCTCAGTACATGTTCCTTGGTACCCATATTACTCTATGTTCCCCAAGTCCCACGATCCTCTGTACCTATGTTTTCCAGTACTTGAGTTCCCTGGTACCCATGCTTCCCAGCACCTATGTTCCCTGGTACCTGTTGTTCTGGGATTAATAATGAAAGTCATGAAAGATGCTTGACTCCCTCTTCAAATGTCTTTTTTTTAAAAAACTTAATAAAATAAAATAAATACTGAATTCCAGTGCCAGTATWCAAAAGAACATAAGGATCTGCGATAAAAATTCTGGGAACCATCCCTTCCCAACACATCCTCAAATAAATAACAAATCATGCACAATCTTGATTTTAAACTTTACAATTTACTTTTGGGCCACTTTTTCTGTTAGCAAAATATCAAATTAGACAATGACGCTATGTTCACACTGCAGGTCTTAATGCTCGGTTTCAATTTTTGTTTTGTCAAATCCTATTTTTTGGACATTCACATTATATTTTAAATGCAACCTCTACCAGACTCCAGTTAGTGTCATTGGGCCTCATGTAAGAACCGTTCATATGCACAAATTTGTTCTTAAGTTGTGTGTACGAGTGATTTAGGAGAATTTGTGGCATTCACCAATGTTTTTGTATTCTAAGATTTTTTTCAGATACGAACAAAATTCACGAGTGGTCCAGACCTGTCGTATATTTTACGAGCAGTCAGTCTGCTGTTATCCAGACGGGTTTTCCTCCCTAATAACTTTATATTTCGTTAGTTTGAAGATATTTTGAGTTGAAAATAAATCACACTCCATCATTATGTTGACAATAGGCTATTCTGCTTGAATTAGAGTTATAATTTTAAATGTAATAATTTAGACTAACAATATAAAYTGTCYGTTCGTCCGTTTTCCGCCACTTATCCGGGATCGGGTCGCGTGGGCAGCAGCAGAGAGACCCCGCTCTACCCAACGACACCTTCCAGCTCGTCCTGGGGGACTCCGAGACGTTCCCAGGCCAGAGGGGATACATAATCCCTCCAGCGAGTCCGTGATTTTCTCCAAAGTGCCAGACTTATTTTGAAAACCTTTTAAAATGATTATTTCAGAAACGCAACTGAGACCAATTGAGACCACGGGGGGGTCGGCGCGCAGCGCCGTGGCTTCTGAATAAATAAATGAAAATGATTTAACACAGTTGTTTATACTTTTAGAAGCTCTTTTTATTACACAGCTGACCTGCTAAAAATGACAGATTTTCTTTTCTGGATCTCTGACAGATGGACTTCAATCTCTGAACTCGTAAAGTTTTTCTTTTTAGTTTTTGTTGTCATTTCATGAATGGACACTTCCTTGTATCTGTGGCAGGAAACAGCCTTATATGATGTTTTTGGGGTGGTAATTATGCTAATCTCCTCTCGCGTGCACGAGCAGCTGGATACGAACAGGTGGAATTTACGCAGCTCATTTACACCCTTTTCCTGAAGATAGAAGAGTTTGTTGAATCTGACGTGACATGTTCGTACGAACCCTTYGTACGAACAAAAGTAAGAGAAATTTAGGATAAGAATACGAACATGTTCTTGCATGAGGCCCATTATTCTTTGGATCGATTTGCTTWCCYCMACCTCACTGATGTAAAAGTCAGATGAAATGCATCAGTAGTATTWAGACTSTGTTTGCTTTAAAAAGTACCAGAYATGTATCAGAGTCATTWTCAYATTCTAAAACAGTCCTGGGTCAAATTTAAAACAAATCTTATTTGTGACGTTCAGACTGTCATGAAATAATCAGATTTGGGTCTTGGAAAAATAAAATTGTTTTGCTGTGCAAATAATCTCTCTATAAAAGCACACATTCTTGCACATTACACAAGTAAAAATATTTAAACATGCACTGCAAACTGCTGCATTTTACCAGGCAATTAAAACCAAGAGATGGTATGCCAGGGCAGTCTTCATGTCCTGCAGCCCCTGGAAGGTGTCCTGTCTTATCAGAGCTCTATTGATCTGAGCTGGAGGAGAGGCTGGTCTGAGGGAATCTGTGTTCATTTCGGGAGAGGACAAAGCTGTTGGCAGGTCAAAGAAGTCCATCTAAAAAGCTTTTCTGACAGTCCTGTTTAACAAGTTTCAGGATGCAGATGGGACAATCAATCAATGAGTTGTATAAGTCGTTCATAGTTGAGAGGGTTTCTAACATTTAGCAACAGTGTTCTGCTCTTTTTTCTCTTTAGGAAACCAACTTGCGTGTGAAAAACTGTCTATGTATGAGGGTTAGATTTGCAATCAATGCTTTGTGGTTGACAAACATGGATTTCACAAATTTTTACATCATTCAGTTGTGATTAATTCACAAAGAGCTGAGTCTGTTTGCCAAAGAAGATACTGTAACGTTTATTTGGTTTTCAGAACTAACATCTGTTTTAAATTGCTATTCAAGGATTKAAGACTTTACCCTTTAAGCTGCTCTTAACATTATTTTTACAAAAACTGTCAGGTCACAAGTGTGCAATGTTACAGAGGTGAAATGGAATGAAAACCCCCTAAAAAATACATATATTACAGCACTATTTTTTCCACACTTCTTTGCTTTGAGAAACTAATGTTTAAATTGCCCAAACAAGAAATAAATTGAAAAATTCAAAGAATAAAAAYATTATGGTGTTTGTTGTGCTGCCAGTTTGGATCAAGGCACCAGGGATGAGAAGGAAAAACTGATTTAAACAAATTCACGGCTGCACCTGTGCACAATGTGACTGAATTGTTATGGTTGCCAAATTCAAATGAATGCAGTATAAAATTTAAATCTGCATTAGCCTGTTACATTTTTGAACTGATACATTCAGAGCTATTTAATTATTTTATTACAAGTCTATAAGCAGATTAAATTCTAAAGGCACCTGATTTACTAAACAGAAAATATGAAAAATCATTGAGCTATGTAACATACTGGCCTAAAACCAGAGAAGCCAATTCCTACGAGACAGCATCTTTTTTAAGACGAAGAACTAAAAACTGTCAAGTTTAATATAAATGTGCTTATTAACATTCCTTTTCTGAGTGTAACTTAAGTAAAAATATCAAAAACAGAATATGTTCAAAGATTTGCTTTAGAACTACAGCTAACCTCTAAACTTTATCTCACTTTAAAAAAACTCTTTGACACAGACAGTTAAAGTGAAGTTCTCCAAGCTGTTGACTGTGGAAGAAACACTGTAACAGATAGCCTGTTTCCTCTATATCTTATACAAAATACACTGAACAAAAATATAAATGCAGCACTTTTATTTGTGCTTCCATTTTTCATGAGCTGAACTCAAAGATGACTTTTTCTATTAGGGGGGCACTTCTCCTTTGCAGAGATAATCTATCCCACCTCGTAGGTGTACCCTAGTCTGGCCATTCTGAAATGTGCAGTTTTGCTTTATGGTGGTGGTGGTGGGGAGGTGTATTTGGTGTGAACACAATTAGCCTCACATAGTGCGACACAACTCCTTCACATGGGGCTGGGTTTTGATACGTGATTTGGACTTGTGGTCTTTCTGAGTGGAATTTGCATGTTTTTTTTTTGCGCTTGTGTGGGTTTTCTCTGGGTACTTTGGTTTCCTCCCACAGTCCAAAATCCTAGAYATTTGGGTTGTCTTCTGGCCTCCCTCTGAAGTCTGAGATCAATGATCTCAATGGTATTTTCCTGGGTAAACAAAGGCTTAGAAAATATTCTGCTTTGCAAATGAGGCCTGTCAGAAAGCAGCACAGCACAGGGAGAACATGTAAGCTTTATTCTGAACCAGGAATCAAACCCAGGACCTACTAGTGCATGTTCACCTCTTTATGTTATCAAATGTTTACTGGTATTTATTAGATATTTATTATCTATCTTTATTTTGTCATTTTGGTCATATACTGAACTGCAGTGGACACAACTGTTTTCACTTTCATGTGTCATTCAAGTTTTTTTACTGTATGTACCGTTTCTATATGGACATACATTATTTTTACTAAATGAACTCAAATCAAATTTATTCTTCTACTTTACAAGATGAAATTTCCCTGTYTTCAGTTGTCTGCAGGAACAAACCACTGTCACACATGTAAAACAATATTGAGTAATTGTTTCTTATCCATTAACACATGCTGTGTTTTACTGCACTGGCAAAGCAGATATGTGTTTCTAACCTAGTTGTATCTAAATTGATGGATCATGTTTTGTAAATTGATCACATGTTCATATCATTACGCAAATACATAATAATGCATCAACAGATCACTTCCTATGGGGCATCGACTTGAGTTTCCTGTGGTCTGTAATACCTTTAGGTTTACAAAATGTTACATGACACTACAGCTCCTTTAACGCTCAGCAAAATACACAGTGGTATATAAAGATGTGAACTGAGTAAATTCTTTACCAGGTAAAAGGTGAAGCAAGCATTTCTATTCTTTTCTGATATTGTATAAAAAAAATCCTGCAGTGTTACCCTACACCACCAGCCTCACTCTGAACTCTATCCCCTCTGATGGATCCCTGCATGTCCATGTATTGAACCCAGGTAAGTGTATCCAATTAGTGTTCCTGTGTCTTCCGTGTCAGCCTATGCTAAATCTGCCTCCAAAAAAGCCACAGATCCTATTAGCTCGGAGCAACGCCTCTGTATTTTATTCAGCAGCTTTTATGGGCTCTCCAATGTCACTGCATCAAAGGAGCCTTGTCCGTACATGAATCTTGCCACGCAGGAATCCTTCAACCCCATTATCCCAGTGAAGTGCCCTTCCTTTGCTATTTGTACCCTGCCGTGCCTCGCACCATTACCTTCCAATGGGTAATAGCTCCTTAGCTCCTCTGTCTTTCTTTTCTTGCTTTTTTTAGAAGGTAAAAGCAAAACTTGTTTTGTTTATTTCTTTGGGACAGGATAGCAATTTTCAAACTTTCTTTAACGTACACTACTTTAAATACAGTAARCTGTCCATTAAAAAATAAATAAATAAACTAAAAAACGCATTAAACAAAGTAATATAAGGTTACGAGCCAATATTTAAATTAACAAAAACAAGCAAATTTACCAAACCCCTGGATGGGGGAAAGCCCCACAACTCAATACAAATGGAAACTTTAGTATTGTTTTCCCCCGCCCAAAATAGGATCTCTTTCTTCAGGAGTACACTCATTTTTATGGTTTCTTCATAAGTCTTTGTGAGGTCAGTTTGATATAATTCTCAAATAACTACATGCACACACTAGAATAAACTTTTTATTCTATTGTCTTTATTAGCAAAATAAACTCTGGCTGTGTCACAATTCATGGAATGCCGCTGTTTGGGGACGCATTTGTCAGCTGTTTACGTCACTGCCCCATGCCTTAGGCTGTCCCAATTAGTGGGCGCCTACTCATGCGGCTGACAAAAGCCTGAAAATGTAGGCTGCGTTTGAGTAGCCTATGCGGCTGACGGTATATTAATTGTACTGTCAGCAAATTAAACAGAAAAAACATTGACAACAGTTTATTTATTTATTTATTTATTTATTTATTTATTTATTTATTTATTTATTTATTTGTACGGTGATAATTGGAAATTTATCATGGACCGAACAATGTAAGCTTAGCAACTTAACTGAAGGCCCTGTCACACTAGACTTATGAACATTTTAAAGACATCTGCATTGAAGATGGAATTGAAAACAATCAACAGGAAGCTTCTTTATGGTGTGTACATTGTGTAACTCGAATAAAATGATAATACTTTTATTAGCAATTTAGACATAAAAGTGTTTCGTGAGTTGGCATAAGTTGTTTAGTGTGACAAGGCCTTGAAGAAAGTTTTGTTGCAATGAGATTTTAAATAAAACACAGTTAGAATTACTGATACTGGCGCTAAACTCAAATTATTAATGCTTTTTATTTATTTTTAATTTAATTATATTTTTTTCTATTAAAACTGAATTTTATGAAGTTACACTATGAAAAATCAACTGAAGCAATGTGAAAAGAAAACGTATCAGCATGTAGTCATGCAAATGTAYGCTTCTGTAGACTGAACCATCACAGCCATTTATGCAGCTGACACAAGCAGCCTACGATYCATGTAGTCTGTGGCCAACATCGACCGCGGTCTACATCAGTTGCAACCCATGAAAATGACAGTTCACTCAGTCACGTGACTATGTCCGCTTGACACTGATGGGCGTACCAACTCTCGTAGCAGCTCCATTGATTTTAATGGACCTGTGCCAGTCTTGCTGTGTTTATACAATAAATAAATTATAAATTCGGGAAAACAGCATCAAACTCCATCAGGAGGAACACAAAACATGGTGTTACGGTTCTTATAACATTGAATCAGGATACATCCATCGTCCCCCTGAGGCCTGTCRGTGCCTCTGAATTCATTTCAGTCTAGTGTGTTAAAGCAAGGAAACATTTAAAGCATGCAGGGTTGAAGATTTCTGGTTTAGTGGCTTAGCTTTTTCACTGAATTTGAAACCCATTAATAGACTAAATTAGGTTTGGACAATTTAAGTCTGCTACCCACTAACTAACAAACTAACATCAACAGGTTTGTACCAATCCCATCAGTCTTCAACTCAAAGTAGAGGAAAACCTGCAGTGCAATATGTGATGCAGAGTCTCCGCAGTTAGTGATTAGTTGGTAGTGTTAGCTTCAACTAATTTGTATTTGTTTAGCTGTTTGTTGTTAGTTTCTGCCTTTTATAAACAATGTTTAGCAGTTTAGTGTTAGTGATTAGCAGATTATGTCATTAATGATTCAGTAACATAATGGCAAAACGAAAATATCAGTCCATATCATCAGCGTTAGATGAGATGATATCGCATCACATCAATCACAGACTTGGGAATTTAATTGAAATTTGATCAGAAGACTTTGTGATATCAAGAAACATCACAATGTCATGCAAACAAATTAATATAATATCATATAGTATTGTGATAAAGCTATTGATTTACACCCCCTATTGTCAGCTTGGTATTTGCCTGGTAACAGTAGATACTAGTATTTATTCAGAGTACTATTGAATGTTCGAGTACTTCCAGTTGTACTTGTGACATAGTATAAGGAATGTTGCGGATAAGATAAAGTGTCACTATTGACCCTCTTAGACAGCTGATGACAGAGATATAGAAAACACATCATMATGGAACTTAACAAGCCAGAACAGCAGCCCAGTGCAACATTTAGTAATGAGGTTTGCATTATTCTTACCTTGAGAAAAACTCACCACTTACCTTTTATAAACCCTTCTACCATTAAACACACATTAAATGATTATTTACTCTGGATCTGCTTAGTCATGCATGGCCGATATTTAAAGTCCCTGCCAGTGCCAGATGAATAATAATAATTATATATATAAAAAAACCTCAAGGATAATGGAAAATTGATTTCTATCTCCCCATATCTGTTTAAATATGATTAACAATGAGCTTGACACAGCATGTCAATTTAATAATGACATGCTGAAGGAAAAGGCAATAAATAATTGACAAGATAAATATGGATAAAGGTTCTTAATGCTCCCGACGCAGGTCACACTGATAAGAAATGGACCATTACCATGTGAGCGATAATCAGGAGTCATTAGGTGAGTATAAATGACATTACAACAGCGCAGCGGCCACCATGGGTTTTTGACATTCCCTCCGGCACCCTGTTAGCCGAGCGCTGCGTCTTTGTTAATACGAACCTAGAGGTCACTGTGTTACTCCTCCACGTTGACCCCCYGCCCCCATTCCTCTCACGTCTCCCACGCGGCTCCACTGTTTCCCCTGAATCAAAAGTGAAGTGGCGGCTAATGAAAATGAATCGCACATTTGTATGTCGTTAGCGCCGTGTGTGGTATCAGGAGGTGGTGGCGGTGGAGGACTGTCGGGAGCGTGGTTCAGCAATGATTATGCGGAGGTTAACAGGCAGTCTGACATAAGTGTTTGACTCCTCATATTATGTCGTTTTACTGAGCTTTTGAACCATTACTGCCCCCCCTCCCACACACATTCAGATAAAGGTATTTGCCCACAGCRAGACACATGTTCTTTGCATTTATGAGTGCATACATTACATTTAACACCAAACATTTGCTTAACATTGCCTCAGAATCTYATTTTATTTTAGTCAAGTCGCCGTTTCCTCCCAGTTTTCCACCCGATTTCATTGACTCCACGATACATACATTAACCAGACAGCCCTGGGAGTGTGAAAGTGTAYGCCACAAAGATCTGTGCAAAGTCCCTGCCTTAACTTATCACCTGCCGGCTCAAAACTATAGGTTTTAGATGACAGCGCTCATAAATGGGTTATCTAAAATCCAATATATATTGGAAGCAAGATCGCAGGGGGAAAAAGGCACGCTTGACTGTTTCATCCTGATCCATAACTTTTCCTCCAACCAGGGGCCCATTTATTGTCGATTCCATCCGAAAGATGGGTCTGTCAGTCGGGTGGGAGTCTCGCTGCTGTTTATTTTCAAATCAATACTCAATTACTATAAGGAAGATCCACTCCCTTGCCCATTTTCAAGATGAAATTATGGACTGCAGCAATAACACTTAGTCAAGGCGAAAGCTTGTGTCATTAACTCAACGCTGGGCGGTAAAAGAACTTCAGGATTTTTTATTTATTTTTTTTACCAGCTGGATTTCCGACCCTCCCCCACTTTTCCTCCTTCTACCCTTTTAGTTTCTAATTAATCAATATGAAAAAGCCTATTCATGACATGACGGATTACTAGAGAAAACAATTTTCACCCTAAGAGCCTTTTAATTTTAAACTCTGCAAGCCCATTGACTTCAACTCCCAACAACCCATCAATGCTAGTTTTTAATGCTCTTCCTCTTTTGTTATTGAGAAGAATGGAGAGTCCGCAAGGCCCCGGTTCCTCTTCATAACTCATGTCATTGATTTGCTAAATGCCAGACATTTGCCATGGGGGAAGAGTCCTGTCAATGGCTTTGAAGGGGTTGTGTAAATTACTCCATTAGGAAGGAATTTTGGTTATTTATAGTTGAGAGAAATAAAAGTTAGACTGTGTAGCATGAATGAGATGCAGCAGCTCAAATTGTACATATTTTACCTGTTCAATAAAAAGATTTGTTCAAGAAAAAAAAAAAGCCCAGTATTGTACCGAAAAAAATAAAAAAAACAGAAGATATCATTCACTGTAATAGTTTATGACAGACTGGCTTTGCTCTTGTGAAAGTAGGCTACACAGGTCCAAAGGCAAAAATCCAGCCAAGGAGGAGCCTGATAGTTAGCGATCACAGTTGGACAGCTCAGTCTTAACAGTCGTACAAAAYGCTCTGTTTGAGATGACAAGCACAATGAACGAGTTTAGTAAAACTCAAGACCAAGYGATAGATGTTTGCTAAAATCTGCAATAGGGAATTTTTTTTTGTCTCACGGATCAGGATAGGATCAAAGAAGCTGATTTATGGACAAGTCTTGCACTTTTGCATTTGCTGTAAAAACATTTGAAAGATCTGAAATTTCTGTACACATCAAACATAACAGAGAGATGTGGGCCAGATCTGGTATCCAGCTGGCACTGCTGGTTTGTCAACTGGTTTTGGGCCAGGTCTGTCAATGACAGCACTTTTTTAAGATGGCCTACGAGGTGCTGGCCCATATATGGATTACTTCTGGCAAACCACATCTGGGCCGCTAAAGAGTCAACATACTTTGAGGCATCTGGGCCACGTGTTAGTGCATTGTGTGGGCCAGAACAGAACCAGTGTGGTAGGCCTGTATCACCCACAGCTCACACACAGCTGGTTAACCTTGATACCACTGACTGACTTTGTCTCAATTTTATTTTCATATGTCCTGGGAAAATTTGGACTATACCCTTTCCACAAGTTTTTTTTTATTTGAGACTTTCAGAAGTTTACAATTCAGGTTACCAGGATTCACCCAATGTAAGAAAAAGATACGTAACAATTGTCCAAGTCTTTCATTATTTTTTTACACTATGTGGTTCTGCTATACACACCACTGTTCTTCTATAGTCATGCCTACTCATCCGTTAGAAGTAATTCAATAAATAGTATTCACTACTTTGTTACATTAGTCTTAGGTTGTATATTGGAAATATGTGCTCTGGGAATGCAGCATCATTTTTCTCCTGTCTAACATGGTGCAGGCAGTCTGATTTCAGTCAGCTGTCCTCCACACACAGTGGTTCACTTAGGGACCAATAAACTTCTGAACAGAACTAATGTGAAATTGTTCTACAGAACGGGACAGATGGTGTACACCTATTTTCATCTGAATTTTAAGATCTGTTTTTTTACATTCTTAATAATTTGGGATTTCTTTTTTGCAAAATAGTTTTTTTCAATAGCAGTAAGTGTCATGTTTGAACAGCTGATGAATATCTTGAGATATTTATTTTTTTATATTTTAGTAACMTATTCAAATGTTAAGTTGTTCATATAATATTATTTACCCTTAGGTTTTCATATATTTAATATTGAGATTTTTTTCTTTTAAAATTCCATTTATATATTCAGCAATGATACAAGCTGAGAGTAGCAGATGACACAATATAACTGAAAATAACTTGTTAAAAGTCTTGGTAAACTATACACATTTATTCCCACAAAGAATAACTCAATGTGCCAATAAAAAAAATCAAACTGTCCTCATTAAACCGTTGATTTTGGACTCTACAAACACCCACCCAATTTTGTCCCAAATGCCAGAAAAATTCATTACTGTTGTTCTAAAATTCAAGAAGGGTAGGGTGGGGGGGGGGGGGTGCAATCAATTGCTCAGCCCCCTACTTTTTCAAGGTAGCCTCCTAATCCTGAAACGTTTGAACCACATTGCCAGGGTTTCCTCCCAGTTGGACATGCCCCAAAAAAATTCTCTAGGGAGGCATCAAAGGGACGTCCCTACCAGATGCCTGAACCACMTTTACTGGCTCCTCTCAATGTGGAGAAGCAGTTCTTTTAATCCAAGTCAATCCTGAATATCTGAACTTACATGTCCCTGTCTGCATCAGGAAGAGTTCCTGTATCTAAGTCCAAGATCTCTTTCTGTCACTACTCAGAGTTTGTGACCAGCAGGTAAACAGAAAACCTCGCCTTACAGTTCAGCTCCCTCTTGACCAGAACAAACTGGCACAGAGTACACTGTACTGTTGCAGCTGCTTTAATTTATGCATTGCACATCCCATTCTTTCTTCTTTCACACTTAAACAGAACCTAGAGGTACTTAAACTCCTCCACTTGAGTCAGCATCCTACTTCCTACTCGGAGAGAGCGGTCCACTCTTTTCTAGATGAGAACTATGACCTCAGACTTGGATGTGCTGGTCTTCATTATGGTGGCTGACAGTTGCACGTGCTGCAAAAATACGAAAAAACAAACAAAAAAAATGATACTAAATAAAATGCTGCATTCACAAAATTGACTGCAAGTTATACATGTTGCAAACTCCAAAATACACAAACACAAAAAACAAATAAAAGAAAAAAGCACTGTAAAGAAAAATTATGCAGTCATAAAACCAACTGCATATTAGAAAAATGGTGCAAGTTCAAAACAGCATAATGGAAATGCACCAAAGCACTAGGAGGACACAACCTCCGTTTCATTTGGGACTAGACAAACTCTCTGTAAATACAATGATCTGCAGAAGGAAAAAGTTTTTGAAAGTTTTGATATATCGTTTTTATTACATATATTAGTAATATATATATATATATATATATATTAATGTAAGGAGACCAGAGTCAAATCATGCATCATTTTTTTTTCTTTGCAGCATCTTTTTCACCCATCAGTCACCATACTTCATCCGAACTGCTTGAAACTCAATGGCAAATCGCTCTAGTAAAAGTTTTTTTTCTTTCCTCCAAACTGAGATCCATCTACAACAAGTAGCTAATATTAAATGTTCCTAACTCTTATGCAGAACCAAACAAAAATGATGAACTTTCATTTTAAAGGTGAGGTTAGGAATTACTACTACAAACTAGTCTTTTCAATGACAGAGTCAACTGGTGATGATATGTAATTTTTATTCATATCGGCTGTTATTTTCTTTCAGTCAAATAAATCCTGTGCTATAAAATGTCACACTTAGCAGGAAATAGGAGTAGCCATCAGTCACTTGATTGACTTTTCATTTCTCTTTCACATCGTTTGAGTTTGAAAAGAGATTGCAGCTGTTTGAATTACACAGTATTTGATCATTTTCATTTCTCCAGTCAGTTTTTTTTTTTTTTACATCAAAAATAAACATTTTTGCAGATCATATGTTTGTGGCTGTCACTGTATTTGTAGGCAGGAGGGCTTGTGTTTGTGTCAACCTGTGGGTAGTGAAACTGTTTACCTGTCTAATTTGTGAAATTAAATGTGAAATTTATTGAATATATTCTTAAATGAGAAATAAAAAAATGCCCCTGAAGAGTGCTGGTATTTTTAATTACTTTTTTCTTGCCTTGACTGGTCTCTGACACTTTGATAAGGCAATTATAGTGTAATTACCTTAACCAGTGGCATTAGGGAACATTATCTTCACTTTTCAGCTAAAATAACACTAAATCAGTCGTAAATGAATTTCAGAATCTCTAATCAGCAACTCATTATGCGATGTAACTGCATGATTTCGGCAGCTGTCAGTGACAAATACAATTAGTAATACGGAACAACAAAAAAAGTAAAAACATTGCACCAAACAAGCCAGCTAAATCTGTCTCTTTGGATAGTTCATAAGTTTGTGCATTTTTAACGACCTGTGTTTAGAGAGTCTGCTGACAAATTAAGTGACTGTAGACTGAGTTAAACAAAGGCTTCAAAGTCACGGGAGCCACGGTGGAAGAGTGACTACTGGAGAATCTTTCCCCTTGCAGTGAATGGAACTGATAAGTGGAAACTCTGTCTTCCCCCCTCGAGTTAGCTGGTGTAGCAAGGTCAGGTGAATGTGATCAGGCAGTGTGTCTAAGCGCATTATCAGGTGAAATCTGTCGAGCAACATGAGCCAACTGAGCCAGTCAGCTGCTCCGGAAAAAAAAAAATCATTGAACACATGTGGACATTTTGGAGAATTTTGCAGGAAAACTACTGTTCAGGACAAAAAAGGAATACGTCTATGTTCAAAGTGAATAAAAACACCTTGTCACTCCAATCTGCACCAAATTAATAAAAAAAAAACTGTTTATAGAACATGTTTTTTTTCCTCTTGTAATGAGTGAGGGATTGAGTTTCACAGAGCCAAACACCGAAGCAGTTTTAACAAGTTTATTTAAATAGTGAGTGCTGGATCTGGAGGTACAGGACACGGGAATCAGGAGTTCTGAACACAGGAGAATAAGGTTAGTGGCTGGACTTAACAGTGGGACAAAACGTGAGAAAAGGGAAGCCACTAACCTTTTACTGAAGCGTGTGGGACGGACCGAACTCCTGAGTGACACGGAGAGCCTTGGATGATGGTTCGCTGCACTTCCGTGTTTGGCGGCGCTGCGCCGGGGGTAATMCTTAGAACAAGCGGGGGTCATAAACAGAGAGGCTGAAGACAAAAACAGGTTAGAGGGGCAAGGACTGAGGCGTGGTCGGGGTACACGGACGTGGATCGGATCCAGGAGGTCAGAGGCAGAGACGGTGTCAGACGAGGGTGAGGCGAAAGGCGAAGGTCCAGAAGTCAGAGCGTGGGTCAGAACCAGGAAGACAGRATCCAAAGAGTTACCAGTCGGGGGCRAGGCAGGAGGCTTGAGTCCTAAGAGCAGAAGGAGGGTCGTAACGAGGTAGACAAGACGTAACATGAGATCGCTGGATAACTACTTGGTGTGAACCGTTCATAAATCTGGCACTGGTGCTGTGGTGGAGTGGAGCTTAAATACTGGTGACTGCAGGTGAGTGGAAT
>NW_013952505.1:1045304-1068166 GCF_001266775.1 Austrofundulus limnaeus | reverse complement strand
TTACCATTTACCATTTACCATTTAAGGGGCCCCGAAGAATCCAGTCCCCAAAACCAGTGCAGCCATTGTTCAGAAATATTGATGGAAACTGTTCATTTCTGTGCAGCTTTCAGCCTGCTCTGGGAAACAGAATTAGATGGGGGAGGGAGGGGGCAGAGTCTTGTCAACACATCCAGCTAGGAAGAATTTAGTCAACAGATCCAAGGCCGTTGTCAGGGACATACAGATTCTGTAATCAGTTGTTTTGGGAACAGAAAAGACAAGCAGATGACAACAATTTTCCATCTGCTTTAGAGTTTCTGCTGGTACTCTCAAGGTGGCGATCCCAATCAGGCAAAAAAATGGTGTGGACAAAATTCTGTCGAGCCGTACTATCAGCTTCCTCCAAGATCAATTCCATCTGGCCAGCAAAGTCCAGGGACCACAGCCGGCCCACGACCCTCAATAGAACTGCTTGCAGACCGAGTCAGGCTCGCTCAAGGCAAAATGTCCAAGTTCTGATAGAATACAGCCGTCCATCCAGTTGGTCAGTCAGCCAGGAGATGAACAGCCACCAATGCTGATTTGTAGAACACCAGGAGACCACCCAGCCATCTGTAGAACCCAGTGATCGAAGTCCAGACATAATCCAGAACAGACAAGAACAAAGGTCCCACCTTTGACATGTCCTCCCATGGAAGCAGAAAAAACTTTGTTCCAAAGATTTTATTGAGAGACCAGCTAACCAAATCCATTAAAATAAAAATATCCATGATTTCTTATTTTGAATGAAAAATGTAGAGAGGCTCCAAGCAGCAAAGCAGGGAAAGATATGGAAGGGCAGGAGAAAAGGAAGAAGTGTCTTATTCTTCCGAGAGCAGAAACATAAAAAATGATGACTAGGTGAAGTTCTGATAGGGTTGGGTACCAAAACCCAGTTACAGTATGGCACCGGAGTGAACATCAGCGGTAGTACACAGACCGAAACACAACTCTAATTTCGGTGCTTTATTTCGGTGCCTCAAAGAAAGCTGTTAAATTGCGCCCTCCGGTGTTCACTGTTAACAGTGACTGCCACGGCACACAATTTCCACAGAGTGCCAAAAACAGTAGGGGTGAGTTATGAACTTTTAATGTGTTTTAACTGTCTAAGGCTGTGCCCAAAATGGCAGGCCGGGCCTCCGAAGGTCGAATTAGTTGTGGAAGCACTTCACTCAGCCTGCATCAGACAAGGCTCAGTTAATAAATGTTTTTTTTGTTTTGTTTTAAATTGACTTGTGTAATATTTGTTATCATTCTTATTTTTATCATGTTAATGGAGAAAGAAAAGGCAGTATCGGCTTCAAGAATCAGCCCCAAAAAAAATTGGCTGCACATATCGGCGTATCGGTTAGACTGATGTAAAAAAAAAATTGGTATTGGTATCGGACTTCAAAAACCTGCATCGGTCGATCTCTAGTTTTATGTTAATATGTTGGTCAATTTCAAGTTTGACTTTGCCTCTAAAATAATCATTGCTTCATAGACTGTGTGAGTGTGTGTTTTATTTATTTATTTTTAAAGTACCGATTTCAATACTGTTTAGGAACCGGTACTGTTTTGAAAGTATTGATTTAGTACCAGTATCGAAACAAAACCTTTCAATACCCAACCCTAGGTTCTGAGAGTTCTTCACCCCAACTGGACGATTTTCCCTTCGACTTGAACTGTGGTGGATGACTCCTCTGTCCTCGGCCAAGGTAATGGCTGCCCGTTACTGAGTGTACCTGATGTCTGGCTGGATTCGTTGGGACACCTTTGCCCTCTCTGGTAAAATCCACATTCTTTAAGGATAAATTTAAAACTATTTATCTCTCTTCTTCCTCCTTCTTTTTCTCTTAAACATGCCAACCTTAAGAAAAGTGCCGCAAACAAATGGTTTATTAACATCTAAGCATAAATGTTTGTTGTTCTAACTCTATATAGGAAATTAAGCTCACAAATAAGTGTACATTCATGATTTTGTTTGATTGTGTAAATAAATTATCGCATTTATTATAGGATAAAGTCAAAATTCACTGAGTCACGTTCACTTTTTGTGTTTTGTCATTCAATTTTGCATAAAGAAGATATTTCCTGAAAATAAAAGAACTTGCGATAAATAATTCCTCATAACCTTTTTTTATAAGAGGATGTATATCCCTTACACAGTCTAAGTTTGGTTTTATGAGGTTTAGAGGTTATAACTTGTGCC
This sequence comes from Austrofundulus limnaeus, assembly GCF_001266775.1. NCBI lineage: Eukaryota > Metazoa > Chordata > Actinopteri > Cyprinodontiformes > Rivulidae > Austrofundulus > Austrofundulus limnaeus. The sequence goes on along the minus strand of NW_013952505.1, from coordinate 1,065,954 downwards.
TACATAAATAAGTTCCTGATTTGCAGAAAAAACRCCACCTGTATATTATGTGTCAAACAGCATGTTGGATGGACAACCTGTCCTTTTAGATTACTATAACTTCAATGAATTATTTTTGGCTCTCCTCATCTTGAACAGGCAAAAACCAGAGTGGGATCCTTCAGGTATGGGTGCACTCACACATGCAGCCACAGAACCACCAGCTGTGAGAGTTTTATATTGGGCTTACACTATGAGCACCTGCTTTAAATTCTGTAGATGCAGATGTTTTGAGTTCCCTCACAATGAGGGAACATTTTTCTCTGTGTGTTTCAGGACAATGCCGTGCAGACCGGCAACTCCATACAACTTCTCTGTCAACACCTGGGTCGCTTCGATCTACTTTGTCGCACTGATGATTCTGGTCCAGAACTGCACCACCTGATTGTGATGGTCATAATGCAGGCTCTAGAGGAGAGCAAGCAGGTGCAGTATTGAACTTTAAAAATTAATCACTTAAATGCAGCCAAGCAAACAAATTCAGGTTTGTTAGAATGTTTCTTGAAAATAATTTATTTTAAATATATCAGGTTTTTTTCTGTAATTAAAAAAACACCTAAACAAAACATTRTCTCTATTTATATATTCATCAACAACACAGGAAATGTCAGAATTATTTTGAGGCAGTTTTAATTAATGTTTTGTAATTTTAAGGAACCATTGGTTCAACTCTGATTGTAACTGATGTGAGTTAATCATTTAAATTCTAGTTTGCAAAACTTGTTGATGCAAATTAAGGTTTAGTTGCAAACTTTAAAAGTGAAACACCTGTTTTGACAGTCTGAGCTAATGCAAATATAGCATTAGCAGCTCATTTCTGCATGTGTCTCTGTACGTACAGCTTCATACTTGGCCTCTTCACATATGAGCTACAGTAACTACGAAATGGTCTCTACCCATCATGCCATGTGTGCAGAAAACCATGAAATGGTATCTTTAATGGTATTAACACAAGTCACATTGATATTACATATAAAGGAAAACAACATTTTCTCAATAGTTTAATATTAATGAAACTTTCAAACGGAACTGATTGTTAACTCATTAATTCTTAGCTGTAATTAGTTGGTGATAAGACTGATGATAAGACATAAATATTCCTCAGAGCTCTGTTCCAAATAACATGCTTATATTCAAATACAGCTCAKTAAGTGTAAGATGTCTGTCATTTCAAAATAACATTCCTGCTTTTGTGACACCCCTGGAACACATCACCCCCTTTCTGCTAGCGTGCATGTTTGTCTCGGTGCATGTTAAATGTGATGAGGTACACTTCTTACCATTCATAAACTGGACGTTTGAAGTAAAATAGCGTTTAATGACTCATTTGAAGTATCTGAATTGCAAAGGGAATGCAAAATGCCTTTGAAGGAGGAAATGCTACATTCCAATCAAACATTTCACCGTTACAAAGGTTAATGAATACTATTAGCCCAGTGCCAGTAAATTCAGACTTGTACTTTCACACAAGATGCATAATTTAGATAAAGAGGGGAAATCCAAAGTGCCATACTGGGGAAGAGGAAATGTTTGTGAGAAACAAAATGACATGCCCGTGGAAGGAATGGCATCTAAAGGGATGCAATTTGACAAGGTTCAACAACTAGAAGTTAGTACTTTTCATCAACTTCTGCTTGATTTGTAATGCAGAGCTGTATTTATTTACCTAAATATTTATAGATTAGAAAAACAATCAGTGTGATTAACATATATTTACAAAATGCTCTCTTAATTGTAACTCATCTGAAAGTTTATTGGTAGGATTCATTACCAAACTGAGTAATGTCAAACAGAACTTGGTTGCATGACTGAATGAGTGACACTATTTACAGTCTTTATTGTTTCATAATTTGTTCTGTTTATTTTTCCTAAGAGACGTTAATAATCGTTCATTTAATTGTATCCTGTCGGCCAACGACTCTTCACTCTTTAAAGCGTCCTGCTTGGCACTAATAAGGCCTGACGTAGGCAGTTTCTCTACTTCATTACTCCGTTCAAATGATCATTGGCCTCCGTAATTGTCTGATATTTGAGTTATAGCCTCACTGTAGGTTGTGACCTTGGGAGGAAGTTATAATTTGACAAATAACTTCATGAACAGAAAGCAAACGGCTGAAACAAAATGACTGTTTGGTTTATTCTAACAGGTAACTAAGAAGAAGTCAGTTTTATGTATTTGTGGTAAAATGTATACAGAGTTAAATCCTACACCTTATTTAAAGCATTAAGAACAGGCTATTGGAATTTAAGCTAAAATGTTTATATATTTACAGACTTTATGTAAATGTAATGCATGATCAAAAACAAAATAAAAATTACAGTTTTTACATAGATTCTGTTTGTATAGTTTTTCAGTCATGGTTTTTAATATAAAGTATTTTTAGCCACAAGAAAGTTCATAAATTGTCATTTTTAAACCTAAAACAACTATAATGTGCACACTGATGCTTAGTGATAAAGGTTGAGACAGGAAGGGTGTTTTTGCAGATTTATTGTTAAATTCAAAGGGTGATATTTGAAAAATATATCACAAGTAATCCTGTGATTCGAGTCAGTATGAAATAACTTGAAACTGCAGTTTTCTGAATGTGCTTGATTGATAGAAATTTGCCTTTACAGTTGTTCTCTTGCAGTAATATGCTGCAATTAAAATTGAATGTGTGTGTTGGTTTGTGGGGTGATGGCCCAAAGCTGAACCGTTCGTTCTCAGTTGTAACAAAAGCTTTAATACATGTTTAAAAAAGAACAGATGGACATACACATTCAGCATTTAGAGGATGTTTGTGTGGCATCAGGGAATTGAAGTTGTGTTGGTTTCAAAACATATTAGGGTAGTATTAAAAAAGGTATTAAATTAAACTTTTGTGCATACCTTGTTTTAATGTTTGTTTTAAACATCATTTGCGAGGCATCTTTCATGGTTTTAATTATAAACTCTTGGACAACATAGGTACTGCGGAACATACAACCTCGTATAATGGTCTAGTTTCTGTAAGTCTGCACATTTTATCTTGTCTGGGCCATAACTTTTGATCTGCCAAAATTACTACAGTATTAGGTTTTTCAGTTTAGAAGAAAGTTAAAGTCTGTTGAAATTCGATCAGTAGCTGCTTGGCACAATTTGAATATTACATATATTAATATATTTGGATTTAGCTATATTATTTTGTTTGCAATGTGAAATGAATGGTGACAAGCACCCTTTAAGTGATTCTTCCTTGGGAGCACAAATGTTAACCAGCAGTGCTTAAAGCACATAAACAAACTCATATTTCATTGTTATGCTAYAGAGAAGCAAGCTGCAAATTATTTGCTTTTAGTTTGTAAAACATGTTTAAAATTCACTGGGATCTTTCCTGAGGACACAGAGAAATAACAGTTTGTCAGTTGTAAACAAGTGTAAAAAGGTTAACCAGTTGTGGCATGTTTTGCACAAATATATGCATTTTATTTTTTCCTTATGCTACGCAACAAGCAGTGGATTCATGAAACATCCAGGACCTCGGATAAGTTCTCCATTGCGAGTAAACCAGACCTTCTGCAGTTCAGGCTCCGTCTCTGAGGCAGCACTATCACTCTTGATGTTCACCACCACATCACTCCARTAGGCAAAATCCCCTGAGACAGGTCTTTTTTTCTGTGCTAACACGTGAAATATTGCTTTCCTGGGTGTTCACTCAGGCGAGCAAAAATCATTGCCTCTCTCTGGGTAAGGCTGACAGATGGCCATCCATACTGTGAGAAAAACAAAGGCTTGGATGGCAGAGTGAGCAACCAGGTCGGGTCCATGTTTTATCTCCTTTCACTCTGTAAAACGGGCTCCAAGGTTAACTCGGGCTGCTTTTTATTTAAGAGCAAAAAAAAAAAAAAAGAGCACGTGGAGAGCAGGTTCAGACTTTAGATTAGTTTGGACAAAAAGAATACATTTATTCCATGGGCTTGATTCGAGAACCGCACAAGTACCTGGCAGACATATTTGTGTCATATTGTTACATTTAATCAGCACGCATAGAAATTAACAACTTCAAACTGAAACGCAATTTGCATGTGTTTGCTTGGGCAGAATAATCAAATCATGCGGTATTAGGCCACGCATCAAGCGCTGGAGACAGTGGTTTTGTTCCGTCTGAAGTAATTGAGCCCCTCTGCCATCGTTTTTAGAACAGTGCCTGACATAACCACTGGTTGTCGAGAGTTTGACAAGTATCTGATGAATCATTTTAATGTTAATTACATGGTAGCAGAACTGCATCAGAAAATCTTTTCACRACAGGCAATGAGGGAAGTTAAAGATGTCATTAAAAGCTTTCCCTCAGGATATTTCTAAAACGAGAGGACATGATCAGATTGCTACGTTCTTGTGTATGAGCTCTTGGTTGAACTAAACTTTCTATTTACTTAGTTACTGTAGGATGTAGGTTTGCTTTACTACTTGGGGGRAAATCAACGTGTCATCACAATCTCGTCKCAGCYAGCGATGTTTGAYACCATTGATTTCMTTTCCGATGCAGACGCACAGTAAAACTCAAACCTGGTGTTGATAATTCTGATCCAATCCTGGTACTTTGTGCAAATACTGTATTTTCATTTTAAACTTAGAAGTGTATAGATGTAGCATCCTCATTTATAATATAGCAGAACTAATACAAAAATAAAAAATAAAACACAGACACAATCATACAAAATATGTGAAAATTATGTTTTAAATACTAAAACTTAAACTTCAAATAAAAAATTATTGCTAATTTATCAAAGGCTACTTTATAAATGAAAACTTGCGTCTTAATTGACATTACATTATCATGTTARCATGAAAATACTGAACAGGACTGGGTGACTGACTGAGCAAGTGCCTCAGGCTTACTCACCCAGGAGGAAGAAAAAGTAGTTCCCATTGACCGTGCATGCATTACACAAGATTTCAAAAGTTTAGTTRCTTTCTGATGTGTTTCTGTTCATTATATATGTTACCTGGAAGGATTGACGCATGAAAGTATCAATATTTTGATTTAAGAATCGATGATAAAGCTGAAAGTTTTGGTATTATTTTAGTATTGATTTGCACAATGCTGTTCAAAACCTTGCAGGTAGAAAGACAACATGCACCATTTGTTTATGATCAATCTCTTGCTCACAAATTTATACAAAAGTAACCCAAACTTGTGTTGTGACTGGATGCACAAATATGTGCTAAAAGGACAGAAGAATTTCATGAATTCTGAATTTCTAAATGAGGTCTTTAACAAATAAAAACAACCGAGACAGAGAAAATAAGTGGCTCTGGATGATCACTAGGAAGTGCTGGATTCCAAAGAATAAGGACCGTGTCTGTGGCATTCCTTACCCATCTCCACAAATTTTCACCCCTTTGTTTTGTGCAAATATTTTCTGTACTGTATGTTGTATTGCTACCAAATTTCATAGGATACAGAGACATATGTTTTGAATATATTTTAAAGTTGCAGTTACAAATGCAAGAGTTTTTCCTATTGTTTCACTGTTTTCTGAGGGTTAGAAATATTTTTTGGCAGAAATTATGCTGAGAGTGATTGTTTTCCATGGATATGATTTACACCTAATTTCTAGAATATAAGTTATTGATTGGCTCTTCCACCTGCTGTGATCTTGTCTGCATAACGGGCAGCGATGTAATTTTATAACTCTGACATGCTGATGTTTTTGAATGAAATAGAGATTGAGTTGGAGGATATTATGAGAATCAAAAAGAAATTGCAGGAACATCTATGCACATTTTCTCCTGCTCATTTAAATATTTTAAGAAGACAGTGTCATCATTAGCAGAACATAAAGCGGCAGTTGTGTTTTATATTTCATTGAATCTAAGAGTATATCTTATTCATCAGGGCTTGTTTCTTTAATTTTTTTACAAAAAAATCCTAGCGGTAAAAATTGTTCACACAGCGTTTTTAGGGTTAAAAGGACAATGAAACAATATCAAGTCTGTAGTCATCCAAGCTAAAGTTTTGGTCTGAAAGTGAATTTTAGTAGACATCTAAAACCACACTTGCACACTGAATAGATGTCCTTTCAGGAAAGATTGGCATAAATAGTCCTTGCCACCTTTACGTGGATGTCCAAATTAAAACGACTTCTTCAATGACCTAACCACCAGCACATTAACAATATAAGACTATCAACAATTTCAGCAACAGTGTCAGAAGTTATAATTTATATATAAATATTGTTTTACCCATTCCAAATATTATGTTAATTCTATTTTTTATAAATACCTCAGTGCTACAAGTGTCCCGACTCCAAGCTAATGGCTAATTTTGTCTCTTTACAATAAACATTTTAAGTTTGTGTTAGGTGAACCTTCTTGCAGTCTCAGTGGGCTTTATAAAGAAAACTAATTTGTATGGAGGATTTAAGTCAATTGACTGCTGTTACACCCCTGGGACACAAATGGAGCTACTTACAGATCCTTAATGGTTAATACGGTTGAACGTGTGATGTGATGACAGACAGTTTGAGCAACAAGCTAATAGTTGGATGTAGAATAGGAGACATGTTTTACTTGTAGTTACACTTCATACCTCTCATGGTACTGTAATGCCAGCTTCATTTATAAAAGCTTGCATCATTGTGAGACATGGCTGCCTCATTAAAACAGGGGTGCCAAACATTTTTAAACCAAGATCTACTTTGAGGCTGCCGCTTTGCCGAGATCTACTTTTCTATCCAAGATGTCAAACACTTCACATTTGTACTACCAGTTGAACGTTTATTGTTCATCTAAAACAAATAAGAAAATGACTTTATGTCCTGATGCATCTCAGTAACCCAGGTAGAATAAAATCAAAAAGAAAAAATAAGTAGGTCCTCTGGATGGGTTCTTCTTTAGTGAAACGTTTCGTCTCTCGTCCAAGAGACTTCTTCAGTCTGATGAGTTTCAGGTGAACTCAGCCTTAAAAGCACTGCCTCCACATGGTGGACAAAGAGGTCAGTCACATGCAAAGGAGGTCCATCGCTTAACAATAGGCTTGATTAGCTCTATTGTTCATAGAGAGTGTGCCCCATCACCTGACTTAYTGGTTTGGATGCTGTGGTTCTTAGGTGTCGTGTTATGTGTATGTAGTGAGTGCAGGCGGGGCTCAAAATCCCCTTGTTTTTGTTTTTTCCCTCTTTGTGTTGGTTATCGTTGAGGCCCTGATTCACACCTTTTGCTCACAGGGGGCTGAGTCATATTGAATATTTTTTCACAAAACTCTCAATGAGCCCTGGACTTCAGCTGAATGTCAGTTTGTAGTGTGAAAATATCATCCTCCACTCCAGATGTTTTCATGTGAAACGGTGCTGATGAGAGGGAGTAAACCTCAGCATCTTCCTGAAATGGGTAGCACAAAAAATTAGCCAAAACATATTGCACAATACAGCTCGGTACATTTTGTGTCCTGTTTTGCCTGCCCAACCTTAAAAAAAAAACATTGTCCTCCTTGCACGTGAGTTGAGTTTTCTCAACAAAGTTTTTAAAAGATTGAAAAATGTCCTGTCCCTGTGTGTGTTCTTTCATCGGCAGTACTGTTACCAGCTCCTCTTTTGCAGTCATATTTTTTAAACACCATCCGAGTAAAAATGCATAACTGGGCAGTGTCACTTACATCTGTTGACTCGTCAAACTGCAGTGAAAAATACTCGCAGTTTGCAATGTCTTTCCAAAGTTGCTGGTTCAAGTCTTCAGCAATGGCTTCAGAACACTGTGTAACAGTATTTCTTGATAGCTGGAGAGCTCTGATAGAGACATAATTTCTGGTTTGTTTTTAATATCTTTGAACAAGGAGTCAGCTGTTTCAATGAATGCTTTTTTCCTTTTACTTTCTTCGGAATAGCAATGGAAGACTTACAGATGAGGCAAACGCACTTCGAATATGACATCATGGGAAAAAAAGTCCTCCTCCCATTCCTTATGGAAGTGATAGGTTTTCTGCTTCTTAATCGGTCCAGGTTCCCCCACTCATATTTTTTTAAGTTTAGTAGAAGATTTAAAGTTGAACTTAAGTGACTCCGTAGCATGCTAACTAGCCATAACTCAGTAGCATGCTAACTAGCCGTAATTCTGTAGCTTGCTAACTAGCCTAGTTGTAGCGGGTGGCGGGGTGCGAGTGAAGGCGCATGTAAAAATGAGGCAAATGAGATAAAAAAAAAAGCTAGGCTATGACTGGCTGCTCTGTATGTCGATCAAAATTCAAACGTCATTGTGCAGATGGATGACAACCTGTCATTGAGATCTCCTGTATCAGGTGATCTACCTACACCGACGTAATGGGCACACCTGCGTTAAAATAACAGCATGTTTCTCTAAAGCCAGCATTGACCATAAACTACATCTACCAAAAATGCTTGTTGATTATTTTACCCACAAAATGACAGCAAATCCCACCTCTAGGTTTCAATGTAGCTGGCAAAATTTTACTAATTTTACTGCTCTCTAGTTGTACTGGGAGTTAGAATTGACCACTTACTAGTTGTGATTTTAAACTGGAATGCTCTTTAGTCAGAAGTCCCTTTCAGAAAGTGGGAGAGTTCAGAATTCAAGATGGCATCTACTCACTGAAACGCAGCAGTGAGCAAAGTTGTTTGTTTTATTGATTTCACATTTAGTCAGTTGTACATGTAGTACTTTTCAGTATTTATAAGAGGACATGTGAAAATGCTGTTTCTATGCACAAAATACCACGCAGCGCTCAGTTATTGTTTGTTAGCAGTGCTCAGCCATAACAGCGAGACAAGGAACATGATGTTTTGTGTTTAGTCAAAGTTAAACTAAAACTGTTGGAGCTAATGATAACTGGCCCTTTGAGGGCAACCAAAATGTTCATGTGGCCTGGTTGGTAAAAAATGAGTGACACCCCTGCTTTAAAGAAATTTTGAGCAATCTTGCTTGAAGGCCCAATGACAACCAACCAGTTGTGGCAGCATTGAAGAGACTTGATATGTTTTCTTGCAGTGTACGTTTGGCAAATTGAACTGGACACCCTCAACAGTGGTGTCCAGTTATAAGTTTGCATATAGACAGTATGTCGCTCTACTGGGACAGAAGCTGCTTGGTCAACCTTGAAGGCGTGTGACAGTTGATCCAGTCTGCTGAGGTTGCACTGATGAGAAAAACTCATCACTGGAAAAAGAACTCATTCAAGAAGCAAGGTGTTTGAAAGTTGGAGTACGAAGTGCTTGAAACTCATGCAGGAATAAAAATAACACTGCGGAGTGCYACAGCAAAGCTGTATCATGTCATGCTGGGCGCTCACATTCTCCAATACATCTTTTATTCTCCGCCCTGTGCCTCAGTGTCCATCACTCTCATTTTTTTTCCTGTGGGTGGTCTTGCCTCATGTAGTCACAGAAAAAAAAAGCTTCATGTCCTCTGGGATCAACGTGTAATCCCCTTCAGCATTGATTAGCAGTGTGTTACACTGATATGGACAGAGACAAATAGAGTCTCCTAGATCTGTCGGCCCAATAATACCCACTGCCAAACAAAGAAACGACCGGAAACCAAACAAGCAGAATATGTTTCGACATCACCGCGGCTCATGTCAGGAGGAGGCATTCAGACAACAAGGAAATAAGGAGCTGACCCAGTGAGGCCTCATTGAATATTGCTTTGACCCTCCCAGTTGGTCCCTAAAATTGTTTTTCAATTAATCTCAGCCACTTCCCAGAGAACGACACTGACAGATGGCAAGGTCCTTCTCTGGGTTCACGGCGGTGTGAGGAAAATAGTGCTTACTGGTGGGGAAAAGTGAATTTTGGGGGCAAATGACACACACCTCCGAGCAGAGCCAGTGAGGCAAATTTCTAAGTGCTGATCTATTCAAAGTGCAAGGAACCAGGAAATAAGACCGAGGTGTCTCTTCAGGTCTAAGTGGATATTATCCCACTATGTCAAGGGAGTTTTTGGCGTGATGAAGAGATTTAATTTAAAAATCAGTCTTCTCCAAGTACACAGCATTTTAAAGTAACATTGTGTCTATAAACGTTCAAACTCATGAATTATTTTGCTCTTTCAGCATACACTGTGCACCAACTCTTTGATGTGTTGTCACCTCGWTAACATGGAATTTTGAAACACAATTTTTATAGAGAAGATTGCTAGTRTTAAACGCTTTAAAGTTGGTGTACATTAGGGTTGTGCAGCTCTGGTCTGTGGCTGACAAGATATGTGTCACTGCTTTATTAAAGATGCACAAGAAGGAAAAAGTTATATAAAACAACACAAGTGAACAAGGAATATCAGCCCTTAATCACAATAAAYTGAGTTTGATTTAACGCATTGATAKTTACACAATGCAAGTTAAAATAATAAAATTGTTGATTATTGAAAACAATGTTTCATCATCTAACAGAAAATGACTGGTCGAAAGCATCTTATTTAAAAATGGCAATACACTTTCATAAAACCTGACTCAAWTAAAATGAGGCCTACACTAGAACAACGTTTATAAATGAGAAAACATAAACCTTTTATTTCTTGAAATATTGGTTCATCGAAGTAAAGACACTTWAAGGGTGTTTGTTTCTCCCATTCCATAAATATATGCAGCACCAAAGCAGCCGACTAGAGGCAGGTTCAAATGTAAAGACTGAACTAAACAAGCATGTAACATAATTATTTAATTGACTGATTGCAAAACAACTTCAGAACAGACACACTAACATGTAGCATCCATGTTTTCTTCTGCAAACAGAGTTATAAAAGTGATGTCATGTTGTCTTCTGATTATACTGGTCACAGAAAGCATAAASCATTCACACTGGAGTCTAATGGAGATCGCATTTAAAGTATAATGTGAACGGTCACGCAACAAACAGTAAAAAAAAAACTGAATTAAGTTTTAAGACCTACAATGTGAAAGTAGCCTAAATGGTCATTAATAGTTACCTTGATCACAGATCTATAGGTCTCCACAATCACTATTAAACATTCCTATGGAGAAACTTTATATATACAAACATGCTCACACACATACACCGATGTTCAGATCCAGATGTTTTACAGAGACACTAGTTTGAGACTGTGTTTGCCCCTATATATATATATGTATGTATGTATGTATGTATGTATGTATGTATGTATGTATGTATGTATGTATGTATGTATAAAATTATACCATGTACTTTTCAGTGAGGCTATAATTATTATTACGTATGCACGTTTGTTCCTGTGGTTTTTCTTTTTTTCTTTTTTTGTTTTGGTTTCTCTCTTCTCGCAGGTGTAGAGGCAGAAATCAAAGGTGTTGCATTTTGTTTTCTTTGTGCTTCTTTCCCTTCTCTACTACTGTCTCCTTTACCCCTGTCATCACATTTTGTTTCTATTTTCTTTTCCATCTCCGTGTCCATTATATCAAAAATAATCCAAAAATAATCTTAATAAAGTTTAACTATATGTCAAATGGAGCATCAAGGTGAATTACATAATTCTGCACTTTTGAAAGTAAAACTGTTGGGCCTCACCTTGGCACTCAGGACACAGTAAAAAAAATAATATATAATTTAAAAAACACCAAAGTTGTGTTCTTTGTTCATGGAGCACAGAAGCTGATTGACCAACATTAACATTACATTAACATACAGAAGAATATAAATAAAAACAATATTTATCCAACAAGGACGAGGCAAAACTGTATTTAGTTTTTGTCTGGTAATAAAATGTACACACTTTACGACTACAGGGACAGAGCACCAATAACCTTCCAGTAGTCTCTTTGATGGTTGAAATAATCTCTGGTCGTGAAACTTTTAGGTCTGATTGGTGGGTAAAACCATTTAAAATTTCAAGATGAGTGTGTGCAAACCCTAAATAAGTGAGTTAAATAGAGACTGAAGTTATATGAAAATGTTCAYAATTGCACACAATGCACAAAAATGTATTAACTGACCTAAAAATAGGGAGGCAAGATATTTTTTTCCAGTGGCATTCCCTACAGCTCCAAGTGTGCACCAGGGTGCAAAAAGGAAAATATGTAAAATCTTCATTTTTATTAGACATTACAWATGAGTGAAACTTCCTCTGCTGGGTTTAGACTGACACCGACTCTACTGAGGGATGATCCGTAACAATCCCTTTACTTTATGACCCACTAAAGCGCAGCCAGATGTACCGTTAAGTAGCTCTCAATGATGTTTTGTGGRGGCCTAACTTCTCCCAGGTGCTGAGCTATTGATTCTGCATTAGATAAACATGAATCTTGTAAATAAGAGGGTGAGTGCTGATTCATTGTACCTCCCTGTCGTACCGTGAGAGAGAATGAGAGGAACAGAGGGAGYGAGCGAGCTTTAAACATTAGCCAATACAACCAAAGGAGCTTCATCTGAAGAATAATTRTCTTTCCCACTCAAGTGCAATGAGGGAACAAATGGGAGCGCARGAGGAGACAYGGACTCTGATGGTAGACYACAGAGGTCAAACCTTCAAGCTAAMACACCAGCAAGTGATGATAAGGGCTAAAGCATATATTCACCCTCCTTGGTATTTGTTCTGTTTTGTTATCTTACAGCAGGGGTGTCAAATTCATTTTCACCAAGGGTCACATGAGCATCCTGGTTGCCCTCAAATGGCCAKTTGTAATTAACTTTGATTAAACRTGAAACATCGCATTCCTCGTCTCATCTGGCTGAGTGCAGATAACAAACAACTGAACTCTACGTGGTATTTTGTGCTTAGAAACAGCATTTCAACATGTCCTCTTATAAATACTAAGAAATACTACGTGTATGACTGACTAAAWGTGAAATCAATAAAATACTATTAAAAGTAAACGTGAGAGTTTTACTCACTGATGAGYTGTGGTAAGTAGCTACCACTTTGAATTCTGAACTCTCCCAAAGTACGTCAAGAAATTACCACTGGCAGTTTAAAATTTTCTACTTTAAGTAAATCCCCACTCCCCAGTACAGTCCTCAGTCGGAAAAGGGTGAATTGCTCTTTCTGGGTTGGAGGTGAGGTTCTACCTCAAGTGAAGGAGTTAAAGTATCTTGGCGTTTTGTTCACAAGTGAAGGATAAATGGAGCATGAGATTGATAGATGGATCGGAGCAGCTTCTGCAGTTTTGAAAACTCTGTACCTGTCTGTTGTGGTGAAGAGGGAGATGAACTGTAAGGCAAAGGTCTTTGATTTTTGGTTGGTCTACCTTCCTAACCTCACCTATGGTCACAAACTTCAGGTAGTAAAAGAAAGAATGAGATTGTGAATACAGGYAATTTCTACAGGGTAGCTGGACTCACCCTTAGCGATATGGTAAGAAGTTCAGTCATCTGGGAGAGACTCAGAATAGAGCCRCTGCTCCTCCACATTGAGAGGAACCAGTYAAAGGTGGTTCRGGCATCTGGTAAGAATTCCTCCGGACGCCTTTCTAAGAAGGTACTTCAGGCATGTCTGACTGGAGAAGGGAGTCTAGGTTGGCCTGAAAACACCATTGAATCTTCCCAGAAGAGCTGGAAGAGGTGGCTGGGGAAAAAGAGGTCTGGGCCTTCCTGCTCAAGCTGTTGCCCCCGAGACCCAACTTGGAACAATTGGAAGATAATGGGTTGATGGATAGTTTATGGTTAAAGCTGGCTTTAAAGCAGCATACACTAATACATTAATTAATTACACATACTTTGAAGCTCTCTCTCTTGCCACATAAAAATGCTGCGGCAGGCCACATTTGGCCTGCTGGTCATGAGTTTGATCCATGTCTTACAGTATGTAAATCACTTTCGTTTGTGAACCAATTTCAGCAGAATATTATATCTTACTACATAGTTGTGTTGCAGATCTCAATTTAATTCCATTGTACAAATATAAAACAGTAGCTCAGTGCAGAAGCTCCAAAACCCCAKATTCTTACCAGGTCTTGAATGATAGCAATAATGTTCTGAACACCAGCAGGGGAAAAAAAATCTATTTCAGAAAAGATTTAAAAAAAAACCTGGATGATATTCGATTCATCTGTTCGAGTGACTCTGGAGAAGAATTTATGAAAAAATCTCTAACAAGTCTGATTTATGTTTATGGGCTTCTAAATAGACAGGTAGTCATTGGAGCCTGGGGAGTGCTAAACAGAAGTACATAAAAACAATGGAGAAGGGATTGGATCAGCTCAGCTGAAACACATTTGTCCTGCAGCCTCTTCGACACTATGAGAATGTCGGGAGGCAGAGCCAGTATATCTGGGAAATGGAATCCTCTGACTGTTTATTAATCAATAAACACATTGGCTTGCATCAAAGCGTGACACATTCTGGTCTGTTTTTTAATGTCACTGATTAATTTTCGCGTGGTCTTCTGTGCCTGCCGAGGGCTGAAAGCTAACATATTGTGTGAGAGCGGCAAATACTTCACTGCTGTAAACAGCAAGCGCCAGTGGGTACCACACTATCAGCTTTTTCTATCACTTTCCTCATTACAACATATGATTATAGGCTGGATTCRCTGGGCGAGAAGAGCGTTGTTGGCCTCCGAGCTCTATTTTTTTTCCATACAAAAACAAATGCCCGTATATGTTTTCTCAGCATGTTGACGTCCAAAGACCCAGTGTCGTTTCCTGAATCTCGCAGTCGAGAGGTGTAAGTTTGGCRTCTGGATTAGATTGAAAGTGAAAGCCTTCCAGTTTTATTCTAGCCTGTCCTGATTCAATATGAAGCCTGCCTGTGTGCAGACGATAACTGAGAGCAAAAGGTTGACATCAATAGGTCTGACTGACTGTCTCTGCCTGTGTGTACGTGTGTGTGCAGTGTGTGCAGTCTGTCAACATGCATGTTAGTGGGTGTGTATAACTGTGATTATACATGGGCATGATGTGCTCATATAGATGTGTGTGTTTGTGTAAGGCTGCCGGAGAGCCTGTCTGTCAGTGAGTGATTAGAGAAACTTGTAACACTAATAATCCTCCTGTAATAGTTTTCTCAGAAGATAGCCCATTTGATTATTGGAATTCATTGGGGCCTTTAATTACATGTGCTAGAAATTTCCAGGCTAATTTGTACCAATCGTCCCCATTTTGCATTTCAAAGTGGCAAATCGTTCCCAATACCTTATTAGACACACACACACACACACACACACACACACACACACACACACTTCCCGAGGCAATATTCCCTGCAGCGTATGTTGCGTCAATAAATAAAGTAAAAAATTTAATAACAGAGACACAGAGAGAACAGATTCAGGGTATATCAGACAAACATGAATCTGCCTCTTCTTGAATTATATTATTTAACCCTCAGATGCATTGACAGCAATATTTCAACGTTAATATATTCAACGTTATCAACAGAAATCTTTTAGATGTCTGTTGTCAAATCCTGGTCAAAGTTTTTTTTTTTGGCAAAATAAATGCAAGTCACTAAAGAATGAAAATCTGTAGATGGCAAGTCTTAACCATTGATTGTCATTCACCACAAATCCAATAAAAAATAAGACTTTGTCTATAAAACTGATATTTTTTGCTGCTTGCACCACCCGTCCACATAATATTTTTGTTATGTTGAGAAAAAAAACTGCAATTGTTGTAAAATGCTTTCCAAATATTATTTTCGTATTTAGTACTGAGTGAACTTGAGGAGCAGAGCTTTTCAGAAATAGTGACTTAACAGCCTGTTTTGTGCATGGCCACTATCACTTTCACTATAGAAACTCAAACTACAATAGAGCTGATATTTACCAGTTTTTTTTTCTGTCTTTCTTGGTATTGACATGGCATCAGTGGTGGGCACAGCTAACAAAAAGTTAGCTATGCTAACTATCTGCTAACTATATATATAACTTTTGTCAAGGCTTGTTCTTTTGTTTAGTACTTATTCTGTATTTTGTTCAGTTTCAGCATTGTTTCTGTCTCTGCTACACCCAACTGCACTTCATTCTGGTTTTCCCTGCACAGATGTCAGCGGTTTAAGTTAATTAATTTGAATTTATATTCCTGGTGTGTGCTTTGGTTCAGTGATCTGGTATTATTTTTGTCATCTGTTAGCAGTAAGTCTGCTCTGCTCTAAAGCAGGTTTGTTTGCTGCCACAACAGCATTTTTGTTTTGAATTTTGTTAATAAAGTTCAAGTTTTAATTCAAACTTGTCCTCTCTGCACTCTGGGTCTAACCTTAATTACAATCCACCAAACGTGACCGCTTTGCTAATGTTAAACATCTAAACAAGTGAAAATTACCAAAGCTAACAATAGCTAATGGCTAAGATGACTGCATCGTGTCTTCATCTCCTTGAAGATGACGACTAGTGGAACTTCTAATAATTTTGTATCCCGGACACACTCATTATTTTACTTGTTTGTTTGTCCTTGTTCTGATTCAAAAAAGAAAAAAAAAAACGACTGGTGAAACTGATACAAACCTGTTGATGGTAAGTTCAACCTGGAAAGACTCACACGAAACAGAAAGAAATTTAGGAGGTTTAATAACATGACGGGACAAACAACGATATGACGTAAATGGCATTACAGTTTGGCGCTCGGACCCTGGCAGAGGATGAGAGCGCTGAGTGAAGCTGCAATCTCATACGAGATCCTTTAAGTTAGGGATAGGAGATTTAATCCCCCCSGGGCCTGACACTGGTGGTGGTGGTCATGAAAAGAACCATCTAAAGAAGAAGAAGTCAACAGTTTGTGTTGAATCACTTCACAGACTCCCATTCTGAGCAAATGGTGGAGAGGAAAAATTCCCTACTAATCAGGAAAAAAACCTCCAGCAGAACCAGGCTCAGGACAGGCGGCCATCTGCCTTGACCGGCTGGATTGGGGGACGGGAAGAGACACAGCCGAACGTGGAAGAACCGRTTGAGATGCACCCTCTCCAGAAGATGAAGGGTGGAGGAGGGGTGGTGGCAGGCCGACAGCCAGCTGGCACGCAGACTGTGCGATGGAGATGACTGGTTTTTATTTACTGGCAGACAGGAGCTGATTGGACGTAGCTGGGTTTGCGACGATTGGACACGGCTGAGCTTGAGATGAGGAAGTCTGCAGGAGCAGGTAAGGTCACCAGTCTTCCAAGTTGAACTTACATTTAAACTCCATTTCAACCTGGAAAGACTCACATGAGACAGAATGAAATTTAAGAGGTTTATTGACATGACTGGACCAACAACGTTATGACATAAATGGCATTAGAGTTTGGCGCTCGGACCCCGGCAGAGGACGAGAGCGCTGAGTGAAGCTGTAATCTCACACGAGATGCTTTAAGTTACGGGTAGGAGATTTAATCCCCCAAAAAGAGGCCGAAGCCGAGAGGAGGTTGAGGCTGCATTAGACCGGCAGGACCTGAATGGCGATTTAGGAGATGATGACAATGACGGTACATAATAGGGATGGCTGACAAATTAGCAGTACATAAAAAGGTGAAGGTTTTTTCTATATACCCCCAAAAGAAAGGCTGTGATTTAAATCAAAGCCACACATCATCAGCTGAGTGCAGAATGGATGTCAAGATGAGCGTTGTAGTGGGACTGCCAGCTAGTGAATGAAGACTGTTAAAATTAATGGTGCAAGCTGGTAGATGAAGGCTGACTGATAAGATGTCTGTGTGAGCTGGTAGATGAAGGCCGGCTGATAAGATGTCTGTGTGAGCCGGTAGATGAACGGCTGATAAGATGTCTGTGTGAGCCGGTAGATGAAGGCCGGCTGATAAGATGCCTGTGTGAGCCGGTAGATGAAGGCCGGCTGATAAGATGTCTGTGTGAGCCGGTAGATGAAGGCCGGCTGATAAGATGCCTGTGTGAGCCGGTAGATGAAGGCAGCAAGGGCGGAATCACCACCTTAAAAGTGGGGGGACAAAAATGTTTTTTATGCTTCAGCTGAAAAAGTGGGCGGGACGGAGGGCACAGATATTGGAAGTGGGGGGGAGGGCATGTCCCAACCCGTACCTATGGCGGTTACGCCCATGGAAGGCAGCTATTGAGGACACAAGACTGAGCTGAAGAGATTGAAGCCAACTGCTAAAAATGCATGAGTCGGGGAGGGGGGCGTGGGATCAGATGAATAAATAAAATATGAAGCGCTTTAGACAGGAGAAAAACGTGCATGAGTTAAGGATGAGTACGTCTTACCCTAGGTACAGACCTGGACGGGCGTTTGCCAGAGTGAACGCTGAGGTGAGGAGCTGCKMGGCAGGTAGAGAGGTAGACGCAGATTGAGCTGAGCAAAAGAGGAAGTGGCCGTGGTGGGGCGAGGATAGCCAGTTGGCTGCATGGGTGAAAGCGAGCGTTGATGAGGAGCGTTGAAGTGAACGCATTCAGGCGACGGGTGTATTGGAGAGGCGAAGGACGATGCTGGACAGGTAGAGCGAAGCAGGTAGTGAAACCACCAGAGGAGCACTGGCTTCGGGAGCCGGAGCTGCTGGAGTGGCTGCGGCTGACAAAAAGCCTTGGACGAAGGCGAAGGGACCAGGAGGCCGAATGAGAACAGATGAGCAGACACTGGCCTGCCTCTGCGATGTTTTGGGAAGTGAGTAAACCTGACGGCCAGCTGGCACGCAGACTGTGCGATGGAGATGACTGGCGTTTATTTACTGGCAGACAGGAACTGATTGAACGTAGCTGGGTTTGCGACGATTGTACACAGCTGAGTTTGAGATGAGGAAGTCTGCAGGAGCAGGTAAGGTCAGTCTTCCAAGTTGAATTTACGTTTAAACTCCATGTGTCAGCAGACTTAAAGTTGGCCAAACCTAATATAGTGATAGTTAATTAGTTTGCTAAGGGTTTTAAAAGTTAGTGAAAAAGTGAATCCATTAAACGAAAAGTTTAGTTTTTAATTAAACTAAATACGTAACACTGCATGACATGAATATTTCAGCATTTCTGTTAGAATCAATCAATACATTGCTGTTTGTAACATTTCTAGGTCTGCTGAACTGTTGCTTTAACTGGATATCTTGAGTGATCTTGGTTTTCATTAAATTTGTTCAGTGCTATGATGAAAAGACAACTGTCTGAAAATCTGATTGACCTTCAAGGTTTTACACATAAAAGTTCAGCTATAAGCTAAGACAAACATTATTGTGTCTATACCAAGTGTTGTAGCTTGGTGGTCACCTCTGTAGTTATTAGTACAAAGGCTGCAGGTTTGAGCGCAGGTTGTGATAGGAAGTCTTTTTTAATGAGATCAATTTCCTCTTATCAATACACTCAGTACATCTCTTGTTTATGAAGCCAAAAAATGGAATATCCATTTACTCACTGTTTATATATCAGATGAAAACCAGTCTTGTTGACAATCCAAGGAATTGAATATGCTACACCAGTGTCATCTTCATCTACTCTTAAATATCTTTAAAAATCTTTGGTGTTTCTTCATTTCTACTTCCATCTATTTTCTGATCAAAACAGCAACCAAGTTTTTTAAGAGTTTTTCTAATTGCTGAACCCCTGCTATTATTGTCAAGAATGAGCCCTTTTCCCTCCCTCCTGGCTGCAGATGCTTGAAGAGATTCCTGTGCCTGCCTACACCGATAAGGTGTAGGAGCCTATCTGATGCTGCTTGCTGAGGAAGCATGATTAGATCTGAGCTATAAAAAGTCACTTTCTAAAACAGCCACAAGGCAAAAAGTTCTCTTGCTAGAAAATTGTAATCTGTGAAACAAAATGGTAAAACAACGCCTGTACATAGCTGAGTCTGTCATCATCACAGGAACATGGTGAGATATTTTTTCAGGCAGGCTAGCTTTTTTTTTACTAGAAAATATAGAAGCTTGTATTGGAAAAAGTAGTGGTATTACTACTACGAATGAATCATCTGCAATACTAAACTGACAATTCATTTCTCCTGAATTAGTTTTACCAGGGATCAAACTATAGTCTTTTGCATTGTTTTAATGTGGATGCTTTATGAAGGTATTTATTTATTATTATTATTATTATTCAATTAAACAATAAAAGTTGTTTCAGTCAAAAAGTTTTTTGCAAAACAGTTTTTTGTTTTTTGTTTTTTTGTTTTTGTTTTTTCGTCTTTTGCATGTCAAAAATCTTTGGTTGAATCTCAAACTTTTGGTTGATACTCTAAGTTTTTGATTGAACTCAAAAAAAGTTTGATTTAAAGTTGAACTCAGAAAACAAAAACATCTGGGGTGGGGCCTAAGGAGGAACTATATAAGACTTCTCTCTATTGGTTAGTGTGGACTGAAGCGATTTCCTGGTGCACCCACTTCGAATCGAATGTTGTCAATACATTAAAAGGCCATTATTAGTGGTTATCAGTCCCATACATTGTGTGGTGACTGTCCCTCCTCTACTTCCTGTAAGTTGGACAGCACTGATCAGTCATTTCTATACCTGATAATATGCATTCAGGCACAGTGGGTTTGGCTCCTCCCCCGGGACGTGGAGCTCAAGCAGTCAGCCCGGCTCACTGTCCTTTGACTGTGGGGATACACACAATCTGCAACATGGAGATCCAGGCTGTAGCCGGTGGTCACCCCAGACATTGCTAACAGTTGCTAATAGACAGGCAGCAGAGTTTTCGGATCTGCTCAGACGTTTCAAACTTTATTCAATTGATCTCTGTGGTACGATTAACATTTCTTGAAACATTTGTGTCTTTTAAGCTCAGTAAACCAAAACCTAACTAGAACTGCAAAGCAGTTGTGACTGTGGTCCAAGTCTATATATATA
>NW_013952505.1:1034931-1041039 GCF_001266775.1 Austrofundulus limnaeus | reverse complement strand
ATGTTTTGATTCATGTAAAATTTTGCTTCCTCTTCACAATTGTATACCACTTTGTGTTGGTCTTTCACATTAAATTCCAGTGAAATATATTTATGWTTGTGGTTGTAATGTGACAAAATATGGAAAAGTTCAAGGGGTATGAATACTTTTGCAAACCACTGTATTATGTAGGGAGCTAACTCTGGCCAACGTAATTGGTGAGTCCACAGGTGGGTGGTCCTGCGTCACTTAAGCCCTGTCTCCATTGTCAAGCCTCACTCTGTTATCTGTCATGGCAGAATAGGCTACTTGTGTAACCGGGGGTGCCCTGTTTGTCCAAAGCCTCCTGGGATGCCAGGTCATTTCAGACTGCTCTGTCCAGTTCAAGCTGTCTCATTAACCCTTCTCCAGGAAGAGTTTCCTTGAGGAGGTTGGAAATTCTTCCTTGGCTTGGTTAACCTACAGGCAGCAGTCTGCTGAGATCAAAATCGTAAGTGCACACTACCAGCTTGTACCAACATAAAACCACTGCTGAGGTGGTTCTTAAAGTGTGGTTGGAACCAGAAATGGTGATACATTTGGCTGAACCAAGGAAAACCATAGACATGCCCTTAGACATTGGGCTGTAACTGAGCTGAGCCCTCAAGTAATAAACATTAAATGGTTCCTTGCTGATGAGTCTTTATCCCTCCCCTTACAACAGAATGAGTTCCTAGTATTCCTAACTATCCCTAATACCTATCCATCCATCTAGTGCCTGCTTGATACTGTTCAGTTTTGTGGAGCTGGTTTCTACTTTCAGCTGTCATTGGTCCATGGTACTCCATAGACAAGTTGCCAGTCCATTAAAAGGCCACTTGAGGACAAATAACCATTCATGATCACACTCAAACTGTAGGTCATTTTCAGTTAACCTAACATGCATGGTTTTTGACTGTGGGGAAAAAAGACATCTGGAGGAAAACCTCTGAATGCACAAGTAAAACATGCAAACTCTATGCAGAAAGGTCCCAGCCAAGTTATCAAATCTAGGACCTTCTCATTGTGAGGCAACAGTGCAAGCCAATTATGCCACCATGTGGCCTGGTACCATAATGGTTATAGGGGGATTTAGTGATGTGAGGAACCCACATTTATCAGGAGGTCTATATTCCAAGTTGCACCCGTGGCCATCATAAATGGTACCAACCAAAAAAAAAAGGTGTTTCTGCTTCTCTGCGTAGAAAAACATGTAGTTGAGTTTGGTTGGGTGTCTTCCAAGGAAAGTGTTTAAGACACGGTGTATGTGGAAAAAGTTACATCCAAATCTTACTRAAGAAACTGCATTTTGAAGTAGCTTAAAAGTGTCTAGGTCCATAAGGAAGAGCTGGACGTGGTAGATGGGTAAATAAAAGTCGAGATTTCCCCTCAAAATATATATGGATGGATGGATGGATGGATGGATGGATGGATGGATGATGGATGGATGGATGGATGGATGGATGGATGGAAAACCAAAGGTTAGAGTTTTAATGCATTTTAATCAGAAATTGAATATATGAATGAAAACAGTACATTATAAATTACTTTAGTTTACTTTGATTTGAAAATGTGGCCTTGAAGGCCTATAGATTTTGCAAATTCAAAGAGATCACTGAATTCAAGCTTTAAAACTAAAGTTTAGTCATGTTTCATTAAACGTTATGGGTTTGTGGATTATAAAAAAACAGTTGTATTGTCTCAAGTACTGGAAAAAATAGAAAATATTTTTTTATTCTTTCTATTTTTAAATTATTCTTATCCTAAAACCTTCAATTTACCATTGCAGAGCTTCAAACCCCATAGCCATGCTCCAGCTTAAATTCCTGCAACTGCACACAATGTTTGATGGGTCTTGTAGTCGTAGGAGGCCAGAGCAGCCAGACAGTGTCTTCTGGTTCAAGGTTAATGTGTGTTGGCTCACCTCTGGATACACAAGTCTGTGATTGATGCATGCTCTTTTGCTATGACTGGAGGATTAACACTAGCCAAATAATGGCAGTGTTTACATTTGGTGACCTCTTGCAGTAGCTCCCCACTTCAGCCAGGATTAAAGTCACAAGTGTCACTATACATGTTGCTTTTTTTTATCAGGGCAACCAATTTTCCAAGGGGATGGATTTTTCAAGGATTTGTAAAGGAATTTGTTGTTTGAGAAACAAGGTATTGGGATGCTGTTGTTGATGGTAGGTATTGGCGGTAGCAGTAGAGCTAGGTTGCTAAGAGGAAGCCAATTTTCGTCTTGCTACAATCTTTTCTCCCCATTCTTAAGTAATTTTCTTTCAGTACTTTTGACATGGCACATGATTTGTTATCATGGATCAACATAATTTGGAATAGATTGTATAAGTTGTTGAAAGTCTCCTAGGTTGTCATCCACTGTAAAGATCGCCTTAATATTATTGTAAAGGCCTATTTCACCATAAACATTTAACAATACCCGGTTGTTCAAAAAATATGTTCAGTGTAGGTATCCGTGCAGTACAGCATTTCTTTTCACCTTGTAATGTGTACAAAAAGTAAACAAGACCCCTGGGCAATGGACGTGATACGTGTGTAGTAAACCACGTGGGAGTCAATCACAGGCCATCTGGTCAGGCCCGGTAACAGCTCTGCCTGAGGCAAACTGTAAAAGCAAGTCATTTATAAGTGTCACAGGTGGTCCCCCATGTCCTCAAAACACAGTAATGAGTAATGAAGGTTAGTCTATCGAGGATCTGTCTCCCAAATGGAGCTGTAAATGCAAGGACACCAAATTCACCAGCAAGTATGAGCTCATAACATTATATGTGAACATAACCAATAGGTGATGTATTATTAGAATCCACGACTTTCCGCAGACAGAGCACAAGATGGTTTTTAAACCTTGGTGCTGATTCAGAGGTTTGCCTTTTTTTCTTCCTAAAATTAATAAAAAATAGACTTGTGCTTTTTCATTGTTATTTATCACATCTTAGCTATTGTCCACAGGGTTAAATTCAATTACATGACCTGAAAGATTAAGATTAAGATTTTATTGTGTTGTGACCCAGTGGCTGCAGCAGTATGCGACTCAAATAAAGCTAATGGGTTTAAATGAAACTCTCAGTAAGCAATACTTAAACGTTATTCAGTTTTATGTGCAGGTCTAAAGTCAACCCCATTCAAGATGGCTAACACAGATAATTGGCCTTAGAAATCGCAAACATTACTGTAACTCAGTCAACTTTACAGATTTTTAGATGTAAATTGGTGTGGTAGTAGCTGAGTGTCATTCACAACACATAGTACACACCACTCCTGCTAATCTTCTTCATCTTCACTATAAATAAAAAAAACAATTTGACCCCATCCGACCGGTAATATATAGTTTCCACATTTATTGAGTGCTAGAACTGTTTTTTGACACCTGCACTTGAATTCTCCCTACAGGCCCTGTCGCACTATAATGTTTAGGCAACCTATGCCAACTTATGAAACTTTTTTTTAACAGTAAAGATGTCTATGCTAAAGATTGGGTAATAAATAAATCTAYTGGAAGACTCTTTTTGACATATGATTGAATTGAACATATAACCTATGTGAGTAATTTAACAGGCCCTGCGATAGACATGCGACTTATCCAGGGTGTACCCCGCCCCTCGCACTGTGACTGCTGGATATGGGCACCAGTGACCCACGCAACCCTGAAAAGGAAGAAGCGTGTACAGAAAATGGATGGATGGATGGAGTAATTTAACAACATTTTCACAAGTCAGCATAAGTTGTCTAAAAGGTTAAAGTTTGGCAGGGCCTTTAGACAGAAAACATCTGGAAATGCCAGGTCTAACCACACTGATAATGAAAACTAATTATAAAAAAGGATGGTCTACAGCTGCCCATCTCTGTTTTAAATGTGTGCTTCTGTTGAATAAATCATATATGTGGGGCTGGCTGCCAAGTTGGATACAAAGCAGGCAGAGGCAGGCAACAAAATAATGTGAACAAACTTAAATTTAGTTTTTGCAAGCAGGTCACATGGCAGACAGGTGTGGGCCAGACCTGGTGTCAAGCTGGTCCTGCTCATCAACTGCTGACATGGCAGGTGGTCTGTCACCCGTGTATAGGCCAGGTCTGGCAATGATGGCACTGTTCTTAAGAAGGCATGCCACAACTGGCCCAGTTGTAGTTAATTTTGGTTTATTTTAATGAACCACCTGAACTGGGCCAGACACATTTTGCTATGTGGGATTGCACACAAAAWTTGGCTGGGCAAAATGCAGCTGCATGGCTTATTGGTCGCTTGGTTACAAATACTCTGGTTGCAAATTGCAACTGAAAATGTGCCTATTTTCTTGCAATTTTGAGTTGCCAACTCTCCAACAGTCACATTGAGATACTAGCCTGCTCTAAGAAAAAGAGTGTCCAGTGTTAAGAGTTAAAAGCGTATTTGTTAATTGTAGAGATAGTTAACAGGAAAAAAATGGATGAACAGAAAGAAAATGAAAATGACATGAAGAAAATAAGTTAACGTTGTGCTCTTTTGGTTTGACTGACAACTGAAGTTCACAAAGTTAAAAACAGAAGCAGTCTGAAGAGCAGATTACCGTTACCTCACTGTATTACCAATAAAAAACCACTGATAAAAGAAAAAACTGCACTATGAGGAAAGTTCAGCAGTATAAAACAGTGTTACAAAGTGTCCTTCCTTCCTCTGTTCCGGTCCCCCACTCTTCTATATATGAGGACCTAAAGACTGCTGTCCCTGGCTAATAATTGCTGACACACCAAAGCCAACATAGCCCAGTGAGCCTTTAATAGTTTTCATTTTTCTTCCTTACAGGATGGCCTCTAAGGTGCCATCATGAATGATCAGCGTGCCGGCAGCCCTCTGTGCCGGCCCCAGCGCACACGCTCACACATATACACTCTTCTTTTTTCTTTTTTTTTCTCCGATCCTATAATCATCACAGACATCTCTCAGCTCTCTGTCTATTACCCCCCACCCTCGGTGTCTTCCTCACCTCTCATCTTCACCCTTTACAGACAATTTATTAAAAAAAAGATTTTTTTTGCCTACACCTTTCATCACATGGCCTATTTTCATCACAGAGGCTATTTCACAGCATTAATACTATGTCCCCCCTCTTACCAAAGCCATCAAAACATTAATTTATTAACTATTTCTGGGGTGTAATCTATCAGGTTCTGACAGAGGATTTACTACAAACACAAAGACAGGATATGGGGGTATGCCATTTTCCACTGACCTAAGCTACTTGAGCTCCAAAGAACTGACCGTTATTTAGCTTGAAGGCTTATTATTGTGACAAGTATTGAGAAGAAGGCTTCTGTGGAAAACTGTTGGAGCCAACAATCCTGAAATAATCCATATAAGTGGAAATGTCTGTGAGGAATTGTGCTCTTTTTTTTGTTTGGCCTTGTAAGTAATTAGAAAACGCAGCATGCATGGCTGGTGGAGAAGTGGAGCAAAGAAGTTCAGAAAGTAGAAGATATTTCTTATAAAATGACTGAGCTCCTACTTTATGTGCTTGCAGGTAAAGGGTTCCTCTAAATCTATTTACATGGTCTCATTTGTTTCATGCAGCACACATAACCTTTTGTTTCAGTGTTCTGTTTGCACATTATTCATTGTAAATAATCATGCACTATAAAAACGAGACTGAATACTGTAGGATGTTTAGTTTTTGTAAAACAACAATAACAACAACAACAACAACAAACAAACAAAAAAGTAAGAATTGAAAGTCAGGAGAAAGTTGAAATGACAGCACATAAAAATGCGGATGGGGGATAACTGAGCTGTTTAACCTTTTAACTTTCATGTTAGCTTCCAACTGAATATATTGATGACAGTATTTGGCATTAACTCCCAAGCTAATATCTAGCCCTAGTAAATATAGCATTGGCTCCTGATATATGTAAGTAGGTAGCACGATGGCTCAGTGGTTGGCACTGATGCCTCGCAACAAAACGGTCCTGGGTTTGATCGCCGGTTTGGACCTGGCATCTTTCTGTGAGAAATTTGCATGGTCTCCTTGTGTTTGCGTGGGTTTTGTCTGGGTAGACCCAACCCATTCTCACTCCCAAGTCGTCACATAGTGACGCTTTGGCAAGGTTCCCTCTACGTCC
>NW_013952505.1:1020043-1028942 GCF_001266775.1 Austrofundulus limnaeus | reverse complement strand
TATCTTATACTATATTTGTCAAATGCATGTGAGCCATTTAGAGATTGGATACATCTGCCGCCACCGCCGCCATTTTGGTTCTCTCTCTGTGGGCAGAGTTAATAAACATAGCATTAGCTTCTGAGCTAATTTACTAAACATCCCAGTTAATTCTTAAAACCCATATTTTGTGCAAAACATAGAAACTAATACAATTTTTTGTCACATATTATAGCTTTTTAGCTAACACTCTGTGTTTTAATCTTAACTGCACCCTATCAACATCCCCTGAATGCATCACATCAGTGAAAAAATGGCAATGTGCTTCAGTGAAAAATGTAATAAGCATATACATTTAAAGTAATTAAGAGTTTTAACTTGTCACAACAATAACTGTTTGTAGAATAGAGGAAAAACAACAAATTTAGGCCAACATGTGCAAGTGTAGTTGCCATTAAAATAATTGAGTGGTGATGGACGGACGGACGGACGGACGGACGGACGGATGGATGGATGGATGGATTGCCTAAATTACTACTGTGTATGCTGGAATTTTATTCAGTAGTTGCATTTGGCATCCTTTGAAATGTCTTGAGAACTTTTTATTTGAGTTTCTTGTTCGGTCATTGCACCACACTTCCTTTCACTCATTGTGGTTTGAATAAAAAAAATAYAACTCTTATGCAGCAGCTTTAAATGCAGACCATGGCTCAGTATCAATCAAACATCCCCAACAAGCAGCTGTAAGAAATGTTTGATTGTTTATGATGACAATTTGCATCTTGTTTGTCACAACTGCTTTGCRTCAACATTCCTCCCTCCCGTGGCACCGCAGCCAGCATATTTCTTTCTGCGCGCCTCAGTTCTTGCTTTGCCTTTTTATATCCTCCTGATCCGCTGCCACTCCAGGCTCTGTCTGCTCATGTTCAGGGGGCTGTGGCTGTCACAGGAAGAGAGGCTCAGAGACAAATCACCAATTGTTTTTTAGCGCTGGTTGTTGCGCTTGTTCGTTGCCAGCAGGCTTCATGTCTGAGTGGATGGACAGAGCATGCAAAGAAGCAACACAAATAGGGATGTATGGAACAAAGTATGTCACTTAATGTTTTCATGAATTTACTCGCAGGTGACACAGCTTAAGAATAATATCAGTGGCAGCTTGTAAGGAAGTGTGTTTTCTGTCTGTTCACACCCCGTCTGTTTGCTCTGATGGGACAAGTGGGGGGATGCACCTGATGGGGCGTTATGTCACCCCACTTCCCTCCCATCCCGCAGAATATTAGAGCGTTTCATACTTGAGCACACAGCCTTCCAGAGATTGATCACTCTGCTTGTAATTTCCTAATTTCCAATCCACTGGGGAGCTTAAGTGGAAGCAGCCATTTTTTTTCTCCCAAACACAGACCAGCTTCCTTTTTTTGCTTCAGAGCTAAATGGGAAGAATCTTCCAGCCCATTAAGCACACTTTCTGTGTCATAAAAGTTTGGTGGTGGAGTCCCCCCCACCCCCCACTCGTCCTCTTCCTCTTCCTCCCAGAAGCGGCAGCAGCCGCATGGAACGGTGTGTTTGATCTGCAGGCTGCAGGTTAATAGAAATCAACCTGCTCATCAGCAATAGTGGCTTGGACCTAACCACCCACCTCCGCCCTGTCAATTCACATTTGAAAAAATTCCACTAACGTGAGCCACAGTCTCATTCCCCTTTCGCAGGTCATTTCAATCTCGCCTTTTGCCAATTCAGAAACTAAATCCCAAAACGAGCTCCTCATGGTTCCCAAGGCAAGATGGGAGGCTAGATTTTGGGAACTAAAATCTAAACATATGACAATGCCCCACTCATTTTAACTCCATGTTGTGTCTAAATTAGCAAGTGTTGCAATTCTATTCCTGTCATGGAAAATATCATGATAGTATTTATCTTTGAACATAGTGGTGACAAAGTCAGTCCTCAAGGGCCGATGTCCTGCATGTTTTATGAGCTGCCCTGGTTCAACACAGCTGAACCTAAGGAGTGCCTAATTAGTAGGCCTCTGCAGACCTTGATGGCCTACTAATTGGCCTACTAATTACCTGGGTCTAATTCCAGGATAAGGAAGTAAAGTTTTCACCACACATAGGCTGTGTCTCATGGGCTGGGTCCTCATGAGCACGTAGTCCAGCTGGGCCCGTGGGCCACATCCTCCCCGGGTCGAGTAGGCTGCTTAAAACTGCTGTGAAATGAGTCAGTCTGGCCTTCACTTGACGTAAGTTTGCATAACCAGTGCAGTTTCATGTCAGACTGAAAATGTCTTTTTACTGGAAGAATAACTTCACAGTTAAAACGTTACACATTAAAAAATATCGGCTTTAGCTCGTTTCAGTTGCATTTTTTTCTTTAACATCTTATTGCAGCATACATTTCATCAGCTAAGTTGCTAAACTTACTTTTAAAAATAAATTATTCAGTCCGTGATGAATTTTCAAACTACGCCGACTCGTTAAAAAAGTAAAAACTCCACCATTTTCGTTTCTTYGTTTACTTTGCTGCCTGCGCATTGAATCATGGGATATCCTCTGCCAGTGAGGATTCACGGATGCATCCTTGGATTTCGAGAGCTTGTCAGCTGCATTCCTCGGCCGCATAAGGAGAAGTCTTCGAATTGGGACAGTCCTCCGCACGGGACAGTGACTTATGTGCACTCATGAGCATACAGCCCATAAACTGAAACACAGCCATAGAGTATCAGCTTGGCTGGTAACAATATTAAGTTTAACTAGATCTGTTACAAAAGGACAACTGATATTACCAACTTTTAAAAACTGTTACGGCCAGAGGTCTTTCTTCTATGTTTATACTAAAGCATGGAATGACATTCCTCAAAACATAAAGTCCATTTCAAACAACAGCCCTTTAAGAAGAATCTTGTCTGCCATCTGCTGGACACTTTCTGTTGTGCTCTTATTTAGACGTCYTATTTTGCAAATGCTGCCTTCCTGAAATTTGGTATGCTTGTGTCTATGGTGTATAATGATGTGATTGTGATGCTGTATTTCTGAGTGTTTTTCGTGTTGCAGAACAGGAACCTGCTGTAAAACAGCAATTATGCTGAGTCAGGCTTGATTTTTAATAATATCTTCCAGTTAAATAAATAAATCAAATCAAATCAATTGGTGAGAATTTCCAGGATAACAAGCTGCCATTTTTTGGTGCACATGGAGAACACTGGAAACCTAAACAATAATGTTTACAGCAAACCAGCTCAACAGATCCTTCTGTTTGAGTCTCACCACCCACTGCAACACCAACTTTCCCTCATCAGAACTCTTCACCATCAAGGTGTGCATGTCCTCACTAGGACAGAAGAGAAAAAAGGAAATAAAAATTTTTAAAAACAGGGGTTAGACAATGAAACTGAAACACCTGGTTTTAGACCATAACATTCCTTTCAGACAGCTTCCTCTTGCGTCCACAATTAATCCTATTGGATGTGGTTCATCCTTCTTTATGGTATGCTGTCATTACCCTGGATACTGTGGCTCTTGATACATCACGAAGACTTGATATCTTGGTCTCAGAAGGGCCAGCAAGATGTGCACCAACAATTTGTCCTCTTTTGAACCCTGGTATGTCACCCATAATGTTGTGTGCATTGCAATATTTTGAGCAAAACTGTGCTCTTACCCTGCTAATTGAACCTTCACACTCTGCTCTTACTGGTGCAATGTGCAATTAATGAAGATTGGCCACCAGGATGGTCCAATTTAGCCATGAAACCTCCAACACTAAAGTGACAGGTGTTTCAGTTTCATTGTCTAACCCCTGTAGGATTTCAAACATGTAAATAGCCTAAGAATTTATAACATCAGCCAGGAAATCTTGAAAACAAGATGTAAACCTGAACAGGGAGGGAAAGAACATTCCTACATATTTGTTTATGTCTGCTTTTTTGACCTGCTTTTGGTGCCAATTTTCAGCTGTCATTGGATGAGAGACAAAGTACACCTTAGACAGGTTGGTAGTTTAGTACACATCTATAGATGGGAATTTATGTTTGTTCATTGTTTGCTGCCAGAAGTGTTTAACACAACTAGGAATAAGCTGATGAAATACTGTTAAAAATTACTTACATTCTACAATAAATAAAAATCTACCTAAGTACAAAAATAAAACATAAAAGTCTGATTTTAGTTTGATCTACTAGTGCCTTAAAGATGAACAATATTTTTACTATTTTCATTGTTGGTTTGGCAGCAGGAGTTCGTTTCCATCTTTCCTTTTCCCCATATTTCTGCAAAATTGAGTTTATTCCCCTTGTGAGAAATAAGCTGCTCTAGACCCGTGTTTGTCATTTCCCATGGTGTGTTAACTCCATCCCTTCCACATGAACACACACATCTCCAGAGTCAAACAGCACAGGTTGAGTTCCTGAGCTGATAACCAGTGTTGTGGCACCCCTCAGAGTGAGCTCGATTGTTAGTGTTAGATAACAAAAGACACCCAAGAGCTTCAGTGTTTGGCATGTTAAATGAACCACAATATTGTTTTTGTTCCTTTTCCAAGTTTATTTTAGGAAACAAAGATCAAATCTGTGTCATTCGTCACTTATCAGTCCACAAAGACAGGAACGTGGTGMGTTGTCGGTCATTAAATATATGGCTACCAAGTTTATTACAGACCACAAATACATTAATTAGCTTATGAGTTACACGCATGTTACTACATTATCACACAGTTATAGTACAAGTTGAGCTGGCCTAAATGAACTTTAGCAATGTTAAATTGAATTAGTCAGTTTTATGTTAAGGAATTACATCAAATTATTTGTTTATTTGGAAGAGCAAATTGCAGTATAGGTTTGCTGCACTTTTAATGCACCAAATTAAAGGTAAAAAATGAACACTTACTTTAGAAAGCTGATGTGCAGCAGCATAAGACGCCTTGAGTGTAGACGACTCCTGTGGGCTTGTGGTTCTGGTAAAAAGTTGCTGTTGTTTATGAACTTGTGACTTCAGTAAACTTTCCAAATTTAGCTTTGTGCAACATGTTGTTGTTGCGGCTTGTATTAAAATCCTTCATGGCAGACAGCCAAATTAATCTAAGAGATGCTTTGAGTGAGGGTGGCCCGTGGGCTGCCAGTTGCCCATTCCTGCCTTATATGTTCTGCACTGTATAATACAGTACTGCATGTCCTCAATGGCAATAGAAACAGAAAGGGGCCCAAGACAAGTCCTTGAAAGATGCCAATATGGCACTCCAGACAATACACATAGTTTTTGTTGGAAAAAAAATACAACAAAAGGGAAAATTTTCAAAATGTTTTCCAAATTGGGGTTATTTAAAATAAAGCTGTGTGGTGTATTTATATATAAAAGTGAAACAGAGCTTTTCAGAAATAATAGTCTGTTTAGTGCACCCTCACTGTCTTTTTGTGCCCTAGAAAACCAGGGGGAAAAATAACAGTGGAGTTGCTGATACTAATGTTTCTGGATCGTTCTTATTTTATCCTGATACTGACAATAATAAACTTTGATTGTGTGCTGAAATCTTTCATTTCTGGGAAGAAAAAAAAAAGAAAACAAAACAAGGAAATGCTTTAGCAGTCTAAGCATGATGTTCTTTTGTATTTTTGATATAGTGTGTTTCTTTAACGTGATAGTTTTTACAAGCTGCGGCATGGGTGTTTTAGCATTTTTGAGGGTGGACAGAGAACAAAATATGAATGAACAAAAATAATATATGTTATGAAAAATATCTGGAATAGTGTAGAAGAGGCGCTTTACTTTCTAATGCAGGTCAGTTAAATAAAGTGTGTGTTAAACACWGATCTGATGCCATCTATCTTGTAGAATCAGCTACACCCCATAATTGTACAGTTTTGTAGTTTTACATTGAGTCTCTCTGTAGCAATTTGTCTCTCGATGTTTGATTGAAATTCGTGTGGGTGAAAATGTTCTGACACAGCCTCAGCTGTAGCATCGGTTCATCTGTATGCAGCGTTCTCAGCCCCCACCCCCCACCCCAACTCGCCAATCAATCACTGGGGAACCACGATGCTAAAGAAGATCAGCTCCTTCCTGCTTTAAGTGTTGTTTGAGGAAAGCAGTGAGGCAAATCTGGGCTGATTCCTGCAACACAGTGGAAAAAAAAATAGAGAATCTGACACCATTAACTGAATAATTTAAATAGAGAGTTGAAAGTTAGGATGGGTGGGTGTGRGGGAGGGGGTAGTACATGTTTGCATGTTATAATCAAGGGTTTGATTACAGACCTAGCTGCTGATTGAGAGACTTCAATCAGCACACTAAATACATCTCCAAGAGCAGTCAGGTGAGGGTAACTTTAATCATTTCATCATTAATTAATAGTGATGAGCAAGAGATGTGCCTCCACAGTACTCAGCTTTAGATACCGGCTCAAAACAAAACAACAAAAAAGGACTGGCTGTCTGTGAATCTGTGTGAACTTTTGAAGAAACTAAAAATACCTCCAGAYTTTAGTATGTGTTATTCACACATGGGCAAAGCTACGTTTCCCTTTTCCTGTTAAAAGACATGCAGACGGTGGAGCGCGTTCTGAGGCAAACTCTGCGGAGAGGAGGGCGAGTGTGTTTGGTTAACAGTGTGAAGTCACTTTGATTGAAAATGGGAGCGCCGCGAAAAACCTGAATCTGAAGAATGAGTCACTTTGTGGGAGTCTTGAGTGTGTTTCTTGGTCTCCTACTTCTTTCCTTTCCTTTTTCTTATTCATTGGCTTTCTCCCTCCCAACTCTTTCTTTCACTGCCTCAGCTCTGAAAAGATGTGAGAGGCAGGGTTTGTTGAAAATAAGTGGGAATGGATGCAATTAAAAATTGATTTAGCTTTTAGACAAAAACTCAGCAGATGACACTGATAATATTAAGGCAGAGGTAGGTTTGACTTTTTTAAATAGGTATAGAGAATGTAGTAGATTCAGTGAGTCTTACTTGTCAAACATGCTTTTAAGTAGGGTTTCAGAAGACGACGTCAACACTTGCAGGGCCAGATCCTGAACCAGAGGGTGAGGGGAGAGGCCCAAATCCAATTTCCATTTTTTTTTATTATTATTATTATTCTTTTTAGACAGGGCTCCCAGCCTGCCTTTTTGTCCGAATGGGTGTTTTAATGGGGGGAAGAAAAAAAAAACATTGTCTAACATAGAGCAGTCTGGACCCCTTATGTTCTACATTCTGAGTCAGTTCATAGAGATACGGACCATTCTTGAAATGCAGTGTTAGAATTGTACAATCTGGACTACTTAGTCCCAACATGCTTTTTTCTTTTTTTCAAAGACATAAGTGTGTGTGTGTGTGTGTGAGTTTGAGGCTGACATGTTGTCGGGGAAGCAGACAGGAACACCAGGTGCTGACAACCAGAGAACTGTGATTGTTCCAGAAGCTCCTCCAAAAAGAAGTCACGGCAGATGCTGGAGATGACAGAGCGGTCCTGGAGTGCAGTGACAGACTTCAGCGCACGTCAGGACCCAGCTGCAGCACACTGCACCCAACATTTGTCTGCAAGCTGTGCCGCTCGGCGCCACACAAATGCAAAAAAGAAAAAAAAATTAATAAATAAAAAACCTGTGCTCACAATCCCAAACAGAAACCCCATGAGAAACAACTTTCTCTCCCCAGAAATCCCACTTGAATTGTTTATTCCAAGAGGAAAAATCTGCATTTGTTCAAAGTAATTTTCACTTGTTAATTTCTAAAACTGAGAGCTGTTTGGTGGTGCTGTTGCCAACAACATGATAGTTAAATAACTGCAGCAAGAACAGACAAAACACTGAAGGCCTAAAATTTATGACTCTTACTGTTAAATAATAACATGTCTGATCTCATGTAATAATGTGAGATATCATGTGGCTATATCGCATTAAATGAAGCTCAGTATCTGTAAAATTGACTGAATTAAAGCTATTTTTGTGTTTTCCAGTGATTAGCTTGAAATTTTATTTATTTATTTAACCTTTATTCATCCAGGTAAACTGCTTGAGAACCACTTCTCATTTACAAGCAATGGATTGTAAATGGATTGACCCTGAAAAATAATGAGTTGCAGATGTTCATCCTATGATTATTTTCTGAAAGTTACACTAAAATTGATGGCATGATGATTAAGTGCTGAGCACTGTTGTCTCACAGCAAGAAGGTTCTGGGTTCCAGCTCCAGTTTGGACCTGGGGTCTGTTTGTGTTGCGTTTTCTCTTCTCACATGCATGTTATAGGCTGCATACAGGACCAGGCCCCACTTCTGAAAGAAATCTGTGATCTCAACAGGATTTATCTGGTTGAATCAAAGTTATAATCTGTCATCTGCTTTATGAAATATTATTATAACAAGCAAACAGGGTTGATGCCAAGATTTTAAAGCAATGATATAGTGTTAATGTTGGAAGTATTCATTGGGAAAGAAACCGAGCCACACCAAATTTGATCTTAACATCTGCATAACTGACCAAGTTATAACTGTTTGTGTTTTTCTAAGGTCAATTAGTTGTGGTGAGCATTTTTAATTGGATTGACTTTAAGAGGAATTCAGTTGTAGAGGTACATCTAATGATAATGTCTTAAAAATGTTCTTAAAATTCATCCAGGAGTTCATGAGTTATTGTGCTAACAGAGTTTAACATAGAGCAAAACTTTCCTCAGTGCTCAGTATGTGATGGGGAGATCTTCCAGCTACTACCAAGGTAAACTTTAGCTTAGTAGTCTAAAAATTAGCTGAGTTATAGCTCTATAGCAGTGGTTCTTAACCTGGGTTTGATCGAACCCCAGGGGTTCGATGAGCCGGTCTCAGGGGTTCAGCGGAGCCTCTGCCACGGAGGAAAAGATACACCTGTGTAAAGTTGTGATGACACGCCCCACTTGGCCATCACTTGCTGCAGAGAGATTGCTTGTGCAATCAGTGCTGGCCCCAAAGAAGTATTT
>NW_013952505.1:1018047-1019903 GCF_001266775.1 Austrofundulus limnaeus | reverse complement strand
GTCATACTGTAATTTGTTGTGAGTTCATGCACTGTGTTGGTTTTGTTCTTTGAGCAAGGTGATGTTCACACACGGCTCATTTTATACACCAGTAAAAAAAATTAATTAAAAAAACATATACCTATGTCTTGAATTTGGAAAAAAAATCATATTTTATTTTTCACTAAAAGGGTTCAGTGAATGCGCAAACGAAACTGGTGGGTTCGGTACCTGAAAAAAGTTTAAGAACCCCTGCTCCATAGTGTTTTGCATATTTGCCATCATGAACTATATTCTCTTCTAAAGCATTGATCTGTGATGGACCTGTCCCAATTCTGAAACCCGATCAGGACCAAGTCGGTAAAAAAAAAAAAATAAATAAAATAAAATAAAAAATGTCTGGATGCTTTTCAATACTCACATTTTTCTTCTCAACTTCTCAACATCTTTTGGAAGCATCAAACAATAATGTGACATTTCTTTGTTAAAAACACACTTAAAAAGTTTATAAGGTTAATAAACCTTTTTTTTTTCTGTAAAAAGACAAATGTGTTGTTTCACAGTGAAGCCTGAATAGTTGTATTTGAATAAGAGCTCACAAAAACAAACAAACAAAAAAAAACCATGAGACATGACAGCTGTTTAAAATGTAGTTTAAAATACTTTACAGGCAGCTGGGTTTAAAAGAGGTATTCCCCATTTTGGTGAGCCTGTGCYTCCCTCTAGTGGTGAGCTGCTATCATTGCAGTAACAAACAACTTTAAAAGCAAGAAAAACAAGCCTGTAAACTTCTTTCTATTTTTTTTTTCATATTTCTGCTATACTTATTTACAGTTTACTGAGTCAGAGTAATATTCAGACACACATAACTAAAGACAAACATAAGCATTCATCCTGTTTTCTTAAGGTTTCTTATGGTGATGGATGTTTGGATTTTCTCCAAATCCGGACGTCATCTGTCTGATTCTTCCCTGTTTGTTTTCAGCCGAACCTGAAGAAAACAAAAACGATATTCAGCTCCGAGTTCATTATCACGTCCTAATAGCTCGTTCAGTGGTGTGATTTGTTATATGGGTACACCGGTCAACTGAGGCACATGCCATTAGCTCGAGCAAACGTGGCCCCGGCAATGCAGCACAAAGCATACCTTGTTTGTATCGCATTAGCTCATCGATGTGGCGTGGCGTCTTGTGTCAACAGTCGCAATTTATCAAACAATTTTGGCTCCGATCCGCCTTGCTGGCTGGCAGACGTTGCCGTGGCGGGACCAGCCGACGTCAGCACATCTTTAGCTCGCRCCGCCGTCCTCGTATAGGAAGCTGTGGCGGGAAATAAATTCCACATGTGTCATTGAGCATGCTAAATGGCTTGCAACACATAATCATCTAAATAATTATGAGGCTGCCATTAAAGTGAGCTGGATGGATGAGACATGAGGCGTTTATGGAAAAAATGGAGGTAATGGTGCAAGGTTGGGGCGCTGGAGACGRTGGGAGGATAGCAGGAAGGAGAAATGCACTTTTTTCTGTTCACTTTCTTTCTTTTATTTTCGTCTTGGTGGAAGTGCTGGGGGACAATGGGGTGATTAGTCCAATCAGAAAAAAAAAAAACATAGCAGTGAGGGATTGTGGCGCCGCTCACCGCCACCTTTCTGTCCTCSCACATTTTATTAATCAGCAACCTGAGGCCCCCTGAAATCAGCTCGGGAGATTGGCAGCTCGCTCGTTTGTTCCCACGTGGCAATCAGCGGGCGACGGAAATCAGTTCACAACCTTCATGCCATTACCTGACATTATAAATTGTCTCTTTGTGTTCTTTTGTTGCTTTTCAGCCTCCATCACACACACACACACACACACACACACACACACACACAC
>NW_013952505.1:1012781-1018004 GCF_001266775.1 Austrofundulus limnaeus | reverse complement strand
ACACACACACACACACACACCCCTACTATGTCTCTCTATCCTTATGGGGACTATCCATTGTCTTCCATTCATTTTTTTTTAAATTTTATATCCTAACCATGACCATTTACCCTAAGCCTAACCTCACAGGTCACCTGACCCTAAAACTAACCCAAATTCAATTCACACCTTGGTCCTAAACATAACCACCCCCCCAACCCAAAATCAGCTCCCCACAAGGCTGCATTTTCCTGAAAAATCGTCCCCACCAAGTAGCAAAAACAAGGACACACACACACACACACACACACACACACACACACACACACACCTTTTTATTTTCTGCACCACATATATATTGTATGTTCCAGATGCCAAATGTGACCTCCATTAATCCCCGGTTTGTATCTGCAGAACTCACAAAAGCCTCAATTAAATTCTGTTTTTTTTTAAAGAAGAAGTTATTTTTATTTCTGATAATCACCATAGTTATTGTCTGTTCTCTGTGCAGTGTGGGAAATTTCCTGCCATTAGACATCTCTGACACATTTGAATAAGTCTATCAGTCTAAATGATGAGGCACATCGCCAGACATGGCTGACGATGATATTCTGCTGGTGGAGGATATTGTTCTCGGCTCTGCACCTTTTCCACTCCATTTGCTCACAATGTCTGTCTGGTTTGAGCTCCGCTTGATCCTACTTTTAACATAGGAGGTAGAGAAAAAGCTGGAAAAGAGTTTTTTAAGTGATGTAAAAACACAAAAACACGTGTGTTTACTGTATGTGTTCACGCAGCAGACTGAGTCACYTCATATGAGTTTTCATGCAAAAATACAAAAAAAGTGGGGTGGATGGGTGCTTTAGTTTATTAATGTTAGCATTCCATTGCTGTATAAACAATATTGTTAATCTGGAGTATTTAAAGACCTTTAAACATGGAATGACAAATGCATTTTTCTTAAGAGATAATAGTTAAATACATCAACTTCAAGCTAGAGGTTGACCAACATGGATGTTATATAGCTGCAAGCAATATTCAGAAATCAGGGCAGTGGATATCTGTGGTCAGGTCACAGAGAGAAATCCCTCTTCCCAGCTCCTCCTGGGGGGACGCCGAGGTGTTCCCAGGACAGAAAGRTTATGCAATCCCTAGGTTCAGGGTCTTCTCCCTGAAGGACATGGTCTGAAAGCCTCCTGAGGGAGGCACCCAGGAAGCATCCCAAACAAATACTTCAGCTGATTCCATTTGACGAGGGGGTGATACCCAACCCCCATCCCAGATGATGGAGCTCCTTACCTTACCTCTAAGACTAAGACAAAATCTCAAGAGAAATGGGCTGTTTACGTTGGTCTCTGGCAGAAGGTAACACAGCCTGAGGACCAGAACCAACAGTTTCATCCCACAAGCCACAAACTCATGTCACTGATGAAGTGACCACAATCACAAACACACACAGCCACAGACATACCTCAGTAAATACCACACCTAGACATGCAATGTATGCAATAAATGGGAATTCACTCTTTCATGGATGTTTTGTATAATACGCTTTGCACAAAATAAGGAAATTTGTGTTTGGTCGATTATTTCTTTGTTGTATCAATGCTTCTTGGCAATAAATCTTATACCATTTGAAAGTCTGTTAATTTCCATTTTAAATGGTGCCACATTTGTAAGGAACATGTATTTGTGGGATAAGCAGTAGGTTTGAATATGTGAGTTGTGCACATAAAATTTTCCAAATCTTCTCTGTCAAACAGCTTGTTTTGCTGTTGTTATTGACTCTTGATTTTGAGTCTCTGGTACCCCCAGGTGCTGCCAGTCAGGTGACCGCTGTATGATTTATTGCTAAGAAGTGTTGTTACAACACAGAATAATCTACCAAACACAAATTTCCATACTTTTTKTGCTAAGTTTATTTATCTGTACATGCATAAATCTGTCTATGTGTATAGAGACATATTTGTTAACACCTGTATACTCTCTGTTGTGTCCGCACCAAAGTTGCACCTTCTGCTCTAAACACCAAAGTCCATACAAAAATTATGTAAAAAAATACGTATTCCTATACTGTGGAAAAATAAAAGGAAATTTTGTTCAAATTTGCACAGTGAAATGTAACAATTCTAAATGACAGTAAAGTTATTGAACTAAACTGAACTGAACTGAATTGAATTGAATTAAGTCCAGCCACACTATGGAAAAAGCTTATTTCAGCCACTTAGCAAATTTCTGCACAGACAATTTTGTAACAGCGTGTGCAAAAAAATGACTGAATAATTGGTTCCTAATAATCAGTCGTGTGATTAATTTGTTGTCTCGATCACTGCCAAATAATATTAATCAGTAATTTTTTTGTCAGCCAACTGAAGAACTGGTTTTATTTGTTTGGCCAAATAATCAGTCAATTGGTTGATTATAAAAACAAAAAATCATTTGTCAAAATACAACTGATTACTTAATAAATTAATAATTTCTTGGCCACCGTATTAATAGGTAATTTTATTAATTAGTCATCTAACAAGTTGGCCAATTAATGGTTTGGGTTTGAGTTGTTTGATTTATGTCATTTTGATTAAAACACCATTAAAAGCCTGCCAGATTTTGGGCTTTACCATCTATTGTTGTATAAACTAGAAAATTTTACAGTTTTGTTCATTTTTTTCTGTTCACAGATTTTTGTAGGACAGTTAATATAAACTTTACTAAACAATTGTATTGTGCTGTTTTAATTTTACATGAAAACAAATGAGGAAGGACATGTGAAACTTGTATGGTCAGCATTGCAAACATTTTAGTTCTGTTCATTGTTTTTACAGTAGGTGCAATTGATGCATGTTGTAAAAATAAAGAATAAAAAAAGGCTTTTAAATAATTTGTTTCTTGCAGTTCAGCTTTGGAGGCAGCAGCTGGTCCCATGAGACAGAATAAAAAAATTGAGCCCCATCCCTTTGGGTCACAATATTTACTAAAACTTAATTTGACCAAAAAAATGACCAATCTGAATGACAACATTCAGCCAATAAACAAACAATCAATGTGAGGCTGAAACCTCCTGAAACTAGCACCTGATTTCCCTGGGGATCCAGGCATCACTGAGCGATGCAATAAGGTCTGTGGTGTAAAATAACCAAGTAGGAAATGGAATCTGACAGACGGAGCCTCATCTTAATGAACACATGGCTGCTGGGACGTGACACGGTGTCATGAGTGACCTCCGCTGGGAGGAGATCATTATTATCAGTCTCAGTCTGGGTCACAGATACAATAATGCAGTTAGTTAAAAAACAGGTTATATTATAGATTGAAGTATTTATGCACCAATTGGAGGGATGACCTCTTATATTTGGGCACAAAGTCTAAAGATTTCAATTATTAATTTCTTTTAATTTTGTACATTTCAAATTAAGTGTAAAAACAACAAGTAATGGTAAAAATATATATTTTGTAAAAACAATCAAGCAACAATACAGAAATAAAAAAAATCTGAATGTGTTTTCTTGTTTTGTGATTTCATTTTCAGTTATTTTTTGTTTTCAAGCTCTGCAGGGCTTTTATTTTCTATTTCCTTTTTTATGAATTTTGTTCAGGACTTGTCACTGGTCATATTAAATATGTTTATTAAATCAATGTTTATAAAGACATAAAATGATCCTTAGATTTTTCATTAGCACCAGTGAGGCAAACAATTTATTTACTTTAATTGATAATCAGAAAATGTGGACTAAATGGGTTGGGTTAGATTGGGTTTGGTTTGGTTTGGGGTTGTGAATAAATAAATAAATGTGCTGTTCCACATAAACTTGTATAAGCTTTGTACCATAAGGCTATCTCTAATTTAGAGCATGGAATGGTTGTTAAAGCCAAGCATACTGGTAGACCAAGAAAGACATCAAAGCGTCAAGAAAAACAACTTAAGGCCATTTTTCTTGAAAACCGAAAAAGTATAACTAAACAGATGAAGCATAAATGGGAGGAAGCTGGAGACAATGTATGTGACCGAACTGTAAGAAATTGCCTAAAGGAAATGGGATTTCAATGCAGGAAAACTAAAAGAAAACCATCATTGACACCTGAAGAAAAAAAAAAAAAACAAGACTGCAATGGGCTAAGGAGAAGCAATCATGGACTGTGGATGACTGGATGAAAGTTATCTTCAGTGATGAGTCAAGAATCTGCAATGGACAAGGTGATGATGCAGGAACTTTTGTTTGGTGCTGTTCCAGTGAGATTTATGAAGAGGACTGCCTGAAGAAAACAACCAAATTTCCACAGTCCTCGATGATATAGGGCTGCATGTCAGGCAAAGGCACTGGGGAGATAACTGTGGTTAATTCTTCTATCAATGAACAAGTTTACATTGACATTTCGGACAGTTTTCTCATTCCTCCAATTGAACAGATGTTTGGAGGTGATGAAACAATTTTACAAGATGTGACGTACCCTGCTCCTGAGTGTTATTGCCCGCAGGTGCGTCCTGTTAGTCTGATTCCCTTTCAGGTCTATTGGAGGAGGAGTCGTATTACCTGGACCTGTTATAAGCGTCAGAGCATGAAGAAAAGGCGGGCTGAAGGCGAGCGGGTTGGGGCTCAAAGCAGGTCGCAGTGGCACGCAGCGTCAGAGCGCAAGGTTGGCAGAGGCATCAGGTAGTCGAGGTCGCAGCAGGCACAAGGACTGGGGCACCCAGATTCACGCAGCGCAGAGGAACCAACGCTAGAGGTTGGCACAGGCGAGAGTTGGTGGTATGGGTACGAGAGGCATGCGTGCACTGAGAGCCACRAGAGGAGACTGAAGGTGTGCAGTGCCAGTGGACGGAGCTGATGGAGCAGACTCAGCTACAGCTCAGAAGCAGCGAGAAAGAAGCAGCACGTGGTGAATCAGCTCTGGGTCTTGTCGAGCTGATTGAGTGTAGCTGTGAGGTGCAGAGACGACGCCAACTTGGGCTGAAGCTGGTCGTTTGGTAACGGAGAAGGCGTCTGTGAGTGTGGATGTTTTGCTGTGAACTGCAAAGTTCACGGGGAGCACGACAGAGGACAAGGAGGTGTCCAGACGGATCTTTTTGGAGAGGCAGATTTGATTCTGGCCCCACACAGACTCTGGTGTGGTCCAGGTGGTGATCACATCATTATTCACTACAGACACGAAGACAAACAAGCATACCAAATTTCAAGAAGGCAGCATTTGCAAAATAGGATGTCTAAATATGAGCACAACAAAAAGTGTCCAGCAGATGGCAGACAA
>NW_013952505.1:1006130-1007378 GCF_001266775.1 Austrofundulus limnaeus | reverse complement strand
GAGGGAACCTTACCTTAAACGTCAATATGTGACGAGTTGGGAGTGAGAATGTGTAGGCAAGCCAGAGAAACCAGCCCAACCGGCAAGGTAGATGATATTTACCAAAGTTAGGATAACTTATGGTCGATAACTATGTCACTTTATTGTTCACAGCATACCAGAATGCTTCTCTTACAGCAACTACATGGTTTCTCTAGCTGTTACCCGCATTCACATGCGCTCTTGCGTCAGCCCCTCTTCTTGGTGCATTCACTGACACTCTGTAACGTAAGGAGCGTTCACTGACACGCTGTGACATTAGTGTATAAGCCCCGCCACATGCATTACAGACAATATCTGACAGTTGGCTCTTTTAAATGAAACCAGAGAGCTTTGACAGAGAGGAGAAGTTAGAAAAGACTCAGCCTGTAACTGAAAATATAGATGGAGGACAACAGAGCTGCTTCATGGAAGAAGAACCTCAGCTTAGCCTGTTAGCTTCAGCATTAGCCATGATGCTATCACCATATATATGTATTAGCTCAGCGCTACACATTCTCCTCTCGTCACCGAGGTCCTCCACATGACAGAGAGGGGAACGCAAAAATGAGTCAGCCTGCAACTGAAAATATGGATGGAGGACCTCAGTTTAGCTTGTTTGTCGCACTAGCGCTGAACTAATACATATAGCCAAAGGCAATATAGCGT
Source organism: Austrofundulus limnaeus (assembly GCF_001266775.1). Classification (NCBI taxonomy): domain Eukaryota; kingdom Metazoa; phylum Chordata; class Actinopteri; order Cyprinodontiformes; family Rivulidae; genus Austrofundulus; species Austrofundulus limnaeus. The sequence goes on along the minus strand of NW_013952505.1, from coordinate 1,006,691 downwards.
TGTTGCTAGCGCAAAGGCTAACATGCTTAGCGGAGGTTCTTCTTCCATGAAGCAGCTCTGTTGTCCTCCACCTATATTTTCAGTTGCAGGCTGAGTCATTTTTACCTTCTCTGTCAATGTTCTCTGGTTTCATTTAAAAGAGCTTATCATCAGATATTAAGATAAGATAAGATAAAATTTTATTGATCCCACAATGGGGAAATTTGCACATTACAGCAGATTGTCAGAGAGATACTGTATTGTCCAAGATTAACCTTCATACAGCTCGCTCATACCAATGACCTATCCACGTCATCATTTACCCAGAATGCTTTGTGTGTAAATAAAATGGCTCTGTCCATGTTAAAATATATTTTTTAAAAATTACAAAACTAAATAGCCTACAGTATTTTTACAGTCTTTATTTTACAGTTAAAATATACACTCACCGGCCACTTTATTAGGTACACCTATCCAATTGCTCGTTAACACTTAATTTCTAATCAGCCAATCACATGGTGGCAACTCAGTGCATTTAGGCATGTAGACATGGTCAAGACAATCTCCTGCAGTTCAAACCGA
>NW_013952505.1:1003309-1005310 GCF_001266775.1 Austrofundulus limnaeus | reverse complement strand
TCTGAAGGCAAAAGGGGGTCCAACCCGTTACTAGCGTGGTGTACCTAATAAAGTGGCCGGTGAGTGTATGTTTATCAAATAAAGTCTAATGTTACAACTAATCAGGGATCCCTTTAAAGCCGTAATGGATACAAAATGATTCTGCAATATTACATGTCACAGTTGCAGATAAACTAAAATTTTTGCTCATTCTTGACATTTTATAATCTTGGTTCTTTTGTGATTGCATTCAAATGAAATTCTTTTAGAAGACTTCCTTTAAATGTTACGTGAAACCAAAACACCAAAGGCAAAAAAAAAAAGTTAAAGAAAATGAAAAAAGAAAAGAAAGAAATGTAAGCTGATAGACAGATGAAGATAATTTTCTTCATGTCTCCAGCTGGTAGAATTATTTCTGCAGATTTCACCAAAAGCTTTTTTTTTCAGCAGCAGTTGAGAGAGCCCATATGATCATGTAAAATGCCCGAGGGGAAGAATAGAATAATATTGTAAAGAAAGCAATTCCCTCTGCAGGGAGGGAGCTCAAGAAAATAGTGGGAACTTGGCATTGGTGCTGTTTCACTTTACTGTAGCTGAGTGGAAATGTTATTTTTGTTGCAATGATCAGACCACCAGCAGTTTCTCCCCTAAAGCCATTCTTACTTAAACTGGTCGTTTTTTTTTTACCTGCAGAGCTGATGCTTCCAATATAAAATATCTTATTCAAAAAATTTAGCTGATAATATTAGAAGTTTTAAACCTTTAGATCAGGACTCAAATTGGTGGACACAGTACACAAAGATAAATGTAGGAATTTATTATTCCAGGACAAGCTCTTTAATCTATCAGGTCTGATAAGAGAGGAAGCTAAGGAAGAAGTGATTCAAAGAGAATTGTTTGCAAAGTTTTTTTTTTCCAGTACTCTCTCTTTTTCTTTTATATATTTTTCCCTTGCAAGCAATGGGTAATGGTCTGGTCCAGGAATCCGAAGAGAAAATAGAAAAAAGTCAATGAACGGATGGTGGAAAGCGAGCAGGCAGGTAAGCAAGGGTTTTCCACAGATTGAAGGTAAGGCATTCATGAGAGAGCCTTCCAAATGTCTATGACATTTGCTGTGTTTCTATTTGACTTCTCCCCACATCACAAAAGCTCACAGTCCTGTCTCTTGYGTTTTGACCATGGTCAAAAGAGTTTGAGTGACAAATTTGCTAAATAGTCACAAAGTGGTTCAAATCTCCCTTTTTTGTTAAAAAATAAAAAATGAGGTCGGCTGTCAGGGTGGATACAAATGAGTTGGGTATGATGTGGGAGCTGGTGGGTAACACAATAATTTGCACAAGCAAAAACGCAGTTTTAGAAACTGTACACATGAAAGTATGTGGTAGGAAACCAGGGTACCCAGAGAAAACCCACAGGTGCACAGGRAGAACACACAAACTCCACAAAGAAAAGTCTCAGGCCGGGTTCAGATCTTGCACCCTTCTAGTTGCAGCTCTGTCAACAAGAAAGGGGTCTCTGCAGTCACTAAGTGGGAGTTTCTTGGGTGTGGACATAGTTTAATTGATCTAATTGACTTGTGGAGGAAGTTAAAAGATGCAATGTATAATGGTAATTAGTAAAATTAGCTAGCACCTGCCTGTCTCGAGTTATGACCAATTTAATTTTAAAAAAGCAATCATTTTCCAGGTGGGTTTGGGCTGTTTGGACCAAGCTGAATTGCTACACATCCCTCTATGTACAGCATTCAAATTTTGTGCAGCCAGCACCTTCCTGTCCAATCAACCAACCACAGTTTACCCAAACTATACACCTGAGGAACTCCCACTTACTGTACTGACTGCAGAGACCCCTACTTACTACCTTGCATAAAGTATCTTAAAGGTGTAAAGAAAAAAACACTTTTGACACCTAACTGTTACTGGAGRTCACAACAGTTTGTGAAGTTCTTAAATTGGGTAATATGCATTCCCTCAAAGAATACAAGACTTTTGATTTTAGCTGTGAAGTTGTGACTTTTTGATT
>NW_013952505.1:989125-1000558 GCF_001266775.1 Austrofundulus limnaeus | reverse complement strand
TAATAATAATAATAATAATAATAATAATAATAATAATAATAATAATGCCTCTGTGTAGCAGGTAAGCTTGTTGTAGCGGGCCTACCAGTTATTTTTCAGAATGAACAACAGAAAAACTTTGTTGAATTCGAGCTTCAATAAACTGAGTCAGAATGAACCACACGCCTTCCTGGATACAATCCGCCCACACGAGTTCTGCTTCTCTAATTGGTTACAAACTCAAGCTGGGGCCCCTATGCGGACATTTGATTGGCCCGGCGGTACGTCAAACACTGCGGTCACGCTCATCACCGGTTAGATGCGGAACAAGGAGAGACGAGGGGGCTGAAGAAGACAGTTGCCCTTCATCATTCCAGTACACGTTGTACAACCAGTTTTAACCCCCCTCGTTTTAGTATAAATATATATTTTTTTGTTTCGTTTGACTTGGATAAATATTGAATCACTGAGAAAATGGCGAACCCAGACAACAAGAAAAGGTTTTTTGAAAACCTGTCGGGAGAAGGGAAAGCCATCGCAGTGCTGACGAGCGGTGGGGATGCTCAAGGTAAAAAATACTCACGCAGGAGATTTCAGAGAAATATACTTGAGTGTTAGCGCGGACAGGCCTGTAGATGATGAAATTACACGCTGCCACCATTGTAATTTTGATGCCCGTGATGGACACGTGTCTGTAAATATTATATGACGTGTTTAAAATATAGCGTGAAGTACAGTTACAGTAAAACTGCATTCATTCCATAAAGGCCGGTAGCTAGCTGCCATGCTAACATGACGCATCTTGTTTTCCGGCTTAAAGCATCATCAAAACTTAGTCCCTGAGCAGCTGAGGAAGATGTCAAGGTCAACCTGAGCCATGTTTTCCTGTTCGCGGTCTCTGGCAATACTATCGCTGAATGGTTAGCGCTTTGATAATTATAACGTCATGTTGTGTTAGCTAATTATGAACAGGAAGTGCCAGTGTCTGACATGCACGGCGCCGCGCCGCTGCTCGCCTGTCGAGACGCAGGCAGCTCCTGAGAAGCTGTGATAAAACGCAGTGAGATGAGACCGGAGGTTTCGGCAGCACCAGCGCGGGCCGACGGTGGGATGCCTGCATCCTGTGTACGTGATGAGCAGCACCCGGTCAGRCTGTGCGTCAGAGAGGAATCTCTGGTCACGTGATCTACCGGCTCGTCTCTCATTGGCTGAAACGGATCCAAACGCTTAGCACGAACACATTCTGRTACATTTATGATTGGGAAAACGCACCGGGATTAAACCAGCTTTTAAACATGAGTGGGCACATCTGATGAAACATAACATCATCTTATTTATTTCCTGATTGAAAGAAAAGTATATTATCATAAATTGGTCAACCTGTCAGTTCCAAAAAAAAATTGCAGGCTTTAACATTAAAATACATGCACACAAGGAGAAGAAAAGGAGAAGGGAAAGGCTCCGAAGAGACGCCAAAACAAGTTGCATGCAGGCCACAAGCTGAGCGTTGGGAGAGCACATTGTGTAGCTTTGGGCTCAGTCTTTCTGCTCACTGTGCTGAAGAAAGTGCCAGTCATACAGAAAGCAAGGCTTAAACAAGGAGACTGTAAAACTTTAAAGAAGACAAATGAAATGTACCTCTGATGTTCTGAATTGGTGATTTAAGCCAAATGTGTGTTTCTGCATTATGTAAGAAGATAATAGGTCATGGGTTGCTGCTCCTCACAGTTAATCCTTCTCTAAAGTTTGTGTTGCTTTGCTGCTTCCGATCAGTACTATCTGTGCCTTTTACTTCTTCATGTGTATTTCAGTTCCACCAAGCTAAACTGTCATGTGATAYGTTTTTAAAGAGGTGGTAAGCGGTCGTTCTTCAGACGTTGTGGAGCTGTTCTTTCTCTCGTCCTGATCCATTGTTGCTTAGTAACAACAAAGCTGCAGTCGGCTGGTTTCTGAGAACGTTGTTGATTCAGGGCGCTTTAACGCAGCCAAGTTCTGCCTGTCCTGTGATGTGTGAAGTATCATCTTTTGTCCTCGCTGTCGGTGTTCTAGCTCAACCTGCCGTATTGACTTTCAGATCACAGAGCCCGARTGTTTTTAGTGAACACATTCTCTCTGGACTGACTGCAAAGTGAAGGGCTGTAGGAGGAGGAGCTGGTAGAGGTTTTGACCAAAAATGGTCTGCGATGAGAACAGAATGAACGCAGAAAGTCTGCACAAACACACATGGTGCCGTGTCATTTTAAAGCCTGGACAAAAGCTGCTTTGTGTTTAGGGTTGTTCTTCTCGTTGATTGCATTCTCCTTTTCTGCAGGGATGAACGCTGCAGTGCGAGCTGTGGTTCGAATGGGTCTGTACGTGGGCGCCAAAGTTTATTTTATTCATGAGGTGAGCCTTCACATTCATTACAGTGACAATGCAACACAGTTTTTTCCATTAATGCATCCATCTATTAGCTGGCAGAGGGTCTTTAGGTTCTGCCTTTTATTTAAAACCTGTTATTAAAAACATAAACTTGTTTTAAAAAAAATCAGTCGGCTTTTCTCCAGAGGTAATGTTCTTTGTCCTCCATGGTTTTTTTTGTTTTTTTTGTACAGTAAGTAGGTACTGTATATTTACAGAAACTGTTTGGACTTGGACGTTAAAAGTTGGTCCAAAAATTGTGTGTAAATTTGAGTTGGGAAAAGTCTTTTTAAACAGGGGACCATGCAGAAACCCTGAACTCGTTRCCACTATGAACCCACCCACCCTGCCACCCAAGTGACACACACTCACAACCACTTTGGAATCACCAATCAGCCTCGTGTGCATAACTGTGAGAGGAAAAAAACAACCTCTGCAAACCTTTCTCCTGGGTGTTTTCAACAAACCATGCAGCACTGTTTTATCTCAGTCGTTCGTGTTTAAATGCAGAAATGTTTTTTTTTTGCCTGCAGCAGATGTATGACACGACTTAGGAAGTGAAAGCAGGGCAGTGATGTCAGTACATGGGTGTACGTGCTGACTTTGCATGCTGTTACGTAACTGACTTGAGGTCTCAGCTTGATGCCTCATGTGACCCTCCTCCCCTGGCAGCGCAGCGCTGTGGGTGTGCTGCCACACACATCACTGCTCACTAGGGTTGGGCATAATCGTATCGTGTGCAATTAATCGTCAGAAAAACATTAATCGATTAATTTTTGGCAGTTGACAATTAATACGATTAATGCTACCTGGCAGACTAACCGCTTGGTGTTCCTCTCTGATTCAAATATAACCAACATTAAAAAAATTGTGTAATTTATTTATCTATCAACACAATTTAAAGTTTGATGTATAGCCTGAAGTCTGTAATTTCGACACAATTTGGAACAGATTTTTACRAAGAGCCAATTTTCTCCCTATAAATTGGTCATGTGACTAGGATATAAGGGTGTCCAGGGACTCTGRGGGATTAATYGTCAAATTWATYGTYATCGGCTAAATACCACAATTAATCGTGATTAATTTTTTTGCYAATATTGCCCAACCCTACTGCTCACAGAATGAGGATGGACAGCTGTAAACTTCTTTAAGAAGTGCACTGTTTTGTTAAAACATCTTATTGTGATTTACTTCACTCAACTTAACTCGATGTATGTTTGTCCTTTTGATATGAACTTACTGAATTTTTTTTCTTTTCCTTTCTCCAGGGATATCAAGGTATGGTGGATGGTGGGGACAACATAAAGGAAGCCACGTGGGAAAGTGTCTCCAGTATGCTACAAGTGGTGCGTTCGTACTATGAGCAGCATTTCACACAAGGCTTTTACAAACAGTTTCTCTCTTTTTTTATTTTATTACAGTTTAGTTTCATTATTTTTAAATGAAGCGAACTCTTGGTGTTCACTCCCTTGATATTTTTTTAAATTATGTTGTCACAATTTAGAATCTAAATTACTGTAAGTGTAAGTTTGCACAAAATACAGAATTATGACATAAAATGATGGGGAAAAAAGTAAAATGTATAAAACTGTAAAGTTGTGCCTACATGTTTTCAAACCCATCAACCCATAATGTTGTAGAGCCCATTTTTCAGCAGTTTTACAGCTTTTCAGGAGTGTGTCCATGAGTTAACCACTATAATTTTTGTCCATTACTGCTGCAGCTCCTTCCGTTTGTTTAGATGCTGCTTGTGTTCAACAACGTTTAAGTAAAACCAGATTCTCAGGTGGACTGAGGTCTTGGCTTTGGACTGTTTCAGGTCATTGTGAACCTCTGTCCCAGTTTCAAATCTCTGATAGACCGCAACAGGTTTCCTTCATACAGTTTTCTGTATTTTGCTCCGTCTTTAATCCATGCTGATGGTAAAACWTCYCTATATCATGATGCTGGCACCACCATGCTTCACTGCGGGGATGCTGATATTTAGGGCTTCAGAGAAAAGGGGTGAAAACCTATTCACACACATTTTTCAGTTATCTGGCTTAGTGAAAATGTTTTTTTCCCACATTTATCTTTGTTAATCCTAAACATTTTGTGTCATTTTATTATAATCAAGCTAAAATTATAATTCCATTTATCAGCAACAAAATAGAAAAATACCAAGGGAGTGGTCATTTTTGTAACGCAATGTATGAAATCTGTCGTGAGTTAAAACATAATGTCATGTCTAAAGGGACCCTGACTGCACAAAAATTAGTTTTAAATGAAAAACAGCTGATTTGAGCCAAATACACGTTTTAAAATTCGTTTTATTCCTGCTTGGTCTTTAGGGTGGGACCGTTATCGGCAGCGCTCGCTGTAAAGACTTCCGGACCCACGAGGGGCGCCTGAAGGCGGCCCACAACCTGGTGCAGCACGGCATCACTAACCTGTGTGTGATTGGTGGAGACGGCAGTCTGACTGGTGCCAACCTCTTCAGAGAGGAGTGGAGCGGGCTGCTGACGGAGCTGGTGGAGCAAGGTAGTGACTTTACACTGGTTCTGTGTTTTCACAAGAACAACTGCAGTTTATTTCCTCTGAGGATGTTTTAGTTTCTACCGGTGATGTTGTATGTCACTTTGTTAAAACAGGTTTTTGGTACAGGATTTAGATTGTGGAAGGGATGTAATGAAGGAACAAATCTTTGTCTTAAGTCTATAACTTTTCACGTTTCTAGTCCCGTGGCATTATGGGATCAAAATCCTGTCAGACTCAGTGGGAGAGAAAAACACCTGTTTAAGGCAAACTTTCTTGTTTTTTCAGGACTGATCGAAGCCGATTCTGTTCAGAGGTACTCGGCCCTACACATTGTGGGGATGGTCGGCTCCATCGATAACGACTTCTGTGGAACCGACATGACGATCGGCACCGACTCTGCTTTGCACAGGATCATCGAGGTGGTGGATGCAATTATGACAACCGCTCAGAGGTGAGGGGAACAACTCCAGGCTTGTTAAAGACACCAGTTATTTATTAATTGGACTTGTCTCCTCTCGTCTTTCAGCCATCAGAGGACGTTTGTGTTGGAGGTCATGGGCAGACACTGTGGGTAAGAATACACAAACTGTTTAACACATCCAAAGATCTGATTGGCTAAGGCAGAGGTGTTGATTGGTATCACCTCTTTTTATCATCAAAGCTTTGTGTCTGGGTGTTTTTGTAGCTACCTGGCCTTGGTGAGCGCTCTGGCTTGTGGTGCAGACTGGGTGTTGATTCCTGAGATGCCTCCAGAGGACGGCTGGGAGGAAAAGATGTGTCAGAAACTATCAGCGGTAACTCAGTCAGATTTCCCCAACTTAGCCCTACTGAATCAAACGATACCAGTATTCATTATTTCTACATTTATTAACTGTTTTTACACTTTTATTTCTGTGTCCAAGGAGGAAGTTAAGTGTATTTTATTAGAAAAAAAGTAAAATTGGTTAAGATAAAGGAGATCCACCATCTTTTACTTCTAGGATTTTATGTATCTTTATATAATAATAAAGATTTTGTCTTTATTATTTAAAACACACAACAGATTTTACCATTTATTAAAAAAATATGAGGCTAACATTGCAAAAACTGCATTCAGCCTTTCTGCTTTCACAGAATTTTAGAGGTTCAGAAACAACCAGGTGCTGCTTATTAAATGCATTGATTTACTCAGCATCATCAATGCACCATCTCTAAAAATGGATGAGTTAATTCAGTTTGCTGCTTTGGAGCATAAAGGTGTTCCAGCAATCCAGTCAAAGTCCAGAACCTTAACTTGATTAAACTCTTGTGGCGGGACCTTAGAGAGCAGAGCAGATTCTGTCTGCAAACATTGAACTGAAGCAATGTTGTAAAGAGTTTTTCAGAATTCCTCCACAACCACTGCTAAAATCAGAAAACTGAGTGGTTTTACAAGCTGCTGGATCAGGGAGTGGGTGCAGCTTTTATTTTATTTTTTTCATTTTTAGCTTCACTTTTCTTTAAGTAATGTCATGATGTAATTGATGTGTTTTTTCTTTACTGCAGGTTGAATAATTTTAGAACCTGTTAAAGATTGGATCAGTTTATTATGTTCTGATAACTTAAACCCTAGAATTTTGACAGGGTGGACTATCTTTTTCCAGCGACTTAATGTTCTCACGTCTGTTTTTTTAATGCTTTAAAAACATGTCAATAATCTGATTCAGACACGTTCCAGGGGTACACGGCTCAACATAATCATAGTTGCAGAGGGAGCCATTGACAGGCATGGGAAACCTATCACTTCTAATTTGGTGAAGGATGTGAGTACCCGAGTGTGGAAGGAAGGGGAAGCCAGAAGCACAGAGCCCCGCCTGATGGAAAGCAGCCTCGCGAGCACGAGTTGCAATAGTCCTGAATATTCTCTATTACACTTTTACTGACAAAGTGTTAATCCTGTGATAATGATGTGTTGATGAGCAACAATGAAAGCAAGGACATTGCTGATTATACAAGCCTGAAGCTGTAGCGACAGCAGGGCCTTTATTGTGAAGGCATCTGTCCTCGGCTCCCCGGCTGTCATCTCATCTGGCCCCTGTGCTTCTGAAAGCCCATGTCACAGCCACACTCTGTTTTTCTGTCATGTTTTCTCCACCACACCCTCCTTTTATAGAACCGTGCAGGGATGAAAAGGCTGAATATCATAATTGTAGCCGAAGGGGCGATTAATCGTAACAACAAGCCCATTACCACTGACTATATTAAGAATGTAAGTACAGAGTTTTGTGCAGCAAGCCTCCAGCCTCCTGTATGACTAGTGTGCCTCTGCCCCAGTGTGGCTTTTGACTTTGTTGCTGTGTTTCTGAAATGCTCTATCAGGCACACTTGCTGGTTTGGTAAGAGGGCTTCCACGGTTCTGTACTTTTAGCTGCTGTAAGCTCACTAAAGCTTGCAAACCATTTTATTGGTTTTTATCACCCTCACTTTTATTTTGCTCAGAAGGATTCTGAAAGTTTGTCACAACTAACTGGTCTGTATCCATTAAAGTGTTTTAATTTGTTTTACCGGTACCTGCCTGAGTATTTCTTTTACTGGTTTACATCTTGCCTGGGATCCTTCTGTGGGCTTTGAGCTCCCCGCTAACATGACTGAAAAATTAGAATGGCTTGCTTGTGCTTTGCTGTTTTCCCTTCTCTTCAGCTTTTATATTGTGTTTGTGTTCCAGTGTTTTGATGTGTATGTTATTTATTTTTTTTGCATATTTATTGAGTTATAAAGATCAATTTTCAATAAAAGTTCATTTTAGAGTAATGGCTGTACGTGCTGCTGACTTCTGTGGGTTTCATCCCGACAGCTTGTTGTCAAAAACTTAGGCTTCGACACACGAGTGACCATCTTAGGCCACGTGCAGAGAGGAGGGACACCGTCTGCATTTGATCGCATCTTGGTAAGTTTATTAAAACAGTGAAGCTTAAAGTGTGTGGCCAGAACCTTCAGAGAAAGTAGTGGGAACACGCCTGAAGTTATATTTCTGTTAATACTTCTCTTTTTCCTTGTAATTAAAATAAGACAGAAAATGTTTTTTGTCTTGTCAAAAATGTGAGGATGATACAAATATTATCTATATCAGTGGAGTCCAGTCCTGATCCTGAAGGTCACCACCCTTATGTTTTAAACATTTATCTGCTTCAACACGCCTCATTTGAGAGACTCAGTCTGAAATGACTGAGTTTGACTTTTTTTAGACTTTTTACAGAAATTGTTGACATGTCGTATCCAACCACTTATTTGGGTGATGAAAGTATATTTAATATTTAATTTAAGTTTTGATTGTATCTTCACTCCATCATCTACACCAGTAATACCATTTGTCCAAGTATGATTTTTTTGTTGAATTAGAAAGTAAGCAAACAAACATTTTTTTGATGACAAAAATAAACCGTGAACAACTTTATTTTGTTTTTAGTTCTTTAGTTGTTGTCTTAGTGCAGCTGAGGAATATTGCTTTGAACCTGAAAGTGTGATAGTAAATAGTTTTACTTTCAAACTGTCACATACCATAGTTTAGATACTTGGAAGCAGAGTTCAGTGTATTAGCTATGAACAATGAATATCTTACCTGTTGTAAATGGCAATTCCAAAGCAGAGTTTAATTCTGACTAAATGACTCAGATGTCAAATATTTTATAGTTGTTCACTTGAACACTGTTTTTAAGCCTTTAYATTGGCATTATTTTATTTTATTTTTATTTAGGCAGAAACGTTATTTTTCTGGAAGATGTACCTCAGGACGCTTAGAAAATGCTACAGCTAGCTGCTGCTGCCTCTGTTTTTATTAAACTACCATTTAATCTAAAATGGATGGTAACATAAAGGTTTATAAAAAATGTTCACACAAATTACTATAACATTTTATAAACTGAAGTTCTCTTCAGATGACTCTTTTTCTTGGCCCTGCTCAGACTAGCCTTTAGCTCATGAATCTTGTCAGAAATAAACTCCTTTCTCTCCAAGCTGGGCATGTTAAAAATCTTTCTACATTAAGTAACATGTTAAATGTTCACAGAACCCCACTCTATGATGTGTGAAATCTCTCTTTAGGCCTATACATGTGTCTGGGATGAAATGATGTCAGCTTATAGGTTAATCACATTAGGAGATAAAAKACTCGGCACATGAAGCTGCACTGGTACATTTCTTCATGGTTACTATACCACAGAGGAGTTAACTCAGAAAAGTCCAGTCCAGACAAATAAACCGGATCCAGAATGTGTCTGTGAGTACGACTGACTGTGACAACAAAGCATTACTGATGCCCTGTGATCTGTTCCTGTGTTTTTCTGCTCATAAAGGCCAGTCGTATGGGAGTGGAGGCCGTCCTGGCCCTGTTGGAGACCACAGCCAACACGCCGGCCTGCGTGGTCTCTCTGTGCGGGAACCAGTCGGTACGAGTCCCTCTGATGGAGTGTGTACAGACGGTGAGTGCAGCTCTGAGAACAAGCCAAGAGTACCACACACACACAGTTACCARTAAAGAAGCTGATGAGGGAAAGATGGAGTCACAGCACAGCCATCTGCACATGAAGTGGTAGTGTTTACAGGAGAGCATCATTTCTGTCTGGTTAATGATGATCTGAAGCTTGCGGACAGTTGGTGATGACTGCCAGCACGGTGATGTAAGAGCGTCTCCATAAAACACAGAGAGCTCTGTTGAAATGCTGGCTTGTCATGTTTGGAGTTTGGCAGATGTCCGTGGGAAGTTTTTGGCTTCTGTTGTCTGAAAATTTCCCACCAAGGATTTTTTCCCCCCTCCAAACAGGAATACAGATTAGCCTTTTTTTAAACAGACAGAAACACATTTTACTATATTTTTTATATACTGTATATTCCTCTGTGTTCAYCCAACAGCCACAATAAATGTCTGTCAATCAAAGACAAGAGGTTTTTAGAAGCAGATATGGATTTCTACTGCTATAAATTAAAAAAAATGCAGTTTTCATTTTGTTGCTAGAATCTGAAACAAAAAACTGTATTGTCATTTTATTTTATTTTTYCCCCCAGACTCAAGAGGTCCAGAAGGCCATGGACCAGAAACGGTTTGAGGATGCTGTTAAGCTTCGGGGCAGGTAAGATTGATCTCACATCCCAAAATTTCCATTTCCCTGAAAATGAAGCCATAACAAGCAGTTTGTTGTTGCTCAGCTGAGGTGGAGACTTGTGGAGTTTTATTTTTGTTTTTTGATAAAACATGAAGAGAAATATCTAAAAAGAACAGCTGGACATTTGGTGGGGATAAGGGTGTTTGTGTGTGTGGAAAACCACAAGTTATATAATAGTAAGAGACATGAGATTAAAGAACACAAAAACATCTACTCTTTGGTGTTTAAACTGTAAAATGAGTAAAGATTGTTGAAATAAGAGCTTAAAAATCTTTGCCAAGTTTGGAYGGCTGAAAATGTAACGTTTGATTGTAAATGCTCTTTACAATCAAACGTTACATTTTCCATTTATCCCATGACATCAGTTTTGTCTTTCTGAAATCTACAGGAGAATTTTTTTCTTTCCATRATAAACAAACCATAAATAATCTAATGCCAGTCATCCAGTGAAAAGACATTTGAACTTAGCATTTTCTTAGTAATATCTTTTCTAGCAGCCAAGCTACAAAATACCAATGAAATGTTTGGTCTCTGCTTCAGTGTCCATCGAATACAAAGTCCAGAAAAGATTTCCTCCCAGTTAAAATGAACCTGCATTGCTTCCAWCTAAGAATGAATTATAATCCAGAAATTTTTGATCAGAGGACATGACCARAACAAATGGAAATGCTTTACTCCTTGGGCTCCACAGGTTTTCCAGCAACTGGAGTATTAGTATGAATAGTATTTACTTTGTGCAGGTATAATGAAATATCTACATCTGTTCTAATATCTATTTTAACTTCATGAATATCTTGCATTGAAATAAATCTGCATATTAYTGAAGTGGCAGGTTCATCAAGTTCATGTTTTCCCTAACTGACTTGGCAAAGATTTTTAGAAAAAAGGAAGTTCTTTGGTAGTGGGTTCTGTATGTGAGTTTGGATGTGGAAAAAAAACATCAAAGTTTCTTCACTTTGATGTTTCTATTGTGAAGTATGACTGAGCTAAAGAGCTCCAAAGAGCACTGTACTTGTTTTGCCAAATTCTACTGTTGTATACATGAAAGTTCTTTTTTTTTTGTAAATTTTGTCCACCTAGTACAATATCTTAGAACTAAAGGTCATAACACACTAATGCCAGTAGTGCCACACATTTGGATGTGTGTATTGTGTAATTTAAGGAGCTTCAGGACAACTAGAAAATTGAAAACTTTGATGTAAACAAAMGGTTATTTGCTGAATAGTAAAATGAATGCTTCAAAACACCCTGACAAATTACTTTTTTAAAGTATCCCTGAACTTTTTGACTCAGACCGTCTTCGGTTGTGTTGCAGGAGCTTTGAAAACAACTTGAGGACATACAAACTGCTGGCTCATCGTAAACCAGAGTCTGAACTGCCAACTGTAAGTCCAACACACACACACACACACACACACAC
>NW_013952505.1:979082-989084 GCF_001266775.1 Austrofundulus limnaeus | reverse complement strand
CAATCTCTGTACTCTATGCCTGGTGAGCAGGTGTGCTCCCAAGAGTCAAAAGCTCCTCCTTGACCCACCGATGTGTTTAATAATGTATCCCACCGTTCTGAGGTCCCATCCACTAATAATGACTCAGCAGCTGACGTTCTTATGAGCTGCATCGCTGCTGTATTCTTGACATAACGAGACACATTCAGTTAGGAAAGATTTTTCTGTAAACATTGGTCCAAACTGAGTATTTTTGTACACAGATGCAAAATAGTGAAAGGGTTAGCAAAGGTATTCACCCTCCCTTTTTTCTGTTTTGTTGTTTTTCTAACGTGAAAATTAAAAATAGTTCTTTTTTATTAGTAGTAGACTAATTGGAGTTAATTTRGGAAGAGAAAAACTTTAAGCCTGAACTTTTCAGTAGGGATGCATCGATCTCCTTAATTTTGGGTGATCCGAGATCRGTGGKAAAGATCAGCTTCTCATCTACCTCCACAAAGGTCTGAAAATCAGCCACTGTCCCCTTTTGCTCTGCTGTGAGACCTACCTAATGTCCATTTAAAACAAGTTTGTATTGTTTCAATGGTATYATTCAATGTTTTTCAATAAAATAAGATTGGAACATTGAAGGTGTATTGTGACTTTATAACACCTGACAGTGTCAGTTGTTTAAAACAAACGTATCAGCAGGTCCGACTTTTTAAAGATCGGTAATCGGCCAGAAAACTGCAATCGGTGCACTCCTACTTTTTAGCCATGACTGACACCTCTTATTCTGCTGAGAACTCCTTCCCTACATTAAAGTACAACCATACTGTTTAGTTGTATGTAATGGGTTTTGTTTTGTTTTTTAAATGAAATGAATAAACATTCTAACWAAAAGTAGGGATGTCCCGATCCGATACTCAGTATTTGTATCGGTGGCAGATCTGGCCATTTTTTGAAAATCGGGTAGAATCAGGTTTAGTCATGTGATCGGGCCGATCCAGTTTTGCAACAGTTTTCAGCATCATCATGCTTTACAACTGCCATTAAGAAATCAAGACGCACACAAGTATGTAACCATGTCCACAGCGTGGGAACACTTTTCAATAGAAAACTATGATGCTGAAATTGCATCTTGCAAAATCTGCAAACTGGATGTTTCTCGTGGTGGGAACAGCAGGGCTCGCTTTTAACACTACTAACATTTTCACTTGGAAAGAAATAAAGCTATCTGTATCAGATCGGTATCGGAAAGACGAATCAATAAAAAAATCGGATTGTATCGGGAGCCAAAAAATCTGGATCGGGACACCCCTGTACACAATGAAGCATTGTGGTGGCAGCATCATGCTGTATGAATGTTTTTCACCAGCACTGGCTAAGAAACTGGTCAGAGTTGAAGGAAAGCTGGATAGTGCAATATGCAGAGACATTCTTTGGGGGGGAACTTGTTTGAGTCTTCCAAAGATTTGAAATTGGGATGGCAAGACCCTGATCTTAAACAGTGGTTTAAGGAGTGTTGTCCTGGAAAAAGCTGAGACCTCAATCCAGCTGAGAACATCTGGTTTGATTTAAAACAYAAGTAACGCCCATCCATCTTTTTCAAATTTTTTCTTTGTTAAATTTCCACTATACAGATATTTAGCATTTTTAGCATAGTCATAAAAAAACAACAACATCAACCTTTCACTTAAATTCCAGGTTGTACAATAGCCACAGCCAGTATTTATTTATAAAAAAAGAGGTTTGGGACAATCAGTAAAGCTTAAAAACTCTAATTGAAGTTTATGTAGGTGTACAGGTGACTAACTCTGTTAGGAGTCACTCAAGCTGAAGATAATGAAGGTGTAAAAAYTGCATGACATTCTTCTGTTCTGTGCTGCTCGCCTCAGGCTTGGACTCCCCCTGCCTAAGTAATGACAGCCTGTGTGTGTGAGAGTGCACCAGAAGCCATTTATTGATCCTTCTTATAGAACATCAACAGCTACCCTGTGACACAAAGCATTAGTGAGATTAGTTAAACTGCAATGTGTTTGATTAAAGATTGATGTGTAGCTGTTTGTTTGTTTTTGGTTTTCTCCCACAGAGCAACTTTAACGTGGCAGTGCTGAATGTCGGTGCCCCCGCAGCAGGCATGAACGCCGCCGTCCGATCGGCTGTCAGGGTGGGAATCTCCGAGGGACACAAGATGTTCGCGGTCAGCGATGGATTTGAGGGATTTTACAAAGGACAGGTGAGCTCTGCACTTCATCAGGAAATGTCACAGGAAAAGAATTTCAGTTGTAAGTCTGTTCATAGCCAAAAGCCCCAAAAAGGCTTGATGGAAAAATATTGTTCGTGACTGCCATTTTCCACATCAGTAACTGAGAATTGGCTTAGCTTGATGAGCGTCAGACTCTGTGAGCAATCATTGTTAGCTGCCTCACTGAAGAATAATCAGGGAAAGTCAGAGGATAATCTGTGCAGATTATTGTAAACCTATTTCTCTCRTGAACTTCCTGAGCAGATGTAGTAACAGAAATAATCACTAGATGGCAGCAGAGCCTTTAGTTTTTTTGGCAGACACAAAAGCACAGATGTCTGATTATCATGAATTCTCTCCTCGTTCATGAAAACAATGAGTTTTAAATACAGAAAGGTGTCTGTTGGACAATAAAATGAAAATTAGATTTTAATCTGGGACTAGATTATTTTTTCTGTGTTCTGCTACAGGTGGAACTGGTTTCATGAGAATAAATTAGGTATCTCAGATCACCATGAAATAATCCCAACTTGTCTTCATCAGGAGATTTGATAACACTGAGTCTAACAGTCTGTGTAAACTCGGACCTGCTGACATCAAACTTTCAGAAGTTTATACCAGAGGGAGAAATAAAATCCTAAAGTTTAAATCTCTCAGACTACAATTCTGTGGAAATAAGAGGTTGTGCAGCAAATTACTGTAATGTTTTCTCCTCACAGAAGMCGCTCTGAGTTCTGATGATATGTTGGAAACTGAGTAACTGTATTTAGGCATTTACGTAAACACAGGAACCATTTTTAGCATTCCTTTCATGAATTTTTAATATAAAAGCTATTGATTTGCTTTGACATTGGACACTGAAACAAGTCAGTGAGTTCGTTGTGAAACCAAACATTGTCCTTTGTGTGATATTTAATCTGTCGTTCTTCCTACAGATTAAGGAAGTTAAATGGGGTGATGTCGGAGGATGGACRGGACAGGGTGGCTCCCTTCTGGGAACTAAAAGGTAAAGGTTTTATGCAAAGTCAGAGTTGTTGAAGGTAAAGTTCAGATATCTTTGTAGAGGGGTTTTGTGAAAACAATATCTTACCTGTTGTAGATAGTTTATCAGTCCAGTCAAAATGAAACAATTTTCCCAAAATGAAAGAGCTAACAGCTCGTCTGAGTACGATCAAAACTAAAATGGATTGCTGCCATCTCAAAGCCACAAACACCACTCTATAAATTATTTACACTAACATTATTATTGGATTACACAGTTAATTGTGTCAGTAGGAGGTAGCTGCAGCACTTCTGGCATCCTATTGTAAAATTTCTGCTGAATTACCATGTAATTCAAAATTGTCTAAGCTGTGAAGATTTAAAGCTAACACTCACTAAGGAATTTTAAAGACTGGGTTTGTTTTAAGGCAGAACAATTCACTTTTGAAATGGTGTTGACGACCTAATGTTTTGTTCGAGTGTGCCTACAACTTTAATCTTCAGAGTTCTTTAGTTTTATTTCTAAAATTGTTAACTTTCTTTAACGTCCTAAAAAGTTAGTGTTTACAGCAGCTGTATACACCTTTTTGAATAAATCCTCAAGATGTCTAAATTGACAGCTTTCTGAGTGATTTCTTGAAAATCAAACTTTCTGATTTCTCCTCCTCAGAACTCTTCCTGCAAAGCATATCGATAAAATTGCAGAGCAGATGCGAAAGTATAACATAAACGCTCTGCTGGTTATCGGAGGATTCGAGGTATGTTTGAAATCTCTTTTGATGCTTGTAGTTAGGCTCATKTTTAATTTACTCTACAAGCTCAGATCTTTAGTGCTGAATATTAATGACTTAGCAACATTATTACTGCTCACGTTATTGAAACAGACAGCTGTTTTTCTTATGATGTGCTGAAAATTGTTTAGTGTTGATTTCATTCCATTAGTCCTCTCCCTTTCATGCCAAAACCTCACCATATGGTTCATGTGTACATAAGAATGCTTCAAAGTCGATTCTCTGCCTCAAACTGGAACAACAGAGCTAACGAGTTCCAAAGCAACACGAACCGAGATGCATGGCGAGAATAACTCGAAGCATTCGACTGAAATTAGAAGTGAAAGTGGAGATAATTGGGTGCTTTCCTCCAGCCATTTCACGCAGTCCTGTTTAGATGCTCACCAGCTTCAATTATTTCCTGATGAATGCAAGTAAAAAGACTTTTCCTTTGTTCGTATGTGTGTTTGTGGGGCTGAATGTGGAGTAGTACCTGTCTGTTTCGCTGCTGTCCGTTGTGATAGACCTGGCTCCTCCCCTTGGCACTTTTCACTTTTGTCTTTCCTTTCCTTGTGGCAAGTAGCACCTCTCTCAACCCAACCACCATGCCAAAGTCTCTCTCCCTTCCAGACCCTACTAAAGCCCTTGGCTCTGCCCTGCAGGCCTTGCTGTCACTGCTGGAATTGTCAGCGGCTCGTGGGAAATATGACGAGTTCTGTGTGCCGATGGTCATGGTCCCAGCCACTGTCTCCAACAATGTGCCTGGCTCAGACCTCAGCATTGGCGCCGACACGGCCCTGAACGCCATCACTACTGTAAGTGATGGGGCCTGGCGACAAGATTTAGATGAACTCAGCAGCACATAAACACACACACACCCATACACACACACACACGGAATCCACAAACTTGCTCACACAGCAAAACCTTGTTCTTCCAAGAAGGGAGAGATCGCTCACTCAGTCTTTTCACCAGTGACTCTTACTCCTGCCAGCCCGTCAGAGGATTATCTGGAAGAGAATTCCTGTGACGGCTGGCRTATGTAAGCCACATCTGGCCTACAGGAAAACTCCAATCAGAGCTTTAACATTTTTGCCTCGCAGCACAGCTGCACTGAGTATGATTGGTGAAAACTAAGGTGTACAGTAGCATCCCTCCCTTCAGTAAAAAGGTAAGTAAGTGAGTAAAAACATGGAGGCATGCTGTGTGGTGCACAAGCGTCGTGACCGCCATGTTTGCGCTGCCTGCCCCCACCCCCCACCCCCCACCACCTATATGTGTGTGTCCTTCCTTTTTTGTGAAATAAGATAAAGTAGATTTTCTTGTGTAGTTAGTTTACATGTCTACACCTTCAGAAAAAAGATTAAACAGTATGGAAAATCCAACTAAAAAATTTAAAAGACTGAAATCAAGATGTGCTTTTTGTTAACTTTATTTTATTTAATAGGAAATATTGAACGTTTCCAGCCACCACAATTTTTATTTTTATTATATTTGGATTCTTATAAGTTCTGTAAGTGCCATTTATTGTCAAACCTAACAAAACAACATAACAATAGTCCAAGCTTGCAAGCTCATATTCTCATCTAACAGAAATTAAACATACCYGGAACCTTACACCTTGTAACTTTTTACCTTTTTTAAAAGTCTGAAGACTGATTATGGCAACTCTAAAAGATTATAAGAACACTTAGCTCTTTGGAAACAAAAATGAAGGATGATTCAAGGTTTGCACAGCAGTGTACATCCATTCCTGCATTCCATATCTGTGGTACCTTAGCATTAGTTCTCCAAAAATTGCCTGAGACTTTCCTACTAGGCTTCTTCTGTCCACTGCAGGACCATTGGATCTGTGGCTACAAAGTCATACTTGGGAATAACAATCCCTGTGACACTTCACAAAAGGAGGTAGTTGGTCTTTAGGGTGAATTTTAAAATCCTCCTTTATTTTCTGAGGTTTCCCAGGTAACTCTTGGTAGCTTTGAGGTCRTGTTTACTCATGTCTTTATAGTGGAATTGTGGCTGTCCACTTGGCCTTTTTCCTGTAGAAAATCCTCCAATTAGGAGGTTTTTAGGAAACTTCCATCGTCCATGCAGTACACATGACCCACCCAACTTGAACACTTATAGAATTAAATCAAGACAGAATATCCATGTTAGGCACTTTGTCTCCAGGAAATGCAGAATATTCGGTGAAGGCAAGGATTTTTCTTTCCTGATGAGCCTTGGCTGTCATGTCTCACTGCGGTATAGGAGTGTTCTCACTACACAAGCCCTATACCCCTGCACTTGCATGAGACAGTTAAACTATTTAGAACTATGTTCTTCAAAAGCAGTACGATGTGGTGGTAGATATGAAAAACAAAAAAGCCACGTGTTACCTCTGTGCAGAGGTGGCATCAACCTCTCTGGGCTGGGAAGCGTTGAAGACGAACAATCACTTAGTGGAAATATGAATTAGGTTTCAGACAAATCAGTATTCCAGATCTCATTTGGGGAAAAAAGGGGTGTGTTGTGCTCCAGGCCCAAAGAAAAACAAAAAGGCACCAATTCCAAAAGCTGTAGTCTGTATGGAATGCACATGGTGCACAAATTCTAGAAAACAGGGCTGCAGAGAAAGAGGCTATGGGTACTGAACTAGCCTGCCTGCAGTTTTTAACTTATTCCCAGTAGAAAAAAAATACTTTTAGATGATTTAAGTGTGTTTGCAGGGAAAAAAATCCTTATCCTTCATGCAATAACATTTGTAGGTGTTTAATATTAAAAAAGCAGGAGTGGATGTATACTATCAAAATAAATCAAACTGATAGATGATCTTTGGTTCATATCTGCAATAACATAAAATTCAAAGTAAACTGAATAGTCATTGTTTATATGTTTTGTATTTTCCATACTGGCTTAGATTTTTGTTTGGGGTTGTGCAGACTTTTAACAAAACAATGTAAAAGTCTAATTCTTAGTCAGACCATCATCKTATTCAGTTCTTCATCCTCCCCTTGGTGTTTTGCAGACTTGCGTGCCGCTTGTCCTGCCTGTAGAGTTTAGATGGGCCAACAGCTTTTGTAGCGTCAAACGATTGCTCCATGCTGTGGCGCACAAACACACAGACCTCCATCCTGTTGTGGTTTCACATCTTTTGTTTATCCCTCTTTTTCTGTCACCTATTTCGCACCACACACCCTCTTTTTTTCATCAGTTTTACCCTTTCTTTTTTGTCCTATCCTCTCCACTGCTCTGTTTGCGCTCCTGTCCTCGTCTGCCAAAGGGAAGCCACGGCGGCTATCACACGGAAAGAGCCAGAATGGCAGGATACGCTCTCACGAGCTGAGAGAGTTTCACCTCTCTCAGTGGTCAGCCCCTTTCGGTGGCTCTAACATGTGTTCTATATACTGCCGCTTCAGGCGCTTGAGTGTTTGCTGCAGCTGTATGAAGCTCGTGGTACCTTTGAGGAGTTTTGCATCCCGATGTGTATGCTGCCTGCCACCATAAGTAACAATGTACCAGGCACTGAGCTCAGTATTGGGGCAGACACGTCCCTCAATGCTATTGTGGAGGTAAGGCAGTTTGAGCCGCCGCAGCTTTGACCCACTTCTGTTCAAGATCCCTTTCAGAGATGCACATTAATTATCAGTGGAGCTAATGGTCCAGTGTTAATAACAAATAAGATGCCAGGCTTTAAAATCACACAGTGTTGCATGAATGTTTTTTTYCCCATAAAGTTGTAATCCTTGCAGCATCTTGATCTACAATCTAATTTGGATTGCATGTCTGACACTAATTCTAAACTTTTACTTCTGTTGAAACTTAAAACTCATYAGCTGATAGACAGAGACACTTAAATTTGATTATCAGCACTGGACCAATAAGTAAAACTTTAGAAAGTTGTTTTACATTTGATCTGCTCTCTTGCTCTTTGCAGGACTCCAGTCTGTCTGGTAAAGCAGCATTTTGCTTCAGTTTGTGAATTCAGTAACAGACCAGCATGTTGATTTGCTTGTTTTTATCCATGTGAAATGTATTAAAGTATGCTAACAGTAGGAYTGGACATAAGGTCACTTTATTACTTTGCTGTTTTGTACCCCCGTGCCGTACCCAGGAGTTACTATGTGGTACCTATGTACTTACTAATTCATATCCATGTACCGGTATTTATCTTTATAGTAAAATAATTTCTGAAATATGTGGGTAAATATTCATATAAATATGCATTTGCCAACCACTTGGATATTGGAAACACTTAAAGGGGGTATTATGTGCAATGACAATAAAGGYATCATCATCGTCATCATGTATTTTCCAGGCACATAGTTCAATTCTATACCACAATCAAGTAACTGTCACCTTCACTTGTCATGAAAATGCTCTATATATCAACAATATATTTGAATTTTCATCAGAGCCTAAATGCTTTGAAATTGGCCTCTGTCTCTTTAAGAGCCAGGCGGTGCTTTGAATGAGCAAGTGTTTAGGCAGCTCATGGTTACCACAGGAGATTCAAAGATTTCTCAAACATGCATGAATGAGTCAAATCAACACTGGGTATGTTTTTGATTAGGGAACAATGTTATAACATGATATAAAACTAAAAAAAGTCAATTTTCCATAATACCCACCCCATCTATTMCCTTACCCAAACCCCCTATCCCTAATTGTAACCAAATATTTTATATTATCGTTTATGAAAATACCTCAAGGTCAGTTTAAAAAAGTAAAAATATTAATAAATAAATAAAATAAATCCTAACAAGGCAGCAGCTCCAAGTTGGAAAAGTAAGATRCCTCATAGTAGGGACCCCAACCAAAACACCCAGCTCCTTTTTTCTCCCCATGAAAGTATAGATATGAAGTGACCAAAACTGGCAAAGAAATAAAGTAACCAGTAACCCATATGACTGCTAACCACTGCCCCAATATTTATGCTTGTTTGATTTGTTGCCACTTTGATGGGTTCAGCTAAAGTYTAGTAGCTCAGAGATTTACACATTTAGCTCACATTAATCCTTAGTGTTCTAATGTTGAGCATGTGTGCATGTGTCAGACKTGTGACCGCATCAAGCAGTCTGCCAGCGGGACCAAGAGACGYGTGTTCATCATTGAGACCATGGGGGGCTACTGTGGCTACCTGGCCACAGTAGGAGGCCTGGCTGCTGGGGCTGATGCAGCGTATATCTACGAGGAACAGTTTGATATCAGAGATCTGCAGGTAAGACATCACACATGAGTTTCTATCCCTAGTAAGAACGTATTGAATTCAAGTCTTTTTTGTAGCCTAACCCTGACCCTTAACCTAAACCAAACAATGACCAGTGCTTGACTAACCCTAATCTAAATTCAATTTATACCTTAGTCCCAAACTTAATCCCTGAACCCAAAAATGACGTTCCGCCATTTTAGGACTGGTCTTTGGTCCACAACAGGCCCACTGGTCCTGACAAATTTGGTGTTTATACTAGAAAAAGTACTAAAAAGGTAACAAAATCTAGGTACACACACAGACACAAAGGACTGATGCTACACTACATTCATCTTCAAAGTTGGAATTTAGGCATACAGTAAGAATGACAAAGTCCACTTAACCATGCTCCAGTTTGACTTTTAGAAAATGGTGTTTGCTCATTGTTGCACGCAGTGATCAGGCTAACTACCCTGAACAATAAAGGCCATTATAATTATCTTTCTGCATTTTGTAGATTCAAACATTGCAGCACGTTGTTTGTTAATAGTTTGTGCAGTACTCTGTGTTCAACTGATGACTGAGGCAGCCATATTTGATTTTAAAGTTGGTGCTGCTGAGAATCCTCAGACTTTTCCAGTTTCAAGTCAGAAAAATCCATTAACCCCCCCCCCCCCACACACACACACACACACAGCTTGAGTCAGTGTTTTGTAGTAGTTGTTTATGACATGATCACCAATAGACCATTTCTTTAGTTGCGAAACAGAACAGTTTCACAACTAAAGATGTCACACAACAAAGACCAAGTAATACCAATTATATTGGTTTGTGTTGCTAATGATAATCGTGTTTACTGAGCACAACAATTG